>NW_006400090.1:1775835-1827277 GCF_000299155.1 Elephantulus edwardii | reverse complement strand
GCCCAAAATCTCTGTAAATGTTTATGAAAATTAATAAAATATAATTATAGGGGAAAAAAAAGAAAGAATTAAATGGTAAAGCTGGTTAAATGTCCTTTTTTGTTATATTCCATGACAGGGAAATAAATTCTTAAAAGCTTAAAAAAAAAAAAAAAGAATCAGTTCACCACTGTCTTCATTTCCCCAATAAATATAACCTTTATCACATATAGAATTTATTTCCTCTATGTTCTTGGTATGTTTTCTAATCTATTCTTTCTGTTCCATGGTCTGAAAATGCTTTAATTATAACTTTAGTTATAAATTTTATAAGATATACAAATATCTAGGCGTGTTCAATATTTCCTATTTAAGAACTGAACTGTTAATAAAAGACATATAGCTTATGTCATTTTACTCTCAGTGAAAATGTCCAGCTCTCCTAAGAGGAAACTCTACTAGAGGTAGTTAAAGTAGATCTACTCTGGAATGACGAATCTTGAGAAAGGCCATTGAATTACAGAGTAGTGGACCCTCATCCTCGCAGCCTGGTCCCCTCTTGTTCCCCTCGGAACCTTTGCGCCACAATTCTGGGGGCGGAACGATGCCAGCTGCACTTCCCCAGGTCAGCCCTTGGGGGCCGCTATCGGCCCGTGTGCCTGTGGACCAGACTCGGCGTGCGTGCAGCTTCCTGACGTAACGTCCTGCCCCGGGCGGAAGTCCTCCGCTAGCGTACCGGGAAGTAGCTAAAGTCTGGGCGATGGCGATTCTGGAGGCATTATTCCTGGGAAGACCTGGAGTTACGGTGCCTCCGCGGTAGACCGTACCGAGGTGGCGGGCTCTGAGGCCTCGAGGTGAAGGACGTCAGGGGCTGAGCCGAGGATTTAGGAGAGAGCTATGACGGTCCCTTTTGTGTTCCCCCTTTGACCCCAGCTCTAACCTGCCTTTAGCTGGGCTGCCCCGGAAGCAGGTCCACCTAATGTGCCGCTTCTGGAGGGCACGGAGGGGGGGGAGATTTTTTCCCTTTCACAACTCCCTAGGTGGAAGCCGAGGCCTTCGGGTTCACGGGCATCGCTTTCCCCTAACACCTCCCCACCCCCACAGGGATGGAGGGGTCTAAGACGTCCAGCAGCACGATGCAGGTAAGCTTCGTGTGCCAGCGCTGCAGCCAGCCTCTGAAACTGGACACAAGTTTCAAGATCCTGGACCGTGTCACCATCCAGGAGCTCACAGGTCAGTGAGACTCTTGGAATTAGTTTGATCTAGATCATGAAGAGGGGGCAGCTTTGGAGATAGAAGCCTTTTGGTGGCTATGTTTGTCGTCTGCCTCAGAGCTGCCACGGGAACCCAGGAATGACTTCATTTCTCTGGCTCCCTAGTGTTCACATTATGAAATAAAGCTGCTAAGGGTTTTGTGTAGCAGAGAAAGGCTCCTCTTTTTCTCCTGTTTCAAAGTAAAGGAATAGGTATATGGTATTAAACAGTATTTATGGTTTACCACGTACGGATGGGTTGCATGCATTATTTCATTTAGTCCTGCAACAACCCCACGAGTAATGCCGTCATCGTAATAATTTTACAGATGACTTGAAATTCATAGATGTTATGTGACTTTTCCAAAGACCAAAAACTGTTAAGTGAAAGGGCAGTGTCCCAAATCTATAAATGTCTGATCCCAGGAAATGAAGTGGAGTGAGGCCAAGGGTCTTGTAGAGAGACCCTTCTTACCTGAGAAAGAAATTTAAACTAAAAAAAAAAGTTTAAATTCATGCATTTAGAGTAAGCCTGCTTGGATTTAAATTCCGGCTGTTTTTTACAGCTGAGTGTGACTTTTTGCAAGTTATTTCATACTTAAGCTTTAGTTTCTCTGTAAAATGGAATTTAAACCTACTTCATAAATTGGTTGTGATGATCAGTTTTGTCACAAAGCACATATCTAAAAAAAAATTAAATAAATAAAATAAAATTTAAAAAAAAAACACAAAGCACATATCTAGGCATATGTTTGACAAATTGTTGCTGTTACTATCACCCCAAGTCCAATTCATGGTAACTCCATGTACAGAAGAAAAAAGATTACCCAGCCCTGCACCATCTTCACAATCCTGAGTGTGCCTGAATCCACTGTTGTGACTGTTGTGTTTCGAGTGCCTTCCAAGCAAACGGCCTCATTTTCCACCCTTGTATCAGATAACTTGTAATCGATAGGAGTGTTTATTATCTAATTCAAGTGTATCAGAGATGATAGAAGGATTGCATAGGATAGGGCAAACTTCAACTCTGTTCATAGAGTTGCTTTGAATCATAAGCCACTTGACCATACCTGACAACAATGACAGTTCTGAAGTAGATTACCAGACTTTTATTCCTACTCGGGGACCTCTGGTAGTGTAGTGTATAGCGAGTTGGAGCAGTTAACCCAAAGATGGTGCTTCTCTAGCAGTTGGAATCCATCAGCAGCTCCACAGAAGGAAAATGGGCTGTCTCCTTTCATACAGTTTAAAGCCTCTCAAAAACTGCTGGAGGGTCATTTCCGACCTGAGAGCACTGAGGTGTACTCCTCACCTGTCTTAATGGTACTCTTAAAAAGTTGATAGTGAGGATGAGAATATTGCAGCTTCGTTTCCTGTACTATCCTAAAAGCCCCCTGTTTGATAAGGCTGTTTCATGACTTGATATTCTCCTTGTCCTTAGCTCCATTACTTGCCACAGCCCAGGTGAAACCAGGAGAGACCCAGGAGGAAGAAGCTAACTCAGGAGAGGTAATAGAAGTGCTGCCTTCTTACTCAATAAATACTGTAGGTGGTATTTGGTATGAAAACCTGGGACTACAAATTGAGCTTCTTAGGGAGCTCTGGTGGCCTAGGGGCAAGAAGCTGCACTGTAATCCCAGAGGTACTCTGTTCAGATCCACCAGATGCTCTGCTAGAGAAGGAGGGGCAGTCTCCTCCTGTACCAGTGAGATCTGATTTGATGGTACACTCACAAAAAATAATAAAATAAAAATAAATTTAAAAAAATAATTAGCTTCTTCTGGGTATTTGGTTCTTTTGAACCCCCTAGACTGTCGGATCTCTGGTGAACAAGAAGGGAGCTCTGGCAGCCCAGTCGGTAGGGAGTCGTGCTGCCAGGCCAAAGGTGGTAGTGCTTCATCAGGAGAAAGATGAGCATCCTCCAGTGCAATTTAAAGCCACTGAAAACTCACTGCAGGGTCAGCTCTCAGTTCTGACTCAGTAGGAATGTGTTCTGAAATATTTGACATGATTAGGTCATTTGTAGACTATCAGAGGTGCAGCAGTAGACCTGACACCACAGGTTTACTGACTGAAGAATCAAAAAATATGAGTCAGACCTACTGATGTTGATTTGATCATAACACCATATAGTACAAAGTAGAGCTCTCTTAAATCTTTAGAAAAGCAGAATTTATTTTTCTCTTACAGAGCAACTGGTGGTTTAGGTCCCTGACCTTTCAGTTAACATTTGAGTGTTTAGCCATTGTACTTTCAGAACTCTTAAAAATGTGAGCAGAGAGTTCTTTATTTGAAGCAGAATGATGAGTCGTGATAGTCCAGGTCTTCCAGAGAATTCTTGGGTTTCTGTTACTCTCGAAGCATCTTTGTTTGGACATTGAATGACATGATTGACCTCTTCAGAAAGGATTGTCAGTAGAAGGAAACATGTCATTTTTAAACTATATATAAAGTGATCATGTGAGCATGTCAGTGATAATTACTTAGTGCCAGAGGTAGGTGTCCTAGGATTTAGACTACAAACATGAGCTACCCACTTAGCTCTATACTGTGGCAAACTTAATGTAGTCTGATACTACTTTTTCCTTGTGCTGTGATTTAGGACATTATTTCTTCAATCCTTGACTGGTAAGTGTTAAAAAACATAAAAATAACCATAATAAAGTATAACATAGTTAAGAAATGCTGTTCTAAAACAAAAAATCAAGCTTAAGGTTTGTGTGTCCACTGATCTTATTGCCTTTATCCAAGGCTTAACTACACAAAACCTTTCTAAAGTGTCTGGTTTGTCAAGTCTTGTGGTTGTCAAGGGCAAACTGAATAGTTCTGGGTAAGTAGACTCTGTTTCTAAACTGCCAACACTCATTTCTTTCTTAGGAGCCGTTTATTGAAACTCGCCAGGATGGTGTCTCTCGCAGATTCATCCCCCCAGCCAGGTGCCTACTCCTTAGCCCCCTGTTCCTTGTCAAAGGCCAGTAGAATTTTAGTTGAACCCAAGGGTTGAGACCTGAAGCCAGGTGATGGCAATGAATTATTTATTACTTATCATTTTGACTCCTCCAGAACAGATATACTGTCCTGTACCTGACCTGTCACCCTCCAGAATTGATACTATCCTGTAGCCATTCACATAGTAAGCAGGAACAGGGAGTGATTGATTAGTAAAAGAGAAGACTCTTGAATTTTAAAATATCAGTGTTGTGAAATGTTCCCCTATTCTCATTGATGGATGTAAATGTGGTGAGAGGTGTAATATTAAGAAGTGATTTTCCTTCCTTTTCTGTTATATACATACTCACACATACCAGTTTTTGATGCCCCCTTTCCCTTAACCGGTCCAGGCCAGGCTTTGTGTTGTGTGTCCCTGGAGAAGACCAGCACGGCCTTCCCTTGGGAGAGAGACACTCATGGGAGGTCAGTTAGGTTAGAAATGGGAATGTGCCTCAAGGCCCTTCAGCTGGTGCATGAGAGTCTCTGCCACTGGCACCTCAGTAGGTGGAGGAGGCCTCTCTGCTACCTCATGTGGCCCGTGGGCGGGGGGCTGTCTACAGGATGATGTCAACAGAAAGTGCCAACAGCTTCACTCTGATCGGGGAGGCATCTGATGGCGGCACCATGGAGAACCTCAGCCGAAGACTGAAGGCAAGGCACCCTGTTTCCATGTTCAGGGAGTGGGCGTGGTGGCTAGGAGGGGGCTAGGAGAGGGTGGTTGGACAGATACTATAAAGGCCCCAGCTCTTTTCTCCCATCCTCTCAGGTCACTGGAGATCTTTTTGACATCATGTCAGGCCAGACTGATGTGGATCACCCACTGTGTGAAGAATGCACAGATACTCTATTAGACCAGCTGGACACCCAGCTCAACGTCACTGAAAACGAGTGTCAGAACTACAAGTGAGTGCCAAAAGATCTGGGGCCCAGGAACAGATCTAGGGCAAAGAGCTGTTACCACTCTTGGCTTTTCCTCAGAAGTTTTTTCCTCAGGCAAACAGAACAACACGTTCTCTCTGCTAAGTATAATCTACCCATGTCTCCGGCAGGTGCTGTTTGGAGCTCTTAGAGCAAATGAATGAGGATGACAGTGAACAGCTACAGATGGAGCTAAAGGAACTGGCATTGGAGGAGGAAAGACTCATCCAGGAGTTGGAAGATGTGGAAAAGAACCGCAAGATAGTGGCAGATAATCTTGAGAAGGTCCAGGCTGAGGCAGAGAGACTGGATCAAGAGGAAGCTCAGTGAGTGACCACAGTTGTCTACTTCTCTGAGGCTACAGGAGAGGAAATGACTTCCAGCTGAATATGCCTGATTAGCTTGTAAGCTACAGTCAGCAGCATACTGCTAGGCTCTGCTTCTTGAGGCTTACGGGAGGGTTATAGATGAATAGTCAGGATGATTAAGAGAAAAAAAGCATTGATTTCACAGATTAAAGAAACTAGGACTATGAAAAACACACAAAACAAACTAGGGCTGGAATCGAGAGTCTGTCCTGTAGGGAACTGGGCTCATCTGGTAAGTCAGCTCCAGAACCCAGCATCCACATCTGGAAAGATGAGGATTTAGCCACTCAGATCAAAATTTCATTTGTAGTGTGGACCGGAGAGAGCTCTTTGTCTTGGGGAGTAGTCATCTCTCAGTCGGTACTAACTGAAATTGGGAAAGTAAAGGACAGGAAAAAAAGTCAGTTTCTTTTCAGACATTTTTGGAATGGTGTATGCTAACTACTTAAAAGACAGTGTACAGGAGAAGAGGCACAGAATCTCTGTTGTAGCCAGTTTATAGAAGCCACTCTTGGCCCTCTCTCCCCACTTTTGGAAAAGATCAGAAATATATGAAGTGCTTTGTTCCAACTTTGGGAAGTCCTGTTTTCCTCTACCTTTTTTGTATATGGACGCTTGAAATTCGAGACATTTTTGTTTCTCTCAAGCACAAAAAATATGGCCTATTAGTTCCTCTGATTTAAAATCTATGACAAGTAAAAAAAGATGTTGTAGCTAGGTGTAACTATCTCACTAGAGTAAGTCATTCTAAGGGGTGGTGAAAGGGAAATGTTAGCCCCAAAACTAACAGTCTTCTGTGGCCACCTTGCCTGCTTCAGATACCTAAGGGAATACAGTGAATTTAAGAGACAACAGCTGGAGCTAGATGATGAACTGAAGAGTGTAGAAAACCAGATGCGTTATGCCCAGATGCAGCTGGACAAGCTGAAGAAAACCAACGTCTTTAATGCAACCTTCCACATCTGGTAATGAGGGCTGGGTGAGCAGCATATGGGAGACACTGCATATCTGGTTATTATTAGCTGTGACCTCGAAGCCAGAGTGCCCACTTGCCCACATAATAGAGAATGAATGTCATCTCTACCTGTGTAGATTTCTTTCATTACTTATGGTGGAGAAGCATAGTCAGGAGATTAGAATTCTAGAATTTGGTGGTATCTCCCCTTCCAAGGAAAGGGAACAGTCTGAACCACCAGCTACGTAAAAGCATGGGCTTGTGGCTGGTGCTGAATTTTCGTTTCCAGGATCATTCATGTAGTAATTCATTGACTGTGCCTCTCAGCTGTTATCTGATGAGCTTCTGCTATGTAGCAGAATTGCTAAATACCAACAGGGCAATCAAACGCTACGTAGTCTACCTTCTAGTTGTAATTTTGTCAGGCGGATAGATAATAGGCAATTGTAATACCGTAGAATAATAGTAAACTCAGGGTGCTGTGGGAATACATGAGATAATTTTACCCAATTTTAGTAGGCTTCATGGGAAGTTTGCACCAGAGGAGGCTGATGTTTAAGATGAAACCTGAAGTTGTTTCTGATGGAGGGGCTTGTTCCCAGCAGAGAGAACATCATGTGCAAAGAAACAGGAAAGAGGGAGTGGTGAATTCAGAGAACTGAAAGAAGCTTATTGTGACTAGAGATTGAGTGCAAAAGGGAGAGGGACAGGATATGAAATTGGAGAGTCCCCAGTTCCTGAAGGATCTTGTAGGCCTCGTTAAGGGAGTTGGACTTCATCCATTAAGCAGTGGGAGCCATTGAAGCATTTTGGGCAGGGAGATGACATCATTATGTTTGTATTTGTGAAAAATAGTTTTACCTGCAGGGTAGGAAATGGCTTGGGGGTCGGAATAGTACTGTTGGTAAAACAGACTTGTTAGTATAAATCTAAACTGGAAAAGATGGGCAATTACAACTGGAGAGAAGTGGGCAGGTGTAAGAGATTATGAGGTCGAAGCAACAAAGTTTGGATTTTGGAGGGAGAGAATTGACAGAGAAAGGATTCAAGGACAACACATAGGTTTCTGGTTTGACATCCGAGCAATAAGCGGAAAGATGATTTGGATGTGTGTTTAAAGTGGAGCAGAGATACACGAATCTGGGGAAAGGTTTATATTTTGGTTGAGAGGTTTATGTTATATTTTAGCTGAGAAATGGAAATTGCTAAGTGATAAATTCTCTCCGTATTCTCTGCTGTTCTCTTCCTTCCTCTGTAGGCACAGTGGACAGTTTGGCACGATCAATAACTTCAGATTGGGTCGCCTGCCCAGTGTTCCTGTGGAGTGGAATGAGATTAATGCTGCCTGGGGCCAGACGGTGTTGCTGCTCCATGCTCTAGCCAATAAGATGGGTCTGAAATTTCAGAGGTAGGAAATGTCATTCTTTCCTGAGGTATGATGTGTCTTTGGTACAATTTTATCTCTAGGCTGATCTTACTTTCCACTACGGCAAGAGCCCCTGCTCCCCACAGGTTGGGAGTTCCCAGTGGATGGAGACTCTGCTTTGTGGCTTTCCCCTCACCACAGAGCTGTCTGTACAGGTAGAGCAATCAGTGATTTGTATGAACATAGTTGTTGTTGTTGATTGCCTTTTTGAGTTGAGCATGACTCATAGCGACCCTATGAACAAAGACCTGAAGTCTTTTTATAACTATCATCGTTTATCAAAGTTCTTAAGAGTTTCCAGAGGCATGTTGTTTAAGAAGTGTATGTCATTTCTGCTCCCAAACCTGTCTTAAACTGGGATCTCCACCAAACACTGTCCACCATGGCATTTGACACCCCAGTGGCACAAGGTTCAGCATCACAGCAACCCCAGGTTACCTTAGTACAACATATTGACAGAAGAGTCTATACCACTTATAAGAATGTTCCTCCAAAATTTAATAACCAACTTTTAAATACAAAGGCTCTCCCCAAGGTCTTACTGACTCTAAGCAGAGGCTTAAATTAAAAAAAACAACCAACATAGTATGTTGTTATGTGCCATTGAGTAGCCTCCAACCTATAGCAACCCTGTGTACAGCATCTCTGAACCCTCCTTTGTCCTGATCTAGTCTCACTAATTCCAACACACAAACCCCCATTGTCCCAGATACTATATCTCATCCAGGGTCTTTCTCTCCTGTGCTGTCCCTCGACCCTTTTGAGCATGATGTGCTTCTCCAAGGACTAATCTCTCCTAGCCATGTGCCCAAAGTATGTGAGACACGGACTCAAAATTCTAGCCTCCAAGGGGAGACTTGGTTTCATCCTCTTCAAGACAGGCTTGTTTTCTTGATGGTCCATGGTTCAAGACTCCTCTCCAGCATCACAACTTGAAGGCATCAATTCTTCTCCTGTCATCCTTAGTTGTTGTTGTTGTTGATTGCCTTCAAGTCTAGCACGACTCATAGTGACCCTATTGAACAAAAGACCTGAAGCCTTTCTATAACTATGGTCATTTATCAGAGATCATAGAGTTTTTGGAGGCATGTTGTTTAGAAGTGGGTCTCAATTTTGACTTTTCAGAACTTGAGTATTCCTCATGCTGTTTTCACTTTTTTGAATTTATACCAAATATATATTTGTCCTTGAAAGGTTCCAGGCCTTAACAGTAATAATAATAAACCCATAATAAATGTCAGTTGTTAGTGAAAGAAAATCTCTTAAAATATTGAGCATATAACGAGGTAGGGAAAAGGGGTAGGAATAACATGGGCCCCTCGGTAGGATGAAGATTGAAGTTAAAGTTCACTGAGTTAAACTTTCCAATAATCACCTCAGGAGAAGTCTTGCATAACCATTTCTGTGTTTCTTTTTAGGTATCGACTTGTTCCCTATGGAAACCATTCATATCTGGAGTCTCTGACTGACAAATCTAAGGTACATACAATCTGTTTATCACTTTAGAGTTCTCATATCTTCTAATGAAATGTGTGGTTTAATTTATATTCTGGCATTTTATTTCTTAGAGGAGTCTCTCTCAGAGAGCCAGTGTCTTTAGTAAGTTAGACTGTTTGGGGCCTCTAGAAAAAAACTGTTGTTACAGCCTGTTGAAAAATTATCTGGACAGAGCCCAGGAGGATGTGTGCTAGCATGGGGAAGGAATCACTGTGAGGTTGATACTTTGTGCATCTCCACAGTCATGAAGATAGTCTTAAGTACTTTGTTACTTGCTCAAGGTTATTGGAGTTGCTCAAGGTTATGGGAAATAAAGTCCAGCCCCAGTAGAATACAGATGAACGTGACTTGCTAGAATGAGGGCCAGTCTCTGGTGGCGGGCCTTGATGTCCTATCCATAGTCACTTTTCTCTTCCTGAGCAGGAGCTGCCGTTATACTGTTCTGGGGGATTGCGCTTTTTCTGGGACAACAAGTTTGATCATGCCATGGTGGCTTTCCTTGACTGTGTGCAGCAGTTCAAAGAAGAGGTTGAGAAAGGCGAGACCCGTTTTTGTCTTCCTTACAGGTATTTTCCAAAGTTGAGTAAACCTATAGTAGAGCCAAACTGAACATGAGAAAATACTAAGAATGAAAGCAAAAAGACAGAATAGATGGTACTGAACTGAAAGCAAAAAACAGTGTAAGAATCACATGAAACTGACGGGCAGAGACCAGCAAGACAGAATGTGATGATCTGCTCCCCAAAGAGAAAGAGTGTGGTCTAAGACAGTTTGGGGATTGATTTATTTATTTTTTTGCTACAAAGCTCAAACCTGTTCCTCTCTGGTTCAGGAAGGTTTTCCCCAAAACTCTTGGAAATTTACAAGAATGCTTATTTGGTCAATTCTCGTATGAGCCTAGTGACAGATGGAAACCTTAGTTCAAGGAGTAAGACTGGCTGCTTCTGTCACCCCAGACAAAGCTTTTCCTTTCTTCTGTCTCCCTTCTCTCCCCATGAGTTCAGGGATGCCTAGGAAAACAGTGAGGACTACTGTAACCCTCTCTCACCTTTTGCTCCTGGCTTCTCGTCTGTTTGAGTGTGTGTCCTGTCCCTGTACTCCATCATGACAATGAAGCTCTTGTGACAGCCTTCTTGACTTTTGGCTTTCAAGCAAATCCAAAATACACCACAGTTCCTCGCCAAGAGTTCTTTAATAGATAAAATGACGTGAATGGTCCCATGATCAAGTCCCTGCCCATTTGCCTGAGCTGACTTAACTCAGATCTCAGTTACTAATGAGCTCTGCTGTGTCCTGCAGGATGGATGTGGAGAAAGGCAAGATTGAAGACACAGGCGGCAGCGGTGGCTCCTATTCCATCAAAACCCAGTTTAACTCTGAAGAGCAGTGGACAAAAGCTCTCAAGTTCATGTTGACGAATCTTAAGTGGGGTCTTGCTTGGGTATCTTCACAGTTTTATAACAAATGACTTCATTTGGGGTTTTTTATTGGATGGTGTTTGCCTTAAAGGCTTTACATTTTGTTTTCTTTGCAATAAAATGTTTAAATTTAGGTAATATTGAACAGCACATGTTTACAATACCAAAAAAAAAAAATAACACAAAAGCCACTTTATTTTGAAATATCATGTGACGTAGTTTTGAGAGCTACAACAAACTGTATCTATATTGCTACCAGCCCTTGTTATAGTTTGACTCTTAAACTCATACCTTCTTTTGATCCCTTCCCTCAAAACAACTAATTTAAGTTTGTTTTTTAAACTAAGAGTTGAATTGAGATAGATGTGTTTCCACTGGATTTTCTCTGTCTCAACTTCCTGCATTTAAAATATGTAGTAGAAACCTTTGTCTCCATTGAGATGAGTGAGATGTGACAGAGTTGGATAACGTGGGAAAATGACATAGAAGCTTCGCCTGGTCACTATGTGATGTGATCATAAGCTTGAAATGTAATACTTCACTTGGTTGTAGCACTGAATGCCTACTCTTCTCTGTTAGAGATATGGTGTTTGATACTGTTTGAGCATTATGGAAAGATTTAATTGTTTATAATAAAATATTTGCTACAGTCTGATAACTGCAAAGAGGTATGTTGTTTGAGTCTTAATTTAAAAAAAAGGACTTTGTATTCTGGGAGAATTGAGTTCAAGTACATCTATTTGATTATTTTGAAACATGCTTAGTTTTGTTTTGCTTTGTTTTTAAGTAGTAGTGAAAAAAGCTGTAGAAGCAGCCCTATCTTTGTCAGTCTTGATAGCAGAACAGAGGTGTTAACTGTAGATGGAAATAAAGTCTACCTCCTTGAAGCTCAGCCAAGGCCATCCAGATGGTTTGGTTTTTAAGCCCTTGGTTAATACTAATCTCCATAGCCAATGTTCTCGCTTTTATTACTGTTATAAAACTAAATATAATGCAATATTTGTCAACTCAGTGTTCTCTTTAACAGTTAAAGAGAAAAACCCTGAGTACCTTAAAAGACAAAAATTAACCAGTTTCACTAACACTGTACCTTCTCCCAACACTGTGACATTTTCTAATAAAACCCAAAATACATGTCTGTCCATGTTGGCCCTGTCGCTGATAAGGAAAAAAATAAACTTAAAACTAGAACACAAAATATAGTTCAGAAAATACTAACTTTTGTCCCCAAGTAATGAAAGTAAACGGGGGGAGAGAGGGCTACAGTGATAGACGGTTGTTTATATTTGGCGGACTCAGCCTGCCTCATGTGTTGGAGGCAGCAACAGCCGTCAGAGCTCTGGCTGCCAGGTGGGGAGGAGCAGTCTGCTGTCGCCCTGGAGTATTGGCTCCCACGCTGTGAGTTAGGATTACATAAGAGAACTCGGCAATGCTCTCCAAGGCCATGCCAGTGATGCTCTGCAAATGTCCCACAACCTTCAGAAAAAGACAGATTTCTTCTTGGTAAATAATTTCAACATGATTTACAGTGTGCACACACATACTTTACTTTGGAAACTCTCTCAAGCCAAATGTAAAAATTGAGTTTCTCTGAAATCTTGGGAAAGATTAAATCCAGATTCTAATACTTGCCAGGGGCTAAATGACATTAGAATACCTTTGTGCTGATAGTTGAAGTAGAATACCTTTGTGCTGATAGTTGAAGCAGGATGGAAAACAATATGTTAGACATTTCCCTCTCCTAAGTTTTATGAAATTGTGAGAAGGGTCTCTGGGTCTTGACATTATCTCTATTTGGCAAGATCTAGAAGCTGCACTGTAATCCCACAGGCATGCAGTTTGAATCCACCAGTTGCCTCACAGAAGAAAGATGGGCAATCTCCTCCTGTGTAATTTATTGCCTCTGAAGATCACTGGAGGGTCATCTGTGGGTCTGTGATGGCACACAACACAACAACGTGCAATGGACTATAACATACTAGTGGGTCATCATCATAAGGGGCAACAAATAAGCCGAACTTGGGCCCCATTTCCAATTTCATAGGAGGATAACTAGAGACAGTTTTTCAGTTCTGCCCTAATTTCCCTGTCCCAAATCCTGCTTATTCATCCTCATCCTATAGTTTGGCAATTTTTGTAGCTTGTCTTTTGTTTGATTGATGGGGGAATGCTGTCTATTAAATTCTTACCAGACTGGTCCTACTCAGTGATGCGTACCTGGCTCCAATACTCATGGTTTTGGATGAAAGCACTTGCTGCAATGATTCCTGCTGCCAAGAGCATGAAGTCTTCCTTCACTGAAATAAACTTTTCCCTGAGTAATTAAAACCACATTCATTTTAGAGCTAGAATGAGACTTGATCTTCTAAGTTCTAGGGTCATGGAACTTCAACTAAGTATTGTTTATGCTTCTGATCTTGGAATTTTTTAGACATGGAAGGAAATGGTCAAGTAATAGCTAACTGACCCCACCCCTGCCCTCCTTCAATTCAACTGGGATTAAAACATGAGCCTCAGGTCTGAATTGTTTACAGACCTTTTGTTAATGCATCTGTCTTGTTAACAAATGTAATTGTGAGACTTTTTAACAATCTGACTTTACAGTAATCAAACACTTTTGTCCAAGTTGCGACCCTGTGACTAGTTGATTTTAGGGTAGTTCTTTTTCCTTCTTAAATGGTTATAAAAGCACTCTGGTGATGGCAAATCTTAAGCAGCTATAAAGACAAAGGAAAAACTAGGAAAGAATATGTTAATTAGCTAAAGTCAATTTTTAAAAGTTAGGGTTTTGTTGATTGGGCTCACTTATTTACGCTTAAGTAACACATTGAAAATTAATGAACCAGGTAACCTGTGCAAGCTCTCTATGTGAGCTGGATGGTTTACTTGGTTAATTCTATCCCCCAAGTTCTTAAGCACTGCTCCCTGTTTGTGGAAGGAGCCCGCCCTAGAGGATGTGCCTTACCTTTGCAGCTGACTGGGTGTGGAATTCTCAATTGAAGTCCTCAACAAACTCTCATATATGGGTTCATGCTGTAGATAGACGAGATCAAGCAGGGTCAGGCAAGTTGCATACAACTGTGCAGCCGGAACCAAGCAGCCATTGTATCCTAGATGGAGTATGGGAATTGTAAGGAGTATTAAGTGTGTCTTCACTGATCTTAACCACAGTTGTAACATAAAGCTGTTGAGCTGTTAATTTATTTCCTGGTTGCTATGTTCAACTAAAAGAAACCTGTTTGGCTGGAGTCCAGTTTTAAAGGACAAAAGGAAACATATATACAATTAAATTATATTTGCTTTTCCTCCACTTAGCCTATGCCTCTCTACAAAATGAATCCTACAAGGAAGTGTATAGTTATTTGAAGTAGAAAACACCAGCTAAGACCTCAACCTCTTTCCCTGACATAAAGGTATACCTTCCTCAGTCACCCAGATGTACTAGAGAGGTTCCTGCAATTCTGCCCACTGCCACCAAGCCCTTGGGCACATGTTTAGTTGCCATAAATGGAAGATTCCAAGCTATATCCCCTGTTATACTTAATAAAAGTACCTAAAACTTCTAGAAGAATCTCCACATACGCCAGGGGAGTGGGCAGATTGATTTGGAAGTTTAAGGACTTCAAAACATCAAGCTCTGACTCCAGTAGTTCTTCTTTAGTGTATTGATAACCTAGAGACTGGAGGAAATTCAGTACTGTAATATTGTTGATTATCTAAGAAAGAAAAACAAAAAAGGTCATATTTCTTGGCATAGTGTACATAGCCCCCATAAACCAACCCATCTTCAGTTTTCTCTTTCAGCAATTTCCCCTTCCACTCTACTTATATGGAATTTGTAGTTTACCAAATCCGCCTTACTCTCCTCCCAGCCTCTACTTGGGTTTGCTATACCTTATTCTTTCTTTCATTGCATTCCCTTTCCTCTTTCTTAACAATTTATCCAACTCCTGCTTAAAGAAGTAATTTTCTTTAAAAGCCCTTCCTTGATTTTCCAAAGCTGTTCAGGTGCTGTGCAGTCTCTTCTTTTTCCCATTAGATAATTAATTGAGAGCACAGACAATATTTTTACCAAGTGTAAACATACCATGTAGTTTTAACAACTGACCATTGAAGACTCTCACATTGAAGGGATGATATGATATTGTACACCATTTGGTAGTAGTGTGGAGCTGTTTTATTTTTTGTAAAGGTAATTCTTTGCCTTTAATGCTGATAAGTATCTTGGCAATACGGGTACTTTATGTAAACTGTCCTTGAGTCTAAGGGGAGGGAAGGTGACCTGTATGAATGATGGCATCTGTCCAACAATTATACTTTGGGAACACAACTTCAGGCTATTTAATAAGTGCCTCTGTGTGACTGTGTGTGTGCACGCGCGTGTGTGTGATTAGGATGCATGCTTAAGAAGCATAATTGCACTCTGGAATTTCCACGTGAATAAAATCACCTAGCCTAGCCTCTGAGTAATTTTCTCACAGCCACCTTTGGGTGGATGGACTTCTTAATACTTAGTCACCCATGAGAGGCCCCAACTCCTTACTTTGTAATGGAAGGAAAGTTTGCTGGCTAGCTGGACGCATGACACAAGACGCAGGATATACTTGTTGAAAAGCTGCTCTTTCAGAGACCTCCAATTCTGAGGCTCCTTCTTCTCATTACCTCTCAGCTGGAGTGTGGCTTGCTTGCAAATGCTCTCTGCCTGCTTAACCATAAACCTGTAAGAGCAAGCAGAGGGGAGTAAACAGTCCATACTCACACAAACTATAAAGGGAGTTTGTGCTGCAAACTCTGTTCTGTTTTATCCTAATATTAATTACTGGTTAAGGAATTTAATTTACAAGTAAAAAAGAGGCAAACATATGTTTCCAGGTAAGGGGCAACTTGTACTTTCCTAAAGATGTGGCCAACATTAGCCACTCAGAAGGCTACTGCTTAAAACGCCTTATGCTCAGGGCTTTACCTTTCTAGGATTTCTACAGCCTGGTAGCTCACAGATTTCTCCAGACACCATTGTTCAGACAGGAGAAAAACAAATTCTGCCAAAACAGGAAAGAAGAGCCCAATTCACAAGATGCAACCCAAACCACTCTGAACTCTTGGCACTGTGTAAAAGCTGTGATGGGGCCAAGGGAAGAGGGTCAAGAGGTGAGAAAGATGAGACTGAAACAACCAAAACTGAGCTTAGTTCCCTTTGCTGCCAGTAGGCAGATCAGAGATATGAAAAGAAGGCTGACTGACTGCCAAAGACAAGGGTTTACCAGGTCCCCTCAATGACCCTACAGACTTCCTGTGGGTCTCAGCTGATAAAAGGACTGGAGAGTTACATACAAACATAACCAGCTGGTCTACTTGGCCTCTACAGCATGCTGAGGACCCCCCAGGTCCAAGGGAGATTCTTGGATGGATGAAAAACCTAACCCCTATATTGTGTTCTCAATGGAATGTTGGCAGGAACAGAAAGGTCTCTCCTGGAGCTTCAGTATTCCTTATGGCACTGTTTGTTTAGTAACCACCCTCTGGAGAACTCCCATTGCTTTACAAACATGATTCACCTTACAGCTGGACACCATCTCTCCACCACGAGTTTGTTGGGTAAATCTGTGGTGGGTGAGCTTTTCCCCAGGAGCAAGTTTGTTTTTGTTCACAGTACCTTGTTTTAAAGAAACATCCTTGAAATCAAAAACATCCCTGGGGAAAATAGGAAGGGCAAGATATCTTGGCAAGATTTTAGGCTGCCTCTGTTTCTCTTTGAGAGAACCGCCCTAGATAAAATTCTGTTTGGCTTTCAATATCACCAGAGGGTGGAAACAAGGACAAATGTCAGTTCTCAACAAAGTAAGCTCCTGCATACCTAGAAACTTTGCTCTCTTACTCTCTCATTGTCGTTGAAACTCATAGCTGACCCTCTAGCAGGTTTCCAGAGACTGTAAATCACACAGGAGATTGCCCATCTTTCTACCAAGGAGCAGCTGGTGAATTTGAACTGCCTGCCTTTGACTTGGCAGTGTTAACTCTTTACCCATTAGGCCACCAGCACGCCTTAAAAACTTTTCACACTAGCTAAGAAAAAAAATTATGTATAGCTATATTACCACAAATCTTCAGTGAAAATCCTTCTTGGAGTGGGATTGGAGGGTGAAGGGAGGTACAAAAAAATCAAGTACCAAAGAGTAACAGTCTACTCAACATGCATCACACATATGTGTGGCATATAACAAAACCCAGTTGTCACAGGTAACACTGTGCTGTTAGCAATGCCAAGACAAGTGCAATTGGAAGAATTCCCCAAAATACTCTACATGTCTATTATTAGTCAACTCTTTCATTTGCAGGAGTTCAAGCTTCTTTTTGTTCTTTATCTGCACTTGTAGCTGTTTGCTTTTGGCATGAATAATTTGGGTTATGTTTGTTTTCCATTTTAATTTGCTGAGAAAATTGAGCTTCGGTTGTTGGAATCTAGGAGTGTTAAACCTCTTCCTTGCTACCAGCTCTCTTTCCTCTGCTTCCAAATACTCAGTGCTACCTTCTTCAGCTTCTCCTTCCCTTTTAATTTTTTTTGAAAGCCTAGCATGCTTACAACTGCTGCTTCTACTTCATCATTCACTCTTTAATTTGCTACACTTTGGCTTCTACTTTTCTAAATTTGCTGAAATTATGGCAAATATGAGTAGCTATATCCAATTGTTCAATAGCCTGGTGGTCTTGGAATCCTCATTACCTTTAATATCCTTGAAGCGTTTGAAACTACTAATCATTGTCATTCTTGAAACTTCTTCCAAAGATTTCTTGATTCTGCTCCTATCTCCCCACTGCTTCTTTTATTTTCTTCCTGCTCCAATTCCCCAACACAAAATATTTCCTGAGGAACTGTGTTCTTGATCTGTTTCTCTTCTTCTCTCTAGGAACATATTCTCTGCCATAGTTTCAGTAATCATTATGGTAATGAGTCTCAAATTTCTATTTCTGACCTAACTTTTAAATGGCCTGGTAAACCCTCTTCTAGGTAAATATTCTGCCAGCACCTCAAACTCAGTAGCTTCAAAACTACCTTTCCAAGCAAAAATCAACTTCATGGTTTTCTTTAAACAAAAAATATGATTGTATGTTGTTTCTGTTAATGACATCAATGTAACTCCAATCTCAGATCTCAATCATTGGCTTAGTCCTATTTGTCTTCACCTTTTTAATTTTCTACTAGTTCACTTACAAAATTCAAATAACATTCTTTTCAAGAACAAATTTGTTCAATTCACCCTTCTTTTTAAATCCACTCATTGTAGAACTATAACTTTATACTTTCAAAATGTTTTTAACCCATCTTCCCTTGTCATTCCCTCTACTCAATCACCTAGACTGACAGAAACTCTATTGGTCCACCTACTTCCTCTTTTAACCCATCTTTTACCTCAGTGCCAAAATATTCTTCTGTTATTCAAAAGCCTTCAGAGGCTTTCCTTACTAAAAGCAAGTATAAATCCCTTCCCTTGGTGTTCAAAGTTCTACAGAGAATGTCCCCACATTACTTTTCTGGTATTAACCTCAACTAGTCTTCCACATGCTAGTGAACCAGTATTCACTGCACCCACCTTTGCCCTAAGCTTCCCTAGAGTCATAGTTTTATTCATACTTGTCACTTTTGATTTGGTTACAGCGTTGGCTGGCTTTTTGGTTGAAATGTTGCTCCCCTCCTCTTTCTTCACCAATTCAAATAGAATCCTTCTTTCAAAGTCTACCTCAAAAAATTCCTAGAGGACGCCATTAACTGGTTTAATATGCTTGACTGATAACTGAAAGGTTGAGTTGAAAGTTTGAGTTCACCTAGAAGTGCCACAGAAGAAAGACCTAGCAACTCAGCTCCCCTCATAAAAGAGCTACTGAATATGCCACAGTACACTTCTCCTCGGACACATATGGAGTCTTCATGAGGCAGCGTCAACTCCACATCTGGCGACCCTACCTTATCCCATCACTTCTTTTGATCCCTCCTTACAAAAGCTTGCTTCATCTCTCATGCCCTTTATTATCTCACCATGCTTTTTACCTGGTCATTTGCTTACTTGTCCTAATGCTGCCCCCCCAAAATGGCACATATTTAAAAACAAGGACTGAACTAAATCTATCTCAGGGCAGTGTCAGAAAGTAATATTCCAAACACGTTAAAAGAAACCAAGGGTAAGGGGCTGCTGTGTGTGTTTTCATTAGAAACACTTCAACCACGACAATTATAGGGGTAAAGCATTCTGCATCTCCAGGCTGAAGCCCCCACGATCCCGGCCCCGTTCTGCATCCACACCCACGATCCGGGTCTCCTTGAAGCTGCCCGTCCGTCCCGCAGCCTCCTGCACCGCCTGCTCATTCTGCTGTGCCAAGTGGAGCAGAACGTCTTCGATGGTCTCCGTGGCAACAGCTCCAAACTGAAAGTCACTGAGGGAGGCTAATCTCGGCCTCTGAGGTCCGTCCATTTTCAAAGGCCTTTTGAGGCACCCTGAACCCACAGATGGGTCCACTGAAGCTTTTCGCCAGTCTTCTAGCACACCTGGGATTTCTCGTCCCCTTTCAAGTGTGTTTGTCTTCCTTAACTCTGAGGAAAACTCAGTCCCGTGCACTGCTCCCGCGTTCGAGCCCTCCACGGCCCTAACGGCTGTGCGCCGCTCAGCCAATCACAAAGCCTCCTCTCGCCCGCCCCGCCCCTATGACTGAAACGGAAAAAAGAGAGACTACAACACCCAGGATCCTTTGCGGCGCCCGCCTACTGTTCCCAGGGAGCACCGTGGCTTTGGACTGCGAAAACGTGTAGGGGCAACATGGCAGCGCCCGGAGCAGGAGACCCTCTAAATGCGAAGAGTGGAAAGGGCCCAGTGGCTCAGCGCATCGACCCCACTCGGGAAAAATTGACTCCCGCGCAGCTACAATTCATGCACCAGGTGTGTCTCACCCAGTGGCAGAAGACGCTGCCACAGCGGCGGACCCGGAACATCGTGACAGGCCTGGGTATCGGGGCCCTAGTGCTTGCTATTTGTATCCGATCATACAGTAGACGCTGGGAGGTCGCAAATTGGGGAAGGGGACTAGAGCTGCATAGGGAGCACTTGTGGCCTAGTGGCAAGAAACTGCGCGACGGTCCTAAATGCACGTGGTTCGAATCTACTTTCTGCTCCGCAGGATAAGGGTACGCAGTTTCCTCCCGTGCCATTAACTGACTCTGAAAACCCATCAGAGTTGTTCCCGATTCAACAGTACACTACAGCAAGTAGGGATGTGTGGGGTTGGTAGAACCTAAACTGCCCACCTTTAATTTGAGCAGTACAGGACCAAGCGTTTCATGTTTGGGTAAATGGCACTAATATGTGTGAATCAGATGAGATGGTGTGTAATTATCACGTTACCATATCTTTTTTTTAATTTTTTCATTTATTTTATTATTTTTGTGTGAGTGTACCGTCAAATCAGATCTGACTGGTACAGGAGGAGATTGTCCCTCCTTCCCCGGCAGAGCATCTGGTGGATTCGAACCATGCGCCTTTGGGATTGTAGTTGCAGCTCCTTACCACTAGGCCACCAGAGCTCCCCTACGCTACCATATCTTAAGATTCTCTTTTAATATGATTTCTTACAGATAGGGGAGTTGGGTTACAGGTTAAGAATGGGCAGAGACCAGAATCACTATTTTTGGGAGGATGGGAAAGTAACAAGCAAGGGTGGTGGAACAAGTCTAGGAAAAAGGATTGTGCCTTTTCAAATGGTTTCCTTAGCTCATCTCCCAGATGGCTACACCTTCTACTCAGTGTCACAGGAACGTTTCCTAGATGAACTAGAGGACGAGGCCAAAGCTGCCAGAGCCAGAGCCATGGCAAGGGCATCGAGCTCCTGAACTACATGGACCCTCGGCATTGCCAGCCTGCTGGAGCCCCTTCACATGGTGATTGATGCACTACAGTCCTGTAGAAAGTGAAGCCTGCTCACTGTTTTGTTGACCTTATCTGGTACCATGTTCCAGCCAAGGAATCTAGAGACTTAGGCATTCCGCCACAGTAAAAGGAACTTTGCCCAACTCACTGTGCAGTTACCGAGCCCTTCTTGTAGTTTCCTTGTTTGATGAGTGTGCAACCCTGACTATTCTGAAGATCCCTGACTAGTTTACCCCCTACATGCTTATGGGCATGACTCTTCTAAGGGTGGGAGGTGGTACTTCCTAGCAATGTTGGAGCCTGAAGCGGGAATGCTGGGGTCAAGTTCAAAATAATAAATTGAGTCATCTCTCTCAGAGCCAAGTGAATGTGGTAGGGCTGAGAAACCCGCATGGCACTTAGGCTGGAAAGCTTCCTGGGTAAAAGCTGTGGCAGTGGCATGGCCCCAGGGAGCCGTAAATGTTTAACTAGAATTACTTTTTCCGTGAGATCGTTCCACCTGATTTAAGTGAGAGATCATGACCAGTCACTAGGCTGTTTGAGTCTGAACCATGTCTGTGGGGGGAAGGAAGGTCACTGTGCCCTCCATCCTCAAGAACAACACACCCTTAACCTCACCTTTGCTCTGGACTGCTTTTCACACACTTAGAGAGGGAGGTGGCTGAAGGATGAGCAGCCCTCTTTGTTTTTAACTTCTACTGGAACCTGCCTATACAAGCCTAGGGTGGAGCCTAGAGGGGATCTTGGCTTGGCCAAGTGGATCGTTGACCTTGTAGTTTCCTCATGAGCTGCTGGCTGGAAGCTAGAAGACTCAACAACTTCCATACCTGCCTCCCATTAAAAGTCCTGTCTCAAGTCTCCCCTGACTTACCCCACCAGGCTTGAAATCCCCAGCCTAACATGACAGATACAATTCAAAGCCCTGGTTTCCAGCATTTTTATTGGCTTATGTGAAAATATCCAATTGGGAGTGGACCCTCTAGAAGCATCAGCGCTTGGGTGCCATGGCTTAGTGGTTGACCTTTGCCTGGGGAGGTGGCCATCATAAGCATTGAAGCCTGTAGAATTGCCACCTACTATACACAGCAAACAGTTCCCCGGGACTGACTTCCCCTGGAATGGGCCCACATCCTTGCTCTTCCACCCGCTCAGTGTTGAGGTCTTCCTTGCTGAACAGTGTGGGTCAGAAAAGCAACAGATTCTGTGATCATGAGCTCCATGGTAAGCCCTGGTGTGGTGGAGAAACTTGGCTTCTGCTCTGGATTCACTGGAGGTAAAAAAGAAAAAGCGGTGGAGAAACCTCCAGGGTAGGGGGAAAGTGAAGCCTCAGCCAGTGTCACTCCCTGGGCTCTCCCTCCTGTGGGCCCGCCCTCACCATCCTGCCAACATCCCCGGCGAATGTCACCCCCTTGCTTGCCCGCTGCTCCTGGGAGCCGGCGCTGCTGCCACTCAGGGAGTTCCTTCGCATGATGCCTGGGAGCAGGATGGGGGAGGGAGAGCACTGAATGAGGGAAGGGGTCTTGGAGAGAGGGGCAGCAGACTCTCAGGGCCTAGAAGAAAGTTGGCTTGGTAGGGAGGAACTCTTGAGAAAGATGGGAGCTAGGCTGCTGCTGTCTTACCTGGGCCCAGAGGCTCTGAGCGCTGCAGGCTGTTACGGCGGGAGGTGGGGAAGCTGCCCTTGGAGAGGCGTCGCTGGCGACTGGACAGCATAGCGGCTGGGGCCACGATGCCTGGTGGGGGCTGTTTCCCGAGCCGACTGTACAAGTCCTCAATTTCCTTTTTCTGCAGCATCTGGAGAGCTTCTACTTCTGACAAGTGCCTGAGAAGGGTCAGGGTGTGAGAAGGCCAGCCACACCTTTGGCTTTCCCAAATCTGCTGCTTGCTCCCCTCTCCCCAGACTCACTTCTGCTGAAGACCTTGTAACTCAGCCCAAAACTCTTCATCCTCTCCACTGCTCTCTGAGTCCTCACTGCTCAGACACAGGCTGCTGTAGGAGTAGTTCATCCACACTGGGCTGGGATGGCTCAGGGGTGGGGGGCTGGCCCCTCTTCGGGGCTCCTTCCCACTGCTCCCTTCCTCCTCGGCTCCAGCCCCCATGCCCTCAGCAGCACGGTCACTCTCTGCCAGAGCCTCCCTGGTCTCTGGCCCACTGCCAGTACTGTCCTCCGTGTCTGAGCTCTCTGAGGTCAGCTGAGGAGTTGGAGACTTCAGAGGACCTGAAAGTGTTGGGGGTGACAGCTCCAGAAGAGGCTCAGCTGGCTCTTTAGATGAAGTCACTTGGAAACGCCCAACGAGCTGGGGCTTTCCCTCTACAGACAGGCAGACATGAAGGGAGAGAATCAGTGACAAGTGGTGCTGTTGGGCAGAGGAAGGTCAGTAGGCAGAAGCCTCACCTTCAGAGATGGGTGCCAGTCTGGCTTCACCCATGAATGGCCGGGCAGGATTTTGGGAGACCTATAAAGTAGAGTCATGAGAAGGGAAATGTCCAGAATGGAGCCTTCCGAAGCATCTCTCTTGGTTTCCTACTCACCTCAGTTTCCATCTCAGCTGTGAGGGCTGAAGGGCTCTCCTGGCCACAAGGAGCAAGAGAAGGGGAAGGAGGGAGGCTGGGGATGGGTCCAGGAGGAGCTGGAAGAGACCTGGAAAGCAGCCCAGGCGAGGGGGACAGCAGGGACTGTGCTACAGTCATGACAGCCAGGGAAAAGGCACTAGCCAGAGAGAGGAGTGGGGTGGCTGGGGCTGCTGTGGTGGAGGGAAGGGGTGGAGGTGAAGGGCTTGGAGGAAAGGAAGGGGGATTATGAGTGACCTGGGAACAAATGGGAGATACTGAGGGTGTGGGGCCAGCCGGGAGGGAATTCTGGGGAACCTGAGAAGACAGGATTGGAAACTGGGATGTAATGGGAGTGAGAGGAAGTGGAGAGCTAGGAGTATGTGGAGGGGGCTGTGAGGAGACTTGGGAAGAAATGAGAGGAAATGGGGAAAGACTAGGAAGACACAAAGGAGAGGCAAAGGGGAAGATGGGACCTGGGAAATGAGGACTTTCAGGGGAAAATGGGTTTGCAGGAGATAAGGGGGTTCCAGGAGAAGATGGGGAAGTGGGGAAGGCTGCCCAGCTCCTTTGCTCCAGGGTGTTGCTGCTCTGGGACTCTGCTGGAAAGGAGAACACAATAAAATTCCAGCTCCCCATTCCTTATGTTCTTCCCAAGCAAACCCAGAAGAAAACCCCAATGACTGGTATGAGCAGGAGTAGAATGCAGTACCTACCACGGGCAGCATCTGGGAGGGGACCCAAGAGGGCAGGTACTGGTGCTGGTTCCTCCTCCTGTGGTAATGAAGTCACAGTGGGGAAGAGCAAGTCGTAGATTTCTGCTAGAGTTCATAAGCTAGGGCCCAAGAACCTCTAAAGTCCAGGGAGGTGCTTCATCACACATGTATGTGCTGAAATAATCAGAGGTAAAGGGGCATGATACCTCCAACTTACTATCCAATTGTTCAGGGGGGAAATTACACATTAATTTCCACTTAAGAATGAACGAAAGAGCTAATGTGGCAAAATATGTGAATCTGGGATTTAGTTCTCTGTACAATTTTGCAACTTTTCTATAAATCTGAAATTATTTCAAAATAGTTATAAGGATGGGCTGAACACATTTTTCTAGAACAAGCATCCATGTTTATAATCAGATTCTCAGGTGGGGTCCACGGCCCAAAAAAGCTTCATAGCTGCACTTTGAGGGTCCCTGAGTTGAAGAGGAGTGAAAGCCAACAGTTTTTATAAAGGGCAGAGAATAAGGAACTCAGAGTCCCTTACCCCTGTAGCGTCTGACCTGGGAGCCCAAGGCATCCTCAACTGCCTCCACAGGGCCAGTGTCTCTCCTCAACAAGGTCTCCACTCGCTGGATAATCTCCCGAATGCGACTCAAGAATCCATTTTGCTCCGAGGGCAGAATAAACTCATTATATACCTGGCAAAGTTAAGCAGGATGGGAGGGAGGTCTTACCCAACTCAGCCCTCTCCCCAGCCTCTGATCTTTAAAAACCAACCCTCACACCAGTGCTGCTGCCAATCACCAGCCTAAAGCAAGTACCCACTGTGTGTCAGGCATTGTGTGGTATAAAGAGGAACAGAGCTTAGAAGAAAGAACCTAATATTCCTAGGAGACACTTTGCATACATTATCACAGCACCATTAACCTTTTGGGTTGGGGTCTAATATAAACACTTTATTTTAGACTATAAATAATTAAGAGGTTAGGTTCCATCTTCCCAAGATGACAGGAACGCAGGTCTCTGAGTCTGCCTAATGTCAACATGCATTTTTTTCATTGAATCACTGTTGCCACACATGCCTTTGGACACTGGTCCACAGGCACACACAGTCCACAACGTTAAGTTAAACCAAGACAATGGCAAATGTCACGTTCACATCCAGAAACTGAGCACCTACTCCATGGCAGACATTGTATTACATACTGTGGGGAACACAAGAATGCGTGAAACAAAATTCTAGCCACAGGAAGTCCCAAATTTAGTGGCAGAAAAAAAGCAGATACACAATCCAATGACCTGTAAATCCGCCTATATAGGCCAAGTATTTGTGAGTTGGGTACAGATAAAAATGATTGGTAAACTAGAAGGTGAGAGGAAAAGAAGACCCTCAATGAGATGGGTTGGTACAACGGCCACTGATGGTGCAATGTTTCTGTTTTAATAGAGTTGCTAGAAGTCAGAAATGACTGTGGCACCCGATAGAAATGACATTAATAAAAATGCTATTCCAAAGAGGAAACAAGTCCTAACACCATGGAACTTTGTAGTTTGGAAAAATAAGCAAGAAAAGCAATTTGTTGTTAAGTCCCCAGGGGCTGTTAATTGCCCCAGAGATTGTTCGTCTTTCTCAGGGCAGCTAGGTGGATTCAAACCGCTTGCCTTTCAGTTGACAGCACAATGCTTTATCGCAATGCTACCAGAGCTCTGTTGTTGACTATGTGTGACTCTCCTCATTTAATCCTGAAACCTCTTGCAAAATAAGTAGTATCACCTGCATTTCAGAGATGAGCAACTGAGATCAGTGAAGTTAAGAAACTGGCCCGAGTTCAATGAGTCAGTAACAGAACAGGAACTTAAAACTCAGGTCTTCTGGGAAAGCCTACTCTTTCCTCTCTTCCACACTCATTAGGAAGAGAATGGCATGCATACTAGCTCTGAGATGTGAAAAGGCAAAGCACATTGGCAAAACAAGTGAGGCCCTGGGTATAGCTGAATGTGTTACAAACCCTAACAGGCATGCTCAGGAGTTTGGGTCTTGCTCTATAATCAGAGGTAGCCACTAAGATTTGAGGAGGGGCGGGGAATGATAAACTCTGAGTCTTGGAGAGCTCTGCTCAGAAGACTGGCGGCGGGGAAAGAAGACAATGAAAATTGGGTTCAGGGTTGGGATCGCTTGGGCTTGGGGTTGGGGGTCTGCATGGGTTTACAAGGCCAGTAGAAAAGTCTCTCAGAGTGAGACGTTCCTGAGCAGACAGAGGCAGAGAGAGAAAAGGCCCCTAAGCTCTTTGGAGGACCATTCAGAAACCAGTGTGGCTGGAGGGAAGCTGTGGAAGGGTGGAAGGGCTTTGTGAGTGTGATAAGCCTCTGTGGCAAGTGCTATTTTGTCTTTGTCCTGCATACAAGGTGCTCAGAGAAGAGTATCTGAAGCCTAAAGTCTCCCCTATTTCCTTTCTTTACCCCTGAGGCTACCATCCACTGCCCCCACTCCACTGAAACTAAGCTCACACAAACATCTAACAAAAGCCAATGTAGTCATGCTCCAGGCTTCAACTATGTCACCTCCTTAAAACTCTCTCCTCGCTGTTTTACTAACATCTTTCGGGGTTCCTCCTACCTCTGTGGCTCCATCTGTATGTCTTTTGATGACCTGCTTCCACCTTTTCCCACTCTGGCACAGTATGCATACACTGAGATACACAAGCCTACTATGTGTGCTAATGACCCTTAAATCCACCACCACCCCCAGCCTGGTTCATCTCCCACTCCCAAGGAGGAGCTCATCATCTTGGCTATCCAATGTCACTCAAGCTCATCACAAGCACTAAACATACTTTCATCTTCAACTTCTTTTCTCTTTTGGTGGCCTATCCCTATTAGGTCAGCTCCTCAAGAAGTAAGTTGCCCGTGATGTTCCCTCTTCCTCACTATCCATCATGCTGGCTGAGCAAATATTTATTGAGCATCCACTATGTGCACTGTACTATGTCAACAAGTTATTGAATCGTGGAATGACTTATCTGCTTCCAATGATTCCCAGATTCCCTCATTTTCTTCCACCCACCAGAGTCTGTTCTCTCCTAGGTCCACATCTAGTTTCCTGAGTCCATTTCTTAGCTAGATTTCCTCCCATATTTCCAGGCAGAGTGATCTTCCTAAAAAGCATTTTCACCATGTTACACTCTGCTTAACCATTAAGACCTTCTTCTATGTTCTGGGCCCACCTTACCTTTTCAGCCTTCTTTTCCACGGTCCTCCTATAGGAATAGTTGCTTCCAATGGCATTGGGATCTCTTCGTGATGGCCTCCCAGATTCACTCGAAGACATTCCCTCCTTCCTATGCCTTAGCTTATGCCTTGCCTCCAGCTGGATGACTTCCATTGCCTCTCTTAACTCTATGTGCCATTTCTCTGTACTGCTGTCCCTAGTCCATCCTTTACTTATAATTAACACATGTATAGCATGCGATTCACATGTAACACCTGTGAATACCCATCCGTGTTAGTCTCTAATTGCCAGCCAAGGACCCAAGTTTCTCTGGATAAACAGAGAAGAATAAAATCTCTCGAAGAATAAAATCACAGCCTTCTTCAATGCCATCGTGCTGAGAGCCAACCAATGGTTCAAAAGCCCCTGCTGTCTGCTTTCAGTATTAGTGGGTGAACTCTTCTCCAAAGCCCAAACACTCTGTCCCTGATCTTTCTGTTCCCCTCACCATGGCAGCTGCAATCTCCTCTGGGCTGTCGCCATCCAGATCAAATCGGAAGGTCACCATCTTGCTGTTGTGTGTTTGTAGCTGGCACTCAACCACTCTGTCATTCTGGTCTGAGACCTTAAGATTCAAAATCAGCAGAGAAGGGAAGGTCAAGTCCTCTGTCCTCATCTGTCTCCACCCTACTTGAGTATCTGAGCCAAGTGACAGTGATCAGATTGACATTAGAGAGGATCAGACTCTCTCTCCAAATTCTGGAATTAGATTCCAGATAGCTGTCTCTTTTGTTTGTTTGTTTGTTTTTAAAGATAGCTGTCTCTTGGGTACCCACATCACACCTGGTGTTTCTCTGTTCTGGGTGACCTTCCATCCCCCCAACAGTCCCTTCCTGGTCCGTCTAGGGTATTCTTCATCTCCTGTGCATCTTCCTTACATTAGTGACCCGCAGCCGGGATCGGGGTCTGCGCCGGAGATTTCTCCCTGGGGGTCTCCTCATCCGTCCCATTCCTTCTCCTATGTCACTAAGGCCTGATGCTGCATCAGAGGCATAGCTGGAAAAAATGAAATGAGAGAGGGGTGGTGTCAGAGCAGAAATTAGGTCCTGTGAGCTCCATCCTGAGTCTCCCACTCACATGAAAACCTACCTGTCACCAGGGGCAAAATCACTGCCAAGGCCCGAACGTGGAATAGACAGAGCAAATGCCTAAAATAGGACAGGGGTTCATGAGGTCAGGGAAAAATACAGGGAGAAGGTGTCAAGGATGCTGGGTACTACAGAGATGGAGCTCAGGAAGGAGAGGACAAGAATGGTAGGTAGATTTTCAGGGATAGGGGGCCAGGTCATGGGGTTGGGTTTTACAAGAAGGGAAAAGATCATAGCCTTGGAATGCCTGGGAGCCCCCCACGGGACCCCCTCTCACCGAGGGCAGGCGGAGATGGGACTCAGCGGGGCTGGATAGCAGCCTCCCAGGGGGCTGAAGGGCAGGGTCTGAGGCATCCAGGAAGCCAGAGGAGCTGAGGTAGCCATCAGTCTCGCAATCCGCTGGTAGGGGATGGAGTGGGTCAAAAAAGGGGAAATAAAGGGAAGTAGTGGCACGGGTCGGGTCGGGGTCTGCCTGGGCAAGGAGTCTGGACATGCAGGAAGGTTCTTTCTCAGAGGGACTACTTGCCTAGAGGTGGAAGGCTGAGTACATAATAACACTGCTGGTGTGAACTTATGGATGGAGGGTGGAGGATACAGGTCAAGGGTTTTAGGACCCAGGTCCTAAAGTCAACAGTGACTTACAGGTGGTAGATGAGTAGCTGGCATGGCGGAGAAGGAAGGGTTGGTGCTGGTCTGCCTCAGGCTCCTCTGGCTCAGTGGGGAAGGCACTAGGGGGGCCAGGAACCATGGGGACTGTGGCTGGAAGGGGCCCTGGAGGAGGTGGGAGGGCCTCCAATTCTCGAGCTTTGCGAAGCTTCTCACGCTTTCGCTGGATGGCAGCGACCCGCTCGCGCACTGCTCGGGCCACTGGTTGGTAATCAGCTTCGCAGACCAAGCCCAGAGCCACCTGGAGTTGGGGAGAGAAGTTTGAAGAGCCCAAGTTAGGAAACCCCTCCAAGATCTATTGACATACTTTCTTGGAGTTTCCAGGGTAGAAGGGGACCAACATTTGTTATTATCCATTTATTGATTGTGTCTATTAAGTTGTAATTCTTTTTATTATAATAATTATTTAATTATTATAATAATTGTTTAACTTCCCAATAAACTTCTAAGGCAAGGCTTCTAAGCACCAGTGTGTGTGTGTGTGTGTGTGTGTGTGTGTGTGTGTGTGTGTGTGTGTGTACCATCAAGTTGGATCCTACTGTATAGGAGGAGATTGCCCCTCCTTTTCCAGTGGAGCATCTGGTGGATTTGAACCATGTGCC
Source organism: Elephantulus edwardii (assembly GCF_000299155.1). Classification (NCBI taxonomy): domain Eukaryota; kingdom Metazoa; phylum Chordata; class Mammalia; order Macroscelidea; family Macroscelididae; genus Elephantulus; species Elephantulus edwardii. Next base: position 1,797,670 of record NW_006400090.1, on the reverse strand, counting down.
TTCAGTACTGTAGCACAGTTTCTTGCCACTAGGCCACAAAAACTCCCTTAAGCACCATTTTTAAACATAAGCACAGTGAATGAATGACCTGATCATAGTGATACATTAAGTTAGCGCACACCCATGTTTATTGCAGCTTTGTTCACAATAGCAAGGAGTTGGAAACAACCTAAGTGCCCATCAACAAACGAATGGCTAGAGAAGCTGTGGTATATTCGCACAATGGAATACTATGCTGCATTAAAAAACAAGGAACTCATGCAATATTATTCAAAATGGTTGACTCTGGAGAACATTATGCTGAGTGAAATATCCCAGTCACAAAAGGACAAATATTACATGATGCCACTATTGTAGAATGGGACTGTCCTTGGGGCTGGGGAGAGACTGAGTAAGATGGGTTCAATAATGTATACTGCACTGAAACAGAGGAGGGAGAAAACTGTTTAAAAGAGATATATAACTAGGTATTTCTGTCATCACAGGAGACTAGAGCGAGGGCTACATGGTGGAGGGGACCTGCGGGAGAGTTTGTAAAACAATGAAAGAATCTTTTCTTTTACTTTTCCATAATTTTTGACTCATGTACTTATAACTTGTTAGTCAAATTTGTGTCTTCTAGGTTGCAACACCCCCATGATACATCTTCAAGGATATGAACATGTACGGCCAAGCACAATCAATAAGAGTGCATCTAAATTCCAAAATCAATCTCCATAATAGTCTATGTGTTTCCTACTGCCAAAGGGGCCCTTTAGAGTAGTGAGAAAAGATCTTCACCCTGAAACCCACAGCGTCCCTTTTCAGCAGGAAGTAGCTAAGAGAATACGCCATCCCCTTTTCCTTATGACTAGGGTGAAGTCTCTCTCAGGGAGGAGTGATAGGGAATGGCAAAGGACACACTGACAAAGAAGATTAATCAGAACTGGCTTTGACAAGCACTGTGGCATTTGGACAAGAACAAACTGGGAGGAGGGTAGAGAGAATAGTGCAACAATGAATGAATGAATGGAAACCCAAAATCTCTGTAAATGTTTATGAAAATTAATAAAATATAATTATAGAAAAAAAAAGTTAGCGATTCTTAATGAAATGAGGACAGAAGAGGGACATTTTGCTCCTAAGAGATATTTGGCAATATCTAGAAACATTTTCAGTTGTCATGATTAGGGAGAGGGAAGGCAGGTTACTGACCGTTAGAAAGCAGAGGTACAGGATACTGCTCAACACCCTACAAGGCACAGGACAGTCCTCCAACAAAAATTATTGCCCAAAATGTACACAGTGTCACCAATAGGACCCTGCCAGATGTTAGCTCAGATCTGATTTGACTTGGTTTGTGGAGACACATTTCAAAACACATTATTGGGATGATATACTATAAATGATCTCCCACCTTTTCAACTGCCATTTTCCCTATAATTATGAGAAGCCCATAATCTCTCTCCTCACGTCTCAGCCCTTCCTAAACTAGCTACCAAGCCTCCACCACCTCCATCTTCTACCTCCTATGAACTCCTCTCCTAGTCTACCATTTTTTCCATTCATTCTCTGCTTATCAGTTTTAATAATGACCTTTCTGGTGTGTAAATGAGGTGGGACAAGGTGATCTGACTTAGAATCTGAATGACCTAAGTTTAAACCCAGCCCTGCCATTTACTGGCTGTTGGACCTTAGTCAACTTCTCTTTGTTTCTTTGTCAATAAATTGGGATAAAATTTCCCTCCATGCAGGTTGGTAATAATCATTGTATCTGAAAAAATTTTTAAGCCTTATCTGATGAAGGCTTTTTATCAGCTCTCAGCTTTAGAGGCTTGATGGTAAGAAGCTGCACTGCAATCCCAAAGGCATGTAATTCAAATCCACCAGATTACTGCCTCTGAAAATCCTATAAATCAGTTCTGACTCAGGGGTACACAGCACTATATACCGAAGCAAGTTCTGGAGACCTAGCAGTAAGAAATTGCACTACAATCCCAAAGGCACACAGTTGGAATCCACCAGCTGCCCCTTGGGAGAAGGATGGACAATTTCCTCCCTGAGCTTTGACTGCCTGTGAAAACCTGCTAGGACACACAATAGTAACCATATGCCAGCCACTGCCAGAGATAGATTTTAAAAGGAAAAACGTTTCTGGAAAGGAAAAAAGGAGTATAAGGTCTGACAGAGGCAAAATGCAGGAAAAATTAATTCAGGTGTTAAGATCCAATGACACAAACATCTTACTGCCTTTGAATCAATTCAGTTGATGGTGGCCCTTGATGATCCAGTTTACGGGGCTATAAATCTTAACGGAGTCAGCCTCATTCCTCTCCACCTCAAACAGCTGGTGGATTGAAGCAGCCAATCCTTTAGTTAGAAGCCCAACACTTAATTGACTACATACGTGACTACATACAGACAAGACTCCTTAAACCCATCATGGTAGCACTATAACAAGGGCCTGTTGAAATGGAAACCAATATTTACTTTTGACTCCAGAGAGGTAGGCCTCCTGCGATTGATGGTTCACGGGCATGAAGAAGAGGAAAAGAACAAGAGGGGGGGGAAAGGATGAAAGAGAAAAATAAATGAATGGGAGGAAGGACATTCATTGCAGAGAGCCCAGGGCTTGTTCTGGAAAAGGTAATCTTCAAGGTGTAAGGAGCAGTTAAGTGCCACGAGCCTGCCCCCACCCCCACCCCAGCCCCAGCCAGTCCAGCTGCTCCCGGGCCCACCACGCTCTCACCATCTCCTGTGCCACTTCTTCGGCCGCATCCCGCCCAAGCTGGAACAGGAACTCGATGGCTTGGTTGTCCCGCGGCCGCCCCCCACGCCGCGCGTCTTCCATGCGCAGCCAGAGCTTGAGGCCCGGTTTTTCGCCATCGTCCTCCTCCGCCAGCTCCACGTGCACGCCGCGCTCCTCGCGGAAGAAGGCATGGGCCAGCAGGTCCTGGATGGTGAGCCTGAGGGTCGCAGCGCCGTGAGCCAAGCTCCCTGAAAAGACCGCGCCCCCGCCGCGTCCTGCCCCGCCACCCACCTCTCATTCTTATCCGTGCGGATGCAGCCTTCGATGATCTCCTTCACCTCCGGCATCTTCACCTTGTAGAAGCTGTTCGGCTTTGTGCCCTGGGAGAAGGCGGCTGCATGAAGCCTTCTGTACTCCTTCTTCTGCTAAGAACCCCTCCCGCCCCAAACAGCAGCACCAGCAGCGGCCAAAGTACTGGGATGCTATGGAAGGATGGGTTTCAAATCCCAATCCTGCCAATTAGCAGTGTGACCTTCAACGAGGCTCCACTGAGCCTGTTTCCTCTTTTATCAAACACCTGCCCTGCTCACCTCGAGGGGCAGCTGAAAAGATTTGATGAGAGAGTGACTGTGAAGTCGTTTAGTAAAATCTAGGGAACGCTACACTTATCAGGATGCCAAGTAACATGCACAGGAGAGAGCGTGTGCCTATCTAACATCTCAGTGTCCAGAGAGGCATCTTGTTGTCTAGACTGTTTTCATTACAGGGGAGGAAGGGGAAGCTGATGGGGCAGGTCAGTCGTAGCAGGGCCTGGAATTCCCTCTCCTCCGACCCCTCTCACCGAAGTGACCTTGCGGTAGATTTGTGCAGCGTTCTGGCACTCTGAGTACGGGTATTCCGAGGTGGCCATTTCCAGCATGCACATGCCAAACGCGTACACGTCCACCGCCTCATCGTACTTTTCCTCATACATCTCAGGGGCCATGAACTCCGGGGTTCCTGTAGGATCCACAGCAGCGATCAGGGAGCAGAACCTCCTTCTGGCCTGTCCCTCCCTTTAGGCAGCATTAACTAGGCTGCCTTGAAACCAAAGACACACTACCCACCACTCTCTCTGTCTGTGGCTCTTCCCCATGGTCTCCTAGCTCTTTGGATTTCAAAGGACTCTGTAAAGGTCGGATCCCAGCCTTTCCTCTTGCATAGGGGAAGCAGGAATGGCTAAGACCCACCAATGACGCTCTTGGCGAAGGAGGCGCGCTTGAGTGTGGCCAGGCCAAGGTCTCCAATCTTGACTGAGCCCGAAGGGCCTGTGATGAAGACATTGTCGCACTTGAGATCCCGGTGCAAGATGGGGGGAACCCGAGAGTGTAGGAAATGAAGGCCCCGTAGGATCTGACGGCTCCAGCGCTGGAGGACTCGAGGCTTCATCTCTCGGAACCGCCGCAGGTACCTGAGCAAGAGCGCACAGGAAGTGAACGCGGGGGCGGAGCCTCACTGGCACCTCTCCCTCATTCCACAGCTTGCTGTCTCTTAGCTCAAATTTTCTCCTACCTCAGCCTCAGTGAGAAACTGAGTCAGGGGTGAGGGATGGGTAGATCCGAGGCTACCAAACTGGCAGGAAGGTAAATTTTCAGATAGGACCTTGGCTAAAGTGCTGTGGAGCCCAGAAGAGATGACTAAGAGCCTTGAGTTCAGGGGAGCACTCCACAGAGAAAATAACTTTTATGTTGCGTGTTGAAGGATGAGTTGGAGTTCAAGGGTGAAACAATGGACACTTTCCAGGCAGACAGGAACAGGAGACACTGTGTTCAAAGGCACAGATACAGAGAGCCACTACAAGGGGGGATGTGCTGAGAATTTGGTTTGTCTGGAATATCCAGTGTGAACTTTCATCTCAGGGCTGTAGCAAGGGGCTTGAAAGGGTTTTTAAAATCATAGTGAGGAGGTTAGAGTTAGGATTGACGAAGATGCCTCAGGCTTCAGGAAGATAGGACAATTAGGAGAGAGGAGAGTTAGGACTGGCCCTTTGGGGGCTGCAGCTAGCTAGGTGGGAGTGAAAGAAAGCCCTGGAGAGAGATACTGAGGAGACCGGGGAGTTTGGAGAGACGAACAGTGTGTGGGGAGACTAGTCTAGAGGGCTGCTGGATGGAAAGTTACCCCTCCCTGAGGCAGGGGCACAAGAGGGGTAGGTGGAAGAAGTCAGCCCGGGTTGGGCCTGAGCCTGAAGAATCTTGAGGACCCTGGGAAAGTTAATTAGCAGTGGGGACACTTTCCAGCCCTCCCCTAGCCAGGCGCAGAGCTCACGTCTTGAGCGTGCCCGAGGTCATGAGTTCGGTGACCAGCACGATGCAAACCTGGCCCCTCAGCACCGACTTCCACGAGTCGTAGAAGCGAACGATGTTGGGGTGCTGCAGCCCCTTGAGCATTTCCACCTCCTCAGAGAAGCGTTGCCGCTCGGCCCGAGACAGTTTCCGGGTCTGTGGAATGGGGGAGGGAGGGTCACCGTAGGTCCAGGACCCGCATGGGGACAGGATTGGGGCACAAAGGGAAGTACAGGGAAGAGCTGAGGGGTTGGAGCTGATACATGCTGCTGGGATTGGTGGGATCATTAGCACAAGTGCAGACCCCAAACTTAAATTCAGCCCCCTGGGGTGTCTGCAAGGGCACACCCACCGTGGACCCCCCCACCCCACCCCCGCTGGACACAAGCGCCTTTATGCAGCCTAGTCCTGGAACCTGGAGCTCAATAGCGCCTTTGTGGACACCGGTGTGGCTATGGGGCGGGAACGGGCGCCTAGGGGCTGGCAGCCGGCAGGCAGCAAGTCAGCAGCGGGCAGAGCGAACGGCTGGGAATTGGGGCCTGGAAGGGGTTGGCCCTAGAACTGGAACTGCTAGGTCCAGACAGGAGGTGGGAGGGCCGTGGAGGGAGGTACAGAAAAAGAGAAAAGATCCAGGACCTGGAGCCAGGAGACGACTTTCCCAAAGGCTGTCCCGCCCTGTCTCATCCTCGCCCCCCCTTTACCCCCTAGTTTGGCTGCCTGGCATGGCATGGCCAGGAGCTGGGGGGGGGAACGGGGAAGGAGGCGTGGCACTGGCAAGCGTCAAGGTGTGAACACTATGCCAGGGCCTGAGGGGCGGGACCCTTCCCTGCTCCATGCCCCAATCCCAAGTAGGGCCTGGGATTGATTGAGGTAATGGGTTGACTGGGAATGGAATGGGCTGAGTGGGAGCTGTCAGGCAGGTCCTGCAGACTAACATCTCCCTAAAGGCCACCTGAGTTTGCGAAGAGAGAGGTGAGCAGTGGGATGAGGAGCTGGACTGGACTCAGGCCTCGGCTGGGCACCCTATCCCTCTCCTCTGAAGTCTGACTGCACTAGGATTCTGAGAGGGACTCATCTTGCCATAATACCCCTAAATCTTCAAGACGTGGGGAAGACCCTGCCTCAACAACCAGCCTTCCTCTTCCCAGCCTCCTGACTGGCCAAACATAGGGGAGTGTCCCTAGGGTCACACTAGACAGTCGGCCTCATGGTGACAAATTGGTGGGGGCCCGCTCCCAGATCTGAAGAGACTCTACCCCTTAATTTTCCATCCTTTCCCCACCACCGCCCCCTACATCTCAGGGTTGTGGAGACTTTAATGTGGAAATGCCCATGTCCATGGGGAAACCACTGCACACCACCTGCCTCAGGTTCTCCTGCAGCCCAATCCTTGAGGTTCATGGATCATCAAAGCAAGAAAAGCAAGGGGTTTGGAACATTTGACTGGAAAAATAGATCCCTCCCTTGTCCCCAGGTTCTCCCATCCCAAGACACAGGAGGTTCCCTTCCCAAGGCGGACCGAGGCCGCGCCCAGCCGCACCTGCAGCTCACACCAAGCCACTTCCACCGTGGTGTCCGTGTCCAGCCCTCGATACACCGTCTTGAAGGAGCCCCGTCCAATCTCGATGTCAAACTTGAGGTATCGGCCGTCTGGGGACGTCGCTACAGCCTGTGTCTCTGTGTCCTCTTTCTCCTCCAGCTCCCGCCGCCGTTCTCGGGCTGCAGCTTCGGGGATCCTTGGAGGCTCCCCAGGTGCAGGGACTCCTGCGGAGCCCTGGAGTTGGGAATGCACAGAGTCTGCAGCTTTCCCTGGGGCTTCTCTGGTCCACGTGTCCTCAGGGGGCTCTCTGGAGTTGGGCGGTGGGCTGCTCTTGGAGCAGGGATCAGCGGAGTCCGGAGGGTCTGGGGGCTCTGGAACGGGGGAGGCTGGCTGGGACCAAGAGCTCAGCAACCCCAAGTCGACAGAGCTGCGGCGACCGGGGCGGCACGAGCGCTGCCGTGGCTCGGTCTTCCCGGAGAAGCGGCGCACTCGGCGAGGAGGGGCCCCGGCGCGGGGTGGTCCCGACGCGGCAAGCGGCAGCTGGGGCCGCAGGGCCAGGTCCGCCTCGGTCTGAGACATGGGGACCGTGGTCTCCGGGGCTGGCGGGGCCAGCATAGAGAAGGGCTGGGCGCCGCAGGCCGGCACACAAGCGGCTGGCGAGCAGGCGGCCTGACAGGCGGACTGACTGGGTGCGCAGCGCTCGGGCTGAGCTGCTGGGGCCCCAGCCCCCAGCTCCTGCCCCGGGCCCCGCCCTCGGGCCCGCCCCCACCTCCCGGGGCCGCCCCCTCGGAGCTCCAGCCTCTTACTCTCCCGCCGGAGCCTGAGCCAGAGCCAGAGGCAGGCGGTGCGGCAGCAGCCACACAGCCCCTCACCTCCGCCCCGCCTCGCCAGGCCTCTCCCATGCCCACCGGCCCAGCCTCTGGTCTCCTCCCGAGGTCAGAGCACGGGAGACGGAGTGGTGGTTTCCCACACTCAGTGCGCAAACCTGTTTGTGCGTTGCGTTGGGAGGCGGGGTCCCAGGCCCTGGTGGTGGGGGGTATGCTTTGGGGAGGCTACCACTCTCCTGCGCACCCCAGATAAGACTGCACCACCCTTTCCTAATCGTCCGGAGGAGTACTGGGCCGGTCATCCAGAGGTCAGTGGAAAAGGTCTGGTTTTCTCCGACGCCGCTGTCCGCAAGGCTGCACAGGGAAGGGTGTGCAGCCCCGCCCCTTCCCCAGCCCGGAGCCGAGTCACCCATCCTTCTTTCCCCGCACCCCTCCCCCCAACCTTAGCCGCAGCCTGGCATTAGCCAGAGTGTCTGTTTTTGCTCTGTGGGCTCTCCTTCCTCCCCCTCTGTTTGCCAAAGTCTCCAATAAACCAAAGTCCACATCCGGTTTATCCCCCTCAGCTCCCCTTGACCACAACTACCGCACAGGACCAGATGGGGTGGAGGGAAGGGCTTCACCAAGCCGATTAGGGCTTTTAAGGGGGAGATGGAGAGGGTAGTGGGACTCACTCATTAAGTGGCTCCAATTCCAGAACAGAAAGCGTTTGTCCCCAAGCTGTGTTCCATCAGCACTCCCCCACACACAGCCCACCCAACAGATGTAAACCACAGGCTCACTGGCGCCCAGGGGGGCCCCTTATAGAGGGCTTTTCCATTTATCCAGGCCACAGGCCTCTCCCCTCTTGCCCACAGGTTCCACTCAGGTGGTAATGCTTTCACAGTCCTCCCAGTTTCTAATGCAGGAGTAACTTGGAGGCAGGTAACAGGAGTTGAGATTTTTAATATCATAAATCAGTGTCCAGCCTGCCTCTCACTGCCAGGCCCTTTCTTGGGCCCATCCTGATATTGTCTGGAAGGCTGCCTGCAGCCAGGGCTTCCCCCACCCCCTATGAAGGATCCAGCACCAGCCTGAGAAGGGAGGCAACAGCAGCTGAGGGAGTGAAAGGGGAGGAGACAAGCTTGTACAGGCGCATGTGTGTGTGAACACGTGTAAAGTGAGGTTTACAGACCCTGGCTCAAGGAAAGTCTAGGATGGGAGAGGAGGTAGGGCTAGAAGCAGCACATCTTTTTCTCCTAGTGCCTCGGCCTCACCCTATCCCAGGGACAGATGTATAGGATTAGTGGGAACCCATCCCTGGGTCCCAGCCTTCAGGACTGGAGCCCTTTTAAGTCTGGTGGAGTCACAGACCCAGTCTGTGGGGGCACTGGGCCTGTCTGCTTTTGAAAGCCCTGGAAGGGGAGGAGGTAAGAAGCAAAAGGAGAGACAGGTCTGTGCTAGAAGAACTTGACGCCCCGGCCATCACTGACGGTGATGATCTCAGCCTTGTGCTCCTGCTGGAGAGCCTGCAGGGCCCGGAGTAGGGTTGCCTCATCCAGCCCATGGAACTCTAGACAGGAAGAGATGGGGAAGTCAGAGACAATCAGCCTCGTGGGACCCAGGATCTTTGAAGAGGGCTGTCTAGCTGCGTTTTGAGATCCCAAGAAGCCAGGTATGGATGTACCATCTATACTATTGCAGCCACTCGTTCTTCCCAGGCACTCCTTAAGGGTGAGGGCTGGAAGAAAGCCCGAGTGAGGATGAAATGAGCTTTCAAGCCTACTTCCCCTTCCCTGGTTTTCAACCTGCCACACACTTCCCCAACCCATGCCTTTAATGGAGGATGCACAGGGTCATACCATCTGCTTGCAGGCCACAAAGAGAAGCCTTGACAGTCAGGCTTAGGAAAAGTCGAGGCCCTTTCACTGGATGATGACCCTAGCTGCACATCTATACCAATAGGAGAACCTGTCCTAACAGAAAGAATAGCCAGGACCCCTGGCCAGGAACTATCAAGGTCAGCATTGACAGCTGCCCATTTCCTAGTAAAAACAGGGCTGGGAGCCAATGGCCAGCTGAGTATCTGAAGATAGAGCAGTAACTGTAGGGAGGTGTGAAAGGCAGGAGACAAGCCTCAACAGGCATGCACACCTCACCACCTGCAGGGCCCAGCTCTGGAATCAGGGAGCTTACTCTCTCAGGGAGCCTCAGCTTTAGCCAGCCTGAGTGGTGGGCCGGGCGAGGCTGCAGCGCTGAAGTCATGGGGTGATGGTGGGGACAGCAAGCAGAGGCCTGCAGGGCAGGGGGTAGCATCCAAGAGCTGAAACTTTGCTGTGGCAGAAAAGGGAGGTTCCTCTGTTACCCCAGCTAAGATTAGAACTTTCATGATCCTGGGGACCAGAATATGGAGTCAGAGAAAAAAGACCCAAGAGAATGTTTATACTATACAAAAATCAAACAGTATACAAATCCTCGCCTGGCCAGAAACCAAAGTATTTACACAGGCTGGGGGTGTTGGTCCAATCTCTGCAGCTGATGCCCACAAATCTCTCTTAAGAACACAGAGGGAAAGGAATCCTAAATCAGCAAGGAATGAGATTTCAGGCTTAGGCCCCCACCCCGGTTCATTTGGCATCTGAACAGTTAACTTTTTGTGTTTAACAGATACTTTTTAACAGTCTTTAACTTGGATTGCATCCCTAGAAAAATGCATATACACTCATAGAAAAAACCAAAAAGTTTTGCTTTATATATGAATGGAGGTAGTTTATGGAATCCTTAGATGTGAGTTAAGAACCTGTAATGGTAGTAATTCAGAGAGAGGAAACTGGGAAGTGTGAATGTCAATTACAAATTACACCAAGAGAAGAAACAGGATTCAGGTGGCAAAACTAAAGGCAGCAAGGGAAAGCATTACCCTCATCCTCTGTGTCTTCTCCATTGGTCAGTTCATACAGGGTGAACACGGAGTTGTTTTGGCCACTTTTTGAAACCTGTGGACACACAGAAAATTTGGACTGAATAGGGACTAGAAGTCTGCTGCGAGTAGGTTCGCCTCCCCAGCTCTACCTCTGATCCAGGAGCGGTACCTGCCCCCAACCCCGGGCTTACTGTCACCTCTGCTGAGTAGAAGCTTTAAGCCACAAGTTCTACAGGTGCTATATTTATATGTGTACACACACATTTAGAACCACAAAACCGCAGGTCTTCACGTGTCTGGAGAATGACCTCTCATTTTGGTTGTTTTCCTGCTCAGGAATGGGTGGTGTGTTTTTGTTATGTTGGGGTTGTTGATGCTTCCTCCCCTCCGCTCCCCTCTGGGAATGTTTGGGGCTTGTGGTGGCCGGGAATTTGGGGGAGAAAGCATGCTGCCCTCATAGCCACACTGGTTCAGAATGCCTCATTCATGCTGTGGACAGTCCCATAAGGGTATAGTGGGGGAGGGATCCCAGGGCTTCTTTTTTTTTCTTCCTTTCCCCATTTATCTCCTGTGGCCAGAGTCTCCTGCCAACAATAGCACCCGTGGTTCTTAGTACTGCATTCTCCAAACATGCCCTCAAGTAGCTCCTGGCCTTCTACAGGCACAGAAAGAGAAGTTCTTTGCAGTCAGGGAAATTGAGGCACTGGAAAGAAGCCTGCCTAGAATGTCTGTTTCCTTTTTCTGCCCCCTCCCCACTTTTCTCAGTCTGCATCTAAGAATAGGTATCGGCTATGCATGTAGGTAATGCTCTTTGCGAGGGACATTGCTGAATACTATGTGGCACCATAGTCTCACCCACTGATAGATGAGTTTCCCCCATTCTTCTGGCCTCCGCCACATGATCAAGAAGCTAGATTTGTTCTTATCCAACCACTCAAGATTCCCTGGAAAACAAATAATTGATGGAAGCAGCATGTTCCAAGGAGACACAGGGGACTATCAAGATGGGAGAGTGAAGGAGACTTCACTCGCAGCATCAATAATTTGTTTTAAAATCTGCAAGGCAACTATTCTTCTTTCTTCAGGCTTAGGGCACAGATAGAGAAAATTTTATTTTCTTAGAAAAGTAGGAAGAATTGAACTTTATATTGTACAGAACACCCTGTGGGTTAGGACAGGAGAGAGGGGGAAGGTGTTAAAAGGGAAACTTGTCTTAATCTGTCCTCTGAAAAGAACAGCTAAGAGGATAAATAGGATTATTGAGAACTGAACCAACCTTTCTTCCTCAGTTCCTCTAATACAATCTGAATTGACTCCACAGGGAGCTTCCCTGGTTTAAGTTAAGTGAATGATATACTTAATATAAGCTGATATGAAAGAATAGGTATTGTATGGGATGACAGTTCTCAGAACCAGTCCCATATTGAGAACCATCTGCCCTCTTCTACCTCCCATACACATAGACATTCAATGCCCCAACATGGGCATTTACTGGATATTGAAGGGATGGCAATAAAAAACCTCTTCAAATGAAAAGTTTGTGATTTAAAAATAAAAACTGCTACCTTTGAGTTCTGGTGGGATAATGAGTAGGGAGTTGTGCTGCCAACGCAAGAGCAGCCAGTTGGAATCCACCATTTGCTTCACTGGAGGAAGATAGGCAACCTCCCCCCATGTGATTTACAGCCTCTGAAAACTCACGGGTCAGTCATGAACTGGTTCATTCAAGAGCAATTAACACAATAACTTCCTCACACTCCGTATTCCCCTCCCTCCAGCCCTTCTCCAGATATTTTAGAGATGAATCAGGCAGCAAAAATAAATGACCCTTACTTCCTGGCTGGAGGATGGAGTAGGTGGAAAAAAAAATTAAAGGTAGTAACAGGTTTGGGGCTCAGGTGAGGAAAAGGCATGCAAACTGCCAGAAGAGCTGATTGAAAAGCTTGGGATTGAGTTCCTGAAGCAGAGACCTCCAAGATCTAAATGATACTTGGGTACTACTCCTCATTGCCAAGGGCAAGAGACTGACCCTATGGTTCCATCTTGCAGGGGGTAAAATGCAGGTTAGCTACACTTGCCAGCTCTTTCCTAAATCCAGTGGGTGTAGGGATTTGCCTCGGAGAAGGGGTAGGGATGGGGGAGTTGAAGTCTGAGCTTATGGGAAAGGTGAGAGTCCTGTGTGTGGGCTGAGAGAGCCTGAGGGAGGATACGCTGTAGCTTGACGTTGTTGAAGAGCGGGCTCTCCTGAGCTTCCATCACCGTCATGCTGGACTGTTTGTGCAGGCGACAGAAGGATAGGACCAGCGAGCACCAGGCGGCCAGCTGCTTCTGCCGGGTGTCCACGTTCGGCTGTAACCTGCCGGGTGAAGAGTGAGGTTCAGGATAAGAGGGCTTCAGGGGCCAAAGGCATCAACTGTCCGGGGCATGTTCGAAAGAGCAGGTGGAGGTGGGGGACTGAGGGTAGTGGCAGCCCGATCTTTTCTCCCCCTTCCCGTTTGAAGCAGCAGGGTGACGCCTAGGGTGGGGAAGGGAGGCACAACGGGGCTTCTCGGGGTCTGAGCCTCACGTAAAGAAGGGCGGGAAGCGATACTGCCACGGCCACTCGAAACTCATCGCCATCGTAGCAGCCCAGGAACCCGGAACCTCCTGATGTGGACTTCCGGTTTCCTCCTCGGCGCGTCCGGGCAGAAAGCACAGCACAAAGGTTCCGATAACCTGTCAGGAGAGGGACTGCAGGCTGCGGGCAGGAGCGGGGTCCCTCCTCTTTAGCCTGATCTTTCTATTATACTAAAAACCCTCAGTTCTCATTGCCGTCAAGTCGGAACTGACTCATACCTGACCCTCTAGCGGGTTTTTTCCGAGGCTAGAAATCATATGAGAGATTTCCTAGCTTTCGTCTGCGGAGCAACTGCAGTATTCAAGTGGTTTTGGTTTGATTTTATTTATTTATTTATTTTTAAAGAGCACTGAGGTAATGGAAAGCAAGGAAAGAACTGAGCAAAGAGAGTACAATAAGACAAAAAAAAAGGTCCTAGTGAGATCTTGAGTAGGAGATAACAAGTTGTTTACCTTTGTCAAAAAGATGTAAAAAAAAAAAAAAACCCCAACAAAAATATGTCAAAAGGCTCTGAATGCAAGAGCAGTTTCTAGCAACACAAACTACAAGGTACTGTTTCACAGGCACTGTGGGAGAAATTATTGAACCAAAGGACAAAGAAATTGAAGAAACTAAAAATCATAAGGAGTTTAAATGTTAATTGACATGAATGTCAATACTTCAAAGCTTGACATATGGAAATAAACTTCCGGCTGGGGGTAAAAGACCTGGGTGTTACCTGCAGTTTTACTAACTGTGATGCCTGGGGGGAAGTCTCTGCCCTTTTCTGGGGCAGAACCAGAGACTTAGAGACCTTCACATTTTGACAGTAGAGTGTTGGTTGAGCTGCCAAGTCAAATGCAAGTAGTTCAACTAAGACTGGCAATAAGTAATCAAAACTTGTTGGCTGAAACTCAACTTTCCTTACTAACTTAACTAATGGGCTCTCAATGCAGTCCAGTAACCCTTTATTTTTCTTTGACTTCTTGTCACATACTAGCTGCTCAAATCTCAAGCTACTTCCCTTGTCCCTCCTCTTGCTCTTGGTGCAAAATACCCTCTCATTTTTGTGAAACTGAGGCCATACATGTGAACCCCTTAATCCTTCCCTCTCAACTCTCTTAAGCTTTCTTCCCTTTGAATTTAAAGAAAAGTGTCACTCTTCCTTTTTAAGGCTAACCTTTCAGCATTTTTTTCCAAGATTTTTTAAAAATTGTGCTTTTGGTGACATTTACACAGCAGTTTAGGTTACTATGCAACAATTTCTACACAATTACTCAGTGACATGGGTCATTCTCCACAATGCTGGTCATGCGCATTATTTCGGTTGTTCCATTTCCTGGCATATCTTCTTGAGACTCTCTTTTCCAACTTCTTCCAGGACTTTCTATTATCTTTTTCTCCTGGTTCTGTTTCTCTGGTGTAAAAACATGCTCAGGTACACCTTTTCTGAGAATATATAATTTCCTTGACCTTGTCACCTTCTCAATGACCTGATTTATAACCTTTCCACTTTGACTAAGTTGTCCTTCATTGTATGCAGTTCTTGACCCATAGAAGTGTCCAACAAATGTGTTGAAAATTATTATAAAGCTATTAAGTTAATGTTTATCTCAAAATGCTTTCTTCGTTGCCTCCATGAAATTGCTTTATCCTTTCCTTGTTACATCTTTGATCTGTTTCTTCTCCCCTATTCATTAAATGTGGGTGTTCCTAACTCCTCTCTTTTCCATACACCATCAAAAAGCTCATATTCCTTGAATGAGTTCACATAGTATTTCTATGCAGGAGGCTTCCAAATCTTTATTTCTAGCTCTAGTCTCTTTCCTCACAATCCTCCTATTTCTAATTTTTCATATAATGAAAAAACTTGAAAGCTTTTGTTAATATTCTATCTGCTCTTCAGGCAACTTTCTCATGTGAATGGCTCTTCTATTACTATTGCCATCGTTATCCTATAACTCAGGTTCAAGGTCTGGGTCAGCCTTAACGTGAATGCTACACCACCACTGTGTTCCTTCACCCTCTCAAATCCAAGTATCTGGATATTTGGTTTATGTCTGTCTCCTGTTTGACTTTCATCACGTACTCCATTGTTTTTATTTGTGCACATGTCGGCTCCCCTACTTGATGAAAGCTATTAATGGGAGAAAGCAGATATCTAGATTATTTCTCCCAATAAGGCTATCACATAGTGTGCTATACTAGCAGGGCCTTTGATATATGTTCTTGGGAGAGACAAAGAGGTTTATAGAAGTTCTACCTCAGGAGAAAACTCAAAATGTTCTAGGAAACATATGTCTGTGGAGAGACAGCTGTGTCCTGAGAGGTGTGTCTCAGAGAATGAATAGAAACATTCCATATAGAAAGCATATAGAGACATATTAGAGGATAGGCCAGTATTTCCTAAGAAATGGACTTGTATGTACTGGGGAAGCAGTAAAATTTCAGCAAAAATGAAGGAAAAGTCTATAAAGCAGTTCAGGGTGTCACAAGGAATAAATTGATGTCTTTATGAAACAAAGTTTTCTAGATATTTTCAGTATCCTACAGGCTTTTCAAGGCTAGAATCTTTACAGGAGTCTTTCTCTTGAGGAGCAGCTGGTGAATTAAAACTACAGACTTTTAGTTGACAACTAAATACTTAACCATTGCACCATCAGGGCTCTGGTGTATATGAGTCGGAATCGACCCATAGCTGGCCCTCTGGTGGGATCTCATGTAAGGAGATTGCCTATCTTCCTCCTCTGGAGCAGCTTATGGATTCGCACTGAGTGCCTTCAGGACTGACTGCAGCACAGCTTCTTATCACTAGGCCACCAGAGCACCTGTCAACTCTAAATAAGGATGTCTATTTACAGAAATAGTGAATCACAGAGAGGAGCTAGGATAGTCAAATTGTCTTTAGAGGGTAGATATGTGCCTCAAAAGCTGATAGAAAGGTCGTGCAGAAACTAGGCAGGGCTGGGAAGGAGTGGGGAAGAAGAACTAGTGTTTGCTGCAGAGATGACTGGCATCTCACCCCAGAGTTCAATGCTCTTCAGCTTTGAGCTTCTTCCAGGTTACATTCATCCTCTGGTTGTTGTCTTTAGTGGACACTAGGGGGCAGTGTGTGACCAGGCTGTAGGCCAAACCCCTGGTCACGACAATGTAGGATGAGGGCCAGGAATCTAAAGGAATCAATCATCTGTGATCGACCTAGGAGAGGAAGCCTTTACCTTTAGAAATAAAATTATTTTTTAGATGATCAGGTAAGTTCGTAGTTTCAGATTCCAGGAGTAAACTGAGGCATGAAAAAGGGAAAACATCAGTAGCCCCCTTCTTGCAGGAATCACTGTAGATATTATGTCCTTGCCTCTCCTTCAACACCTCCCCAAGTTGCAGGCCCTCAGCTGCTGTCCAGACCGGAAGGGAGTCTCTTCCTGCATATTTCCTGAAACTGAGTTTGGATAAGGGCAGGAAAGGGCCCACCCTGGGAGGAAGGAGTGTAGGGGTGTGGCCTTAGGTGGGAGGACATAGTATATGTGGGGGTACAGGGGAAACCATCCAGATTCTTCCATCTCTGCTGCCCAAAACTGAGGGCCAGTGGGAGTGACACGGAGTCTGGGAAGGACATAGGCTCCATTGGGATGGGGAGGGGAAAGTGTACAACACAAAAAAGTTTATTTTGAAGATTAAATTACAGAGTTTTATGCCAGGACTGCACCTGGCTTCCATTTTCACCAATACCAGGACCTGTAGTTGGGGCAAGGGTGAGAGAAGAGGGTAGAGAGGAGCAGCGGAGAGGATGGAGGCCTTCAGGTCTGGGTGAGGTGGTGGGCACAGGGGAGAGGAGCAAGATGGCCTCTCAAAAGCTTGTGGACCCTAGGCCTGGGCCTCACTGTCTTTACTCCGCCACACCACAAGGGTGACCAGGAAGGGAATCAGACAGATAGGGGCCATGATCATGGCCAGGAGCACATCCTCTGGGGGGTCACTTAGGGTGGACCGAAGCAGGGAGCAGTTGGCAAAGTGTATCTGGTGAGTTTTAAAGATGACTCTTTCTGCCCAGCGATTGGGGAAGCCCAGGCCAAACTCCTCAGCATGGGACTCCAAGCAGTTTTGAAGGGCACTATAGGGCCTGGGGAGAGGGAGAGAACGCTAGTGAGGGAAGGACTGGGCCCAGAGAGGTGTGTGCCCACACTCACTCTAGGCCCATCTGAAGGAAGAGGCCCTTCCCTGGCCCCAGATACCTCCCCCCACCCCCCAGCACTGGCCCTACCTTTTAATCATGGCCCAGTCACACCAATCCTTTTTCAGATGTTCCATATACTTCTTATACCTTAGCCAGCAAATGTGGACATTTGTCTCATATTTCTGCACCATGCTCCCTGTGGGCACAGATGCTGCACATTGACCACACCCTTGCCCCCTGCACACCCAGCTCTGCTAAGATGGACTCAGAAAATTTCCCAAGCAAGACACTGCTGGCTGAAGAAACAGTCTGCGCCTCAGGAATCGTTTAATGATTTACAGATGTGCGGCGCCTTCCCCCTGACAAGAGCTCCCACACACACACCTTTCCAGAGTCTTCTCACTCACCTGTGAGTTGGACAAGCCCAGAGCTGAGTAGGCGCTTTGTGAGCAAGAGGAGGACTTAGTGGGGCACCAATTGGGTTGGGGACTTGTGGGGAGGGGAGTGGAAGAAAAGAGAGCCTTCCCACTCCTTTCCTTGCTCTCGACTACCCACCCCCAGAATCAGGGCACCCACCTGACTCCAAGCTGTCTGAGGTGGTTAGAGGCTGCGCCAGGGACTCCTGGGGCTTCAGGACAACTGGGGGCAGAAATGGCAGAGAGAGGATGTAGGGATATGGGTGGTGGAACCCGGAGGCTGAACTCCTGGGAAGTCAGGGCTACTCTCAGAAGACAAAGACCAACGGAGTTGGGGATACCCCAAAGATGCTTCAGTCAGGAGCAGAGAGGGCCGGTACCAGCTTCTCCTTTCCACTCGCATCCGGCCGCCAAACTCTTCTCCCTTTCTCTTCGCCCGTCCCAAACCTTTCTCAAGATCTCTGCAGGGTCCCAGCACCTCGCTTTCTCTAAGCGGGAAGCAGCTCGCTCGAGTGGCGCCCGCGCGAGAAGGGGCAGGGGAAGGGCTTTGCTTGTGGGTCTGTGGGTCCGTCCCCGCCCTCCTCCACTCCGACCCCAGGCTCATTCCGGCCCCCCACCCTGCAGGGGCTCCCCAGCCCGGGCCCAGGGCGCGCGCACTCACCGCTCAGCAGGAGCAGGAGGCGGAGCGCGGCCGCCCGCCCGGCGCGAGTCGCTGGGAGCTCCACGCGGAGCGAAGCCATCGCGCGGCGAGAGGCGAGTAGGCGCGGAGCGGCGTCGCTTGCGGCCTGGGCGGGGGCGCCTATATCCCCGGCCCCGAGCCGCAGGAAGCCGCGCCGCTTCCTCGGAGGGGCTGGGACGACCGCGGCCACGTGGGGGGCGGGGGTGACCCGAGGCTGCACCCCGCCCCTGGCGCCCGCGCGCTCTGTACCTCGCCAGCATCGCCCCCCCCCCCTTTATAGTCAACCCCACGGGGCTGGACAGCTCCCGTGGTAACTCTAGAATCCAGATTCATTTCCTGGGCGCTTCCTGACCTCCCAGGGGTCTCCCTTCCTGGCATGACCTCCTCCCCCACAGGTGCCCCCCTTTTTTTTTCAGGGAGCAGGCAAGAAGGGGTCATGAGCTGCTCTCTAGGAGCTGGACATCAGAAAGGAGAACTGGGGGCTCCCAATGGCTCTGCTTGTCTAGGGATGTCTTGAGCCTTGAAGGGAAGGGGTGCCTGGAACTGCGCCCAGATGCTGGGGAGTTGCTTTTCTCTGGGAACACCCACTGATGTCAGCCTGCTAACGCTGGGGGATGTGGGAGCAGGCTGTCAAAAAAACGGGGAGAAAGCCTGGGAAGAAGGGGAAGTCCAAATATCTTCAAGGTATCCAAGGGTGCCTAAAACCACAAACTGAGCTATGGGGTGGAGGAGTGGAAGGGGCAAAGGTAAGAGTCCTGTGCAGGCGGAAGATTGCTAAAACTTTGTCAGACAAAGGTGGTAAGAAAGAAGCTGGAAAGGGGCTGTTAGACATACCTTAAAAGGATGTGCATTATCTCATAGAGGAAGAAATTCAAGGAAAGAGCACAGAACCTGAGGTCAGAAGCTATGGGTTCTAATCCTCTCTCCCTACCCTCCAAATTTATAACCTGGATGACTCATTTACCTTCAGAGTTTCTATTTCCTCTAGGGTAAAATAGATAATTACCCTCCCCCAAAACTGGAATGAGGAAAGGGCATGGCACTGTCCAGTAAATGCTAGATTTCCTTTCTTCCTTTCCTAAGGATTTGTCTAAGGTCACAAGGCTAGGAAGCCCCAAAGCTGCGCCTGGGATCCCAGAGGCCCTGACTTCTGCTACTCCACAGCTGCCTTCTTGTCTTGGGCCAGGACTTCATTAGCCTGGAGCTTTGGAGGAGCCCAGGAGCTGGGATGGCCATGACGCTCAATGACCAGACACAGCTGTCAGCACTGAACTTTTCCAAATTACTCCCAGACACTGACCCTTAGACTTAGCAGCTGCTGTCCTCTCAATTTACTGATTCTTAATCTCCGCCCCCAAATAGCTCTCTTCATCTCTCTCTTAAAATCTTTATCTCAGGGTCTTAGGCTCTGGGACTGTTGCTGCTGATAACCTATTGTCTTCCTCCATGGCTGGGTCAGGAGGTTGCTTTAGCAAAGCATCCAGAGGGAGGAGGGAGGATTGGTATGACTCCCACACCTTCCTGTTGAGGGACATCTATTGTAATGGTGGAGAAAGGAGCCAGTTAGCCTTTAGGCTAGGGACCAAGTGCTATCCCCTCCCTCCCACTCATGATTGTGGTCAAGAAGGATATTTTTCAGTCACAGAAGAACAAACACTATGTAACACCACTGTTATAAGACAGGAGACACAGGGGAACAGGGGAGAGAACGGGAGACGAGTAGATAGAAAATGAACACTGCATTAGAACAGATAAGAGGAAGAAGCACTGTCCTAACGGAATATGTGATTGTTTTTGTTATGTGCTGTCGAGTGGCCTGTGACTCATAGGGACCCCATGTACAACAGCCCTAAACCCTGCTCTATCCCTTGCCAATCTTATTGTCTCCGACACACCTATCCTGATTATCCCAGTGACTGAATCAATCCATCTCATCCAGGGTCTTCCTCTCCTGCACTATCCCTCCACCCTCCCAAGCATGACGTCCCTCTCCAAGGACTGGTCCCGCGCCTTGTCCAAATTATGTCAGACGAAGCTTCAGAATCCTTGCCTCCAAGGAGCAGCCTGCCTTCACCCTCTCTGGATTAACTTGTTCTCCTAGAAGTTCGTAGTATATTCAATACTCTTCCCTAGCACCACAGATCAAAGGCATCAATTCTCCTTCTATCACCCCTAGTCACTGTACAACTTTCTAATGCATAGCAAATAATTGTGAAGACCATGGCCTGTATCAGGCACATTTTAGTCTCTAGGCTGACATCATTGCTCTTTAGTACTCTGGAGAGGTCCCTCAATGAGGTAACTCAATGGTACACAACAACAACAACAATATACCTGTTAGGGAGCTTTGGTGGCCTAGTGGTAAGAAATGTTAAGCAAACTTCCCCACTGCAATCTGTCTTTTACTTTCTTGACTGCTGGTAGGTACCAAGAGTGTTGATTGTGGAGCCAAGCAAACTGAAGCTGTTAACAATCTCAATCGTTTCACCATCTGCCATGATGCTACCAATCAGATCAGTGGTGAGAGTCTTTGTTTTCTCGATGTTGAGCTTCAATCTATATTGAAGGCTGCATTCCTTGACCTTCTGCAGCAAGTGCTTCAGGTTCTCCAAGTAAAGAAGAAGGATATTTTTTAGTGATAAGATGGGAGGAAGAGGAATAGGGGCAGAATGCAAATACTGCTTTTTCCATTGGGCTAGGACCAGAAGCATTGGAGCATTTGTGTTTTAAGCCTGGTCAACACTGTGGTTGAAAAGAAAATGTTAGGTTTGATAGGGCAGTGTGGTTTAGTGGATAAACAAATGTTTGTTTGGATTCTGAAGGCAGATTCTGCCTCTGTCTTAACTACCCTTGCGTAATTAACTTTATATCTTCAGTCTTCAACATTTTCATACATAAAATGCCCCTTAGAATCACCAAGAAAGGTGTAGGTAGTTTGACAGGAAGTGTTAGTCCAAGATTGAGGTTAAGTTTTCATCATGACTGTTGTTCGTTCGTACCATTGAAGTCGACTCATGGTTCACCCTCCAGTGGGTTTTCTTTCCCCACAGAGCTGTGGATTCAAACCGTGTGCCTTTGGGTTGGCATTGCCATTCCTTATCACTAAGCCACCATCACTCCCTCGCATCCATCATTACTAGTGACTTTCAGAGGAGAACTTGTGCAGTCGCTTTTGAACTTGGAGTCCAAAACCTCTAGTTGGAGAATCTTTTCTTCTTGATTTTCCTCCTCCCTCTTTTCTATACCAGTTGAATGTCTTAAATGATCACTAGGGTATGTTGGTAATGGGATCTGTTGCAGGAGTCTTCTGAGACTTGACAAGTGACTAGAGACTTTACCTGTATCTTCTATGTTGCTGTAGGAGATTATCCTGTGAGCTGCAGCTATGAGACAAAGAACGACTTCTTTAGACTCTGAGACTAGTTCATGGCATGTTCCTTATTTCCCAGTCTGGGAGCCTTTTCTAAGACCATTTCTGCTTTTGCTATTAATTTTTTTCTATTACAATTAATACATGCTAGTTATAAACTGTTAAAACAACATAAACAACATACCTGACCATAGCTGACATCCAAGCAGATATATGCACACCCATGTTTATTGCAGCTTTGTTCACAATAGCAAGGAGTTGGAAACAACCTAAGTGCCCATCAAC
>NW_006400090.1:1753774-1774284 GCF_000299155.1 Elephantulus edwardii | reverse complement strand
TCTCCTTTTGACATATTTTGGATTAAATCAATTAATGTGATCTAATATACCTATAGGAAGCTCTGGTGGCTTAGTGGTAAACTATGCTGCAATCCTGAAGGCATGTGGTTTGAATCCAACAGCTGCTCCATGGGAGAAGGAGAGGCAGTCTCCTCCTGTGCGATTAACTGCCTCTGAAAACCCGCCAGAGGGTCAGCTATGGGTTGGTTCTGACTCAGTGGTAAGGAGTTGCACTGCCAACCCAAAGGCAAGCAGTTTGAACCCAGCTGCTATACAGGAGGAAGATGGACAGTCTCTTCCTTTGTGATTTACAGCCTCTGAAAACTCAGTTGAGGGTCAGTTATGGGTCTGTTTTGACTCACCATAATGAGGTAGAGAAATATGCCTTAAATATAGGGAGCTCCTGTGGCATGGTCTGTAAGGTCTTTCACTGCCAACCCCAAAACCATGTCTCACTGATGGGTCCAATCTAGTAGCGGCTCCCCAGGAGAGAGATGGACAATCTGCTCCTGTGCAGTTTAGAGCCTTGGGAACTCAGTGGAGGGTCAGCTAGGACTTGGTTCCTCCATGGCAATGAGAGAGAGAGAGAATATACTATTCTAAGAAAGAATATACCTATTACTCAATGATTTCCCCCCCCCTCACCTTTAACAATTTGTCTTGAGTGGCATGCCATGAATGTGCCTCTTAATTGTAACATGTTATTGTCAAGTTAACAGTGTTGTCTTTAGTCTTTCCCCTCCTTCTTATTCCTAATGGCAATGCCATCATGGCTATCCATGGAAGGCAGTGTTTGGTGGAGCTCCCAGATGAAAACAGGCTTGGAAGCAGGAGTGGCATCTACTTCCTAAGTATGCCTGTGTAAACTCTATGAACTTAGAGAAACAAATTCTAGAACTAGGTTCAGGTCTTTTCTTCATAAGTTTGCAATGAGTTGTGCTGGACTCAACGACACTTAAAAACGACATACCTAATGGTATTTGATCTTTTAAGATTCTTTCATATTCTCTCTCTTTTTTGCCCCCCTTGTGTACCATCAAATTAGATCCGACTGGTACAGGAGGAGATTGCCCCTCCTCCAGTGGAGTATCTGGTGGATTCAAACCACGTGCCTTTGGGATTGTATGTAGCACAGCTTCTTGCCACTAGGCCATGAGAGCTCCCTTCTTCCACATTCTCTTATTCTTCTTCTGCCCTAGCAATCCAGTGCTTGGGAAGAGAGGAATCTGGTTCTGCTCCAACTGGCCATTAACTGAAGATTTCTGGCCCCAACTTAGATTGATTCCTTCTGGGTAAGAATCTTATCCTCATGTGAATTTCTTTTTTAATCCAAGGGGCATCCTGCTTGGACAGGGGATATGTGGCTCACTCTTAGGAAAGAGCACCTTTTCCAATCTCAGTTCCTCCCCTCTCACCCGTTATGGATGGAACTATTCCTCCAAAATATGTTACAAATTCTGATCTCTTTCCCTGTGGTTATAATAAATTGGTTTCATTTTTTTTAAAAAAAATGTTAACAAACCAGTATTAATGTAGAGTGTTATCTTGAGTCAATCTCTGCTGAGCTATATAAAGAGATTAAACAAACAAGCAGAGCAAAGATGGAAGAAGAGACGCATGCCAAGCCACAATGGAGATCACCCAGAGGCAGAAGCTCAGAGACAAGGACCTTCCTCCAGAGGCAATTTGAATTTGGACTTCTAAATGATGAGAAAATGAATTTGTTAAAGTCATCCACTTGTGATATTTCTGTTATAACAGCACTAGTTCATTAAACTCAAAACTCATTGCCACTGAGTCAGAGCTGACTCATAGGGACCCTGCGGTGGCTTTCTAAGACTATAAATTACATGGGAAGAGATGACCCATCTTTCTCCTCTGGAGCTGCTGGGTGGATTAGAACTACCAGAGAGGGATGACCTTTGGGTTAAGAATGTAGGCTCCCCACAGACTGTGCCACCAGAGATGCTAACCAAATCTAAAGCAACATGGGAGGGGGTTCAAAAAGCATTGCAGTGGAATAGGGTGGGGGGGCCTCCTACACCAAGCCAACTACACAGAGACCATCCTGTAATTCGTTTCTTACCATGTAAAGACAGCCATATGTACTGCCGTTTTCTACACACCTGAAAAAGCAAACCCACTGTGAAGCTGATTCTGATTCATGGTGACCCTCCATCAGGCTTCTGAAGCTCTAAATCTTTACAGGACAAAACTACCCAACTGTCTCCCTCAGAGCAATTGGTGGATTAGAACTGCTGACCTCTTGATTAGCCTTGTGATAGGTAATGCACTATGCTACCAGCAGCCTCTTTTACAGCTGTTTGCGCAATGATAAACAGAGCTCAAGAGATGTCAGAGAAAGGCAAGGTCAGGGAAGCCAGACGTTCTGGCTGGGAAAAGCCAATCCTTCCAAACATAAGAGACAAGACAGAGTTCTTCAGAGGTGAAGAAGACAGCAAGAAGAAGTGGAGGAACTGTAGCCAGGAAAGCAGCTGGCTAAGGGAAAGGAGGGAGGCAAAAGCGTAGAAACATTGCTTCGCAGTCCCCAGATCCCAAAAGAGTCTCATTCCCAGAAGTTGTTGTTGAGTGTCGTCAGAACAGACTCATAGCTGACACTCTAGCAGATTTTCGGAGGCAGTAAATGCCAGGGGGAGAGATTACCCATTCTTCTCTGAGGAGAAGATGATAGATTTGAACCACAAGTCTTTGGGTTGGCAGTGCAACTCCTTACCACTAACCCACTAGTTTCGCAGATGAAAGAATGGTTATTGGAGAAAACTTTGGCTCCTGAGTTGTGAAAAAGCAGAGAAAATTGTCAAGCCTTATTTCTCATTAACTGCTATAAACCATTTATAGTCTTTTATTAAACATTTACTTACTCTAGGATGCATAGTGTGTTCTGACAAATGTGCTAAATAATTTGCTTATATTTGTTAAAGTTCCCCCCACCTAGGCCATGGTCTTCTCAACTACTTGCTGCGCATCAGAAAGCTGGACACTGACTAAGGATGACAGAAGAATCGATGTCTGAGTTCGGTGCTGGAGAAGTGCTTTGAACATATCATAGACTTCCAAGGGAACAAACCAGTCTGTCCTGGAGAAGTAAAACCAGGTTGCTCCTTAGAGGAAAGGATTTTTAAACTCTGCCTTACATACTTTGGGCATGTGGCCAGAAGGGACTATTCCTTTGAGAAGGACATTATGCTTGGAAGGATGGAGGGTCAGCATAGGAGAGGAAGGCCCTGGATGAGATGGACTTATACAGTAACTGGGACATCAGGGGCAGATGTGTCAGAAACGGTGAGATTGGCTCAGAATAGGGCTGAGTTCAGGACTGTTGTTGATAAGATTGCTGTGAGTCCTAGTTAACTCAATGGCACCTAACAACAACAACATCACAAGAACAGGATTATCTTTTCCCTGGGTGAACTGGGGAAATAGGATCAGAGGATTTAAAGATGTGTCCACAGTCTCAGAGATAGTCATTAGTATAGCCAGGATTTGAACTTTCTGATTTATCACTTTCTCATTCACACCATGTTGAGCCCTTACAGAGTCTTGAAAGGAGAAGAGAACAGAGAGTTTCGTCCAGGACTAGACTGGCCTCCCCTTTCCCAGCCCAGGCTGGATCATGACATCACATAATGTAGGGCTGTGTTTTTTAAAAGGAATCAAGGCCAGATTCACAATAATGACACTCAGCGTGTCACTCAGTGTGAGTGAAGAGAAACAGGGCCAAATGACCAGAGCACACGCCCGGCAGTGCTGAAAACACAGCCGGTCCCTTGGCACCTGGGGCTGACTCAGGGATGCTGTGGAGATGCAACAGACCAGAGCTGCTTTCACCTCGGCCCTCCTCCCCCATTCCTCAGAGTGGGATGTGCTTCTGTATCCTCTGAAACCATCCCCAGGAACCTACCTATCCTCTCTCCGGCACCCAAGGAGGCTTAGATGTTGCGTAACATGGATACTCAATTTCATTGACTGAGCACTATGTACTCAGTGCTTCACATAAATAATTTAATTTAAAACTGAATCTCTTTTAAGTTTGGTACAATAGCAATCTATTTCACAGATGAGGAAACTTTTTCAAGGTTATAAATCGCATATTGGCAGAGCTTAGATTTTGAATGTAACTTTGCATACTGTTGAAGTTTGAGCACTTAATCCTCTGCTCCACATATTTTTGGTGGAAGTGCCAACCTACTAGACTGTATCAGTTGGAAGGATGATGAAGACTGGACAGAAGGGTGACAAGACAAGGCTTCTTGTAGCACAGAGGGTCTCCTCCCCAGAAGACTGCCCCTCTCCTGACAGTGCTTAGACAGCATCTTTTCACATTATTTCCCCCATACTTTAGTGCACTGAATAGGCAATGAGACCAGACCATGACATTATGAAAGAGATAAATGTCTCCAACATAATGAAGTCTAACACATGTTACGCAAGTATAACACTAACCTCGTGTGTGTATATATATTATTTGAAGTGTCTATAATTTGGGCTTTATTTTTTGTTGGTTGTGTTGAGTGGATCCTGATTCATGATGATGCCATGTTTGCACAATTCAACTGCTCCTGAGGGTTTTCAAGGCTATATCCTTTGAGAAGCCAGGACTGTCTTCCGAGGCACCTCTGAGTGAGTTTAAATCATCGACATTTCAACCAGTGACCACACATAACTAAGACTATGAAAAGTAGTTCTTTTTCTCATTGGTAAAATGGGATAATAATAATGTCTAAAAAGAATAAGATACAAAGCACTTAGAACAGAACTTGGCCCAAATAACAATAAAACATCAAAGCCATTGATGTTGAGTTTGTTCCAACTCACCGTGACTCTACAAAATAGAGTAGAATGGCTTCATAAGATTTCCAAGGTTGTAGTCTTTAAAGATTCTGAAGCTTCGTCTGACATACTTTGGACATGTTGGAAGGCAGGACCAGTCCTTGGAGAGGGACATTATGTTTGGGAGAGTGGAGGGACAGCGCAAGAGATGAAGACCCTCAATGAGATGGGTTGAATCAGTGACTGGGGCAATCGGGTAGGTGTGTCAGAGACAGTAAGGTTGGCACAGGATAGAGCAGGGTTTAAGGCTGTTTTACATAGGGTTGCTATGAGTCGCAGGTGACACGATGACACATAACAAGTCTTTATGAAAGCAGACAAAGTACCACATCTTTTGCCCATGGAGTGCATGGTAGGTTTGAACGACCGAGCTTTCTGTTGGCAGCTGTGTGCTTAGCCTCTGTGCCACTAGACCTCCTTACTTGGCCCATTGTTGTTGTTTTCATTGAGTTGGAACTGACCTATAGCTGACCCATAGCAAGTTTTCAGAGGCAGTAAGTCCTACAGGAGACAATTTGATTCTTCCATGTTGTGCAGTGTTCATAAATTATTTTTTATTCTTTAGTGATGTATTGTTCCATTGTGTGAATGTACAATGGAATAGTTTCATTAGCTTTTCATTCATTGATTGACACAGGTTATTTCCAACTCTTGGCTATGCAATAGAGTTTAACTTTGTCATGAACATGGGTGTACACATATCATTTTGTGTTACAGCTCTTATTTCTTTGGAATATATGCCTAGTAGTGGGATTGATGGAGTGCTCGTGGTCGGTCCAGGCATAAGGAATTGAGTTGCCAAACCAAAGACACATAGTTTATTGTTTGAGTTCACTGGCTGCTCCTTGGGAGAAAAACGGGCAATTTCCTTTCATGCAATTTATAGCCTCTGAAAACCATCTAGAGGGTCAGCTATGAGTTGACTCCAACTCAACGCACATAACAACAATAAGAGTGGAACTGAGCTCAACTCCTTGCTGTCAAGTTGGAACAGCTCATCGCTGACCCTTCAGTGGATTCTCAGAGGCAGCAGATCACATGGGAGGAGCTTGGCCATCTTTCTCCCAAGGAGCAGCTGGTGGATTTGAACCACTTCCAGCAAATTAGTTTGACACGATGGCTGTAGCAATGGACTCAAGAATGGCACAAGATAGGCCAGAGTTCTGATTTGTTGTTCATAAGGTTGGCAGGACTCATAGTCAACTTGAAGCACCTAACAATAACAACAAGTTGGATTGCTGGATCAAGTGATATTTCTATTCCCAACTTTCTGAGGAAGCAAGATACTACTTTGCACAGTGGTTGTGGTTGAACCATTTTACATTCTCACCAGCAGTTTAAGAGAGTTCTAATCTCTCCTTACTCTATTGTTTGTGCAAGTTAATAATAGTGGATAGTAATAGTAATAAAAAGAAAGTTAATGATATCTCACTGAGTGGTACAAATAATGTATGTAAAACACTTGGCACAATGCCTTGCCCTAGTAAGCAAGCAATAAGCAATAGTTTAATATACAGTTGCTATATAACGGTGTAGAACACTTACAATTATAACAACTATATTATCAAGGTATTTTGAGTCTTTCAAGTTTCATATTTTTATTTTTTTTCTTTCTACACCACTTTTATTGGCATAGGACAGAAACTACACCATTGGTGTAGACAGACTCCAAAGCCTGAAAAGAATGAAAACTTTGGAGTCAGACATCCTTCTTGAATTTGAATTCCAGCTCTGCTACTTACCACTCATATTGTACATACTTACCATGTGACCATGGGCATTGTTGTCAAAATTGTCCTTCTCTGTTAAACAAGGATAATAATACCTATCTATCAATTATTTCAATGCCCTTCTCAGTAAAACAGGTGTAATAATACTTACCTATCAATTATCTCATGAGGAGTACATGAGATATACCCAGTACAATGTCAAGTGATTATGTCAAGGCTAAAGGCAATTTTATTAAGTATATAAATAATAGGACTTAATTTTGTTTTTAAGGAGCCCAGGTGGTGCTGTGGTTAAGGCATTCAGCTGCTAACAAAAGGCTAATGGTTTCAACTCACCATCCATCCATTCTATGGGAGAAAGATGAGGCAGTCTGCTTCCATAAAGACTCTGAGCATTGGAAACCCTGGGGGACAGTTCTACTCTGTCCTGTAAGGTTGCTATGAGTTTAAATGGACTCAATGGGAGTGAGTATTTTTGTTCCTTTCAATAAAGAATCCAGGATGTAATCTGCAGATGCTGTGTGTTATAAATTGAGGGCTACTTGCTTCAAAAGGATTTCTGTAGTTTGATGCCTTATCCTAGGCACGTTGGGCTCAAAGCACCATCAGCATCAGCAATGTGGGGCCCTGCTGATAAACCAGGGAAGAAAAGAGGGGAAATCGCAGACATAACCAAAGGGAACTTCCCTTTCCTGTTTGACTAAGATATGTTTGTCTTCCACACAGGCTGTTCCCTGCTGATACAAGGGGTCTGTGGAGTGTTCAGCGTCTCCAGTCCATAGGAAATTAAGAGCCCCTTAACTCTTAAGAAGTGTTTTCTTCTAGATGTACAGACTACAATCCCACACACGTTTCTCTTGCTGGCGCCTCTGGTGAGAGCAAAAAGCCATGGAGAGAATCCAGAATCATGATGTCAGCTCTAGAAGGCCTCAGAGAATGGAGGAGATAGAGTGATTTGGGGTCAGAGTGCCTGGTTTCAAACTCTGGCTACACCGCTTGCTGGCTGGGTGACCTTGGGCAAGTTCCAGAACAACTTTAAGCCTTAGTTTCCTCAGCTACCAAACATATTACTGATTTCATACTAAAACGAGATCATCTATGAAAAGCACTTAGCACAGTGTACTAAGCATATGAGTGCTTAGAAAGTGAAAGCTATCATTATTTTTTTAATATGCTATTTCTTTTTTTAATTTTTTTTTTTTTTAGATTGAACTTGGATTTCCATTCATTGTTGTACATTTTCCTCCCTTTCCCTTTCCCCCAGTTCGCTGATCTCTTTGGAAAAAAAAATCTTTGTTATACAGGTTTTCCCTACCCCCCATTTAAATTTTATGGTTGGGGTTCCTGATGGCCAGAAAGGAAGCACAGATCATTAACTGTCCACTCAGTCAGGGTTGCTTCCTAGGCAGGGCTGTGCCAAAGGCGTGTCCAACAGGATCAAGAGCGCAGAGAGCCAACTGCAGCACCACCCTAGCCGTGGGACTGGAACTTCGAGAGTATGTACAAATCAAGGTCTGAATCCCACCCAAGTAAATCTCCAAATGAGAAACCCTTTCCTGCTGGAGTTATTTATTTTGTAATTAACAAAAACCGAAAGAGGCCTTTTTCTGAGATCTTGGTTTGGAGGCTCAGAGTTCAAACTTCTATCAGCAATGAACAATCATTTATATTGTAAACTTGTTCATACTTGCTCATACATTTTTGGTTTTTTCATACTTGCTGAATGTCTTATTATGATCCCCAAGCAACTGAGGGTCAGGAGCTAAACACCTAGGGTGGAAAGCTATGTGTTCTGAGATCAGAGAACAGAGTGTCCAAGAGTGCAGAGGCTTTAAAATCGAGCTGTGTTTCCAGGCTCGGCGAAGTCCAGTCCTTTGGAGCTGTCTTCATTGCTGTGTCCAGTGAGCGTTCTGGCACTTCATCTGGCCCCACTAAAGCTTGGGCAGCAGCCCCAGTTCCTGGTGACCTCCACACAGGCTTTAAGGTTGTTCTTTGCTTTATTTTGTTGTTTGTTTCCTCACAGCAGGGTGGCCTTTCCCTGCTTCTGGGTGGGAACTGGGGGAGGGGGGCGGAATGGGTTGTTCTCTACGCCCAGATCCACAGCTGTGTTTACACTTCCCTATCAGGGACAGTCAGAGGGGCCCAACCTTTCCACAGTCCTCTTTGTCTGCTTGGAGAACTGCTATTTGATATCTCTGTGGGCTTTGCCAGGGGAAGGGAAGAATGGACCAAAGGGTCATGATTCAAAGTGGGCTCAATTAGCCAGCCGGGAGGAAGGAATAGTGCAGAAAATGAAATTCTGGAAAGCATCATTTCCTTTCCTTTCTCCCCTTGGCCTGGGGACCAAGAGCAGACAAAAGTCCCCTTAGAACTTAACTGTCCCAGAAAGAACAGAACATGTGTCCTGTCAGTGCTAAACCCTACATAGAAAGAAGTCTTGATCTGTGATGGAGATAAGAGTGTTCTGAACAGAGACACCTTTGCTGGAGTCAGTGACTCCATGTTAACACACCATGTTAACACACCATGTTAAAGCCAGTAAGATTACTGGTCAAGTAATGCACATTAAAAAGTATTTTAAAAAAAATCATAAAGTAAATAATTCTCTCCTTTTCCAAGGAGCAAGTTGAGCTGGTATTAATCAGTGACTGTACTAGTGTTGCTGGACTCTTGGCCAAGCCAAGGAGAAAGGCTGCCAAGGCAAATCAGGCATTGGGTTTCAGAAATTAAACTCATAATTTTCTTTTTCTGCAATAGGGAACGCTCAGAAGAAGAACCAGCTCTATTAAGCTACTCAGCACACTTTGTCCAGTTTCTTTCAGCCCCAGAGGCCTCCAGTTTAAGAACAAGATGAGCAATTGGAAGCTATTCCCTTTTCCCATTAACCGCCTACGAGTGGAGCAAGAGTGGGCCAGGGGTGATGGTACTGTTTTTCAAAGGTCTAGTTGTTGACAATTGGCCAGCAGTTTTTCTACGAATTTACAGGACAAAGACCCGAAGGGCTGGAAAATAAAACCATAAAACCAAGCTGTAGGACAAGAGCTAGCCAAACAAAGATTGGCGGCTAGTGCCACATGGAACTCCGTGAACTAAGAGCGAGCCTGGCCTCCGGAAAAACGTTCTTCTATCGCAACACAGAGACAACTGTGCAACATAACTGGCAAACAACTTTTCTCCAAAGAACTCCGAGCTTATTGGTAATGCAGAGAGTTGTTTCCATAATAATCCTTCCGTGAACAAGGACTGCTGAGCCCTGTGTTTAGTTCTCTGCCAGATATATCTAAGTGCGTATGAAAAGATGGGAGTATGAAAAGTGGAACTAGAGTGGAAGCATCAGGAGATCCACAAGGAGTGTGTGGTTTAATGAAGAGGTGGACATGGAGCTGGACTGCAAGACTGAATTAAATAAACTAAATCCCCTCACTTTCCTTCCTTTCCACCTCCAACTATTTCTGTAACCCCAACTGGTTACTGTTCAGCTGATTCAGGCAGAATGGAACTTTGTAGGGTTTTCACGGATGTAGCTTTTCAGAAGCGGATTTTGAGGCATCTTTGGATAAACTACAAATCTTTTGGCTGTTGTTGTTGTTAGGTGCCATCAGGTGAGGATGACTCATAGCGACCCTATGAACAACACATCTGAGCACTGTCCCATCCTGTGCTACCCTCACAATCACTGATACACTCAAGCTCGTTGCTGCAGTCACTGTGTCAGTCTATCTGGTTGAGGGTCTTCCTATCCTTCGCTGTCACTCCACCTTTCCAAGCATGGTATTTCTCTCCAAGGAATAACCTCTTTTGGGAACATGCCAAACATGAGACAAAGCTTCATTATCTTTGCCTCCAAGGAGCACTCTGGCTGCACCTTCTTCAGGTTTGTTTGAATCTTTCAAATCTGTTCTTTTGTCAGTCCATGAAATAGTCAGAGCTCTTCTCCAACACCACAGTTTGAAAGCATCATTCTTATTCCAGTATTTTTAATCACTGCTCAGCTCTGAAGTGCACAGCAAGTGACTGCAAAGACCATGGCCCGAATCAGGTGCACCTTAGTTCTCAAAATGACATCATTAATACTCCTAAATAATTTGGAAAGGTCCTTGACTACAGACTTTCCCAGTGCAGTACTTCTCCTGATTTGCTGACTGCTAGTACCAAGTGTATTGATTGTTAATCCAAATAAGACGAAGATGTTGATGATAGTCTCAATCTTTTCTCCTTATTGGCTACTAGTCGAGAACTTAACAGTGTCATTTTGGGGACTTCTAAAAGCATACTTTCCTTGTTATCTCACAGCTGCTTTGTGTCTTTCTTCTCATCACTTGACATACTCTCCTAACAGAGAATGTCTACTACCACGGCTTCAGTTACCATCAAAATGTTGATGCTTTCCTAAATTTCTCAGCAGTCTCTCTCCAGGCATTTAGGTCTCCTGAACACCTATCCTTAGATAACCCACATTCTTTCTTTTTTTATTTCTTTCAATAACTATTTAAGTAGCACAATGGTCCTCAAATTTGTCTACACATTAAATTCATTGGGACTTTTAAAAAATGCTCAAAGTCCAAGGACATATCTCAGAGCAATTAATCAGACTCTCCGGTTATTGGAATTAGGTATCAGGATTTATTAAAGATGTCCAGGAGATTTCAATGTGAACCAAATTTGAGAACCATTGACCTAGAAGGAGAGTGTTCTGGTGATGCAGTCTGTAGAAAGTTGTGCTTCAAACTCAAAAGCCATGCTCCTTTGGCAGTTCAAATCCACCAGCTGCTCCAAAAGAGGAAGATGAGAAGTCTCCATGATTTACAGCCTTAGAGACCCACGGGAGGTTCAACTATGAGTCAGACCTAACTTGATGGCAATAAGAAAGACCTAGAAGGAAGGAGCCCTGGTGGCACAGAGATTGAAAGTTGTCATCTGCTAAGGCTCAAACTCAGCCTGGGTGCCTAGATCCTTCTAATGTCATCAATTATTCCACTAGTCCCCTTTTTTCTGGAATAGGATTCAATCTAAGGTCACAGACTACTTTTAGTTGCCACATCTTAAGCTCTTCAGTCTGGGACAACTCTTTCTGTCTGTCTGTCTATCTACACACACACACACACACACACACACACACACGTTATTTACTGTTCTGTGCCCTCAAGTCACTCCCGACTCATAGTGACCCTATGTACAAAGGCTCTGAACCCTGCTTCATCCTGAGCCAGCCTCATTGTCTCTGACACATCTACCCCCATTACCTGATCACTGACTCTCTCTGTTTCATCCAGGCTCTTCCTTACTTGCACTGTCCCACCACCCTTCTAATTTTAATGTCCCTCTCCAGGGACTGGTCCCTCCTTGAAGTGTTTCGGACAGCCAAGGAGCAGCCTGGTTTCACCCTCTTCTGGATGAAACTGTTTGTTCTTCTGTTCGAAAATGACTAGATAAACGAAAGACCCAAAGCCTTTCAATAACTATCATTGTTTCTCAAAGTTCAGAGTTTCCAGAGGCATGATGTTTAGAAGTTGAGTTTAGAAGTTTAGAAAGGCTTCAGGTCTTTTGTTCATTGAGTGACTGTGAGTCTGCCCCCTCCATGATCTTGTCACTTTCTAACAAGACAGTTTTGTGGATTGCTCTTTCATCATATGGGTTTAGTCAGTGTTTCCTTATGATAAAATCAGATCATACATTGTTGGCAAAACTATCACAGAAGTGGTTTTGGATCCTTCTCAGTGCCTCATAGTGGAAGGTAACTAAGAAGAGTAAGTCTCATCATTGGTGACGTTAACTTTGATCATATGATTAAAGTACTGTGTGCTGGTATTTCCCCTGGAAAATTAATTTCTCACTTCCTCTCTCTAATGCGTAATCTTTCCAGGAGACAATTTTGATACAAAACTTAAATTTTAAATCTGGCAAAGTGTAAAACTTAAGTCTGATTTGGAAAACTGTCGTTAGAAACAGAAAAGTCAGATGTAAATAAAACAAGAAAGGTTATTTAGAGCTTATAGAGTAACTTAGAGGTTATAGGTGTGAAGGGGCTCAAGGTTGGCTTCAAATGTTGAGGTGAGACATAGCTGTCACCAGAGTGTGAGGATGGGGCAACCTCTGCATAAAGAGGGTTCTCCAGAGTCTTTTCTTTCCCACTCCCCCATCCCCTGCCAGCGCCTTCCTGGAAATCGTCGGGCGGGCACCACACCACGTCCAGCACAGTGGCGCCAAAGGGCCAAAAGTGCGAAGGAAAAACCAGGTGGCCCGGCCGCGGTCCAGCGCGCATGCGCCGGAGGAGGCGCGGGGCGGGGCCACGGCACGGGGGGCGGGGCCTTGGCGCGCAGGCGTGCTCGCAGCGGGTCCCTGCGGCTCGGGATGGAGGGTGAGTGAGTAAACAAGCCTGGACCTGGTGGTGGGGCCGGGCCTCTGCGCTTCACCGCCCGGGGCTTGAGGGAGGGAGAGGTGAAGGGCTCCGAGGATTGGGAGGAAGCAGAGAGATACAATGCCTGCCTAGCCTGGGGCGCCGGAGCGCCCCACTCCCGTTCCGAGGGCTGCGAGCAAGGGGTCGACGGGCTGAGGGTGCCCCCGGCGAGGATCGCGTCTGCGGCGGGGAGGGCGGTGTGTCCGGGAGGAGGAGCGGCGGGGGCGGGCCCGGGGACGGGGAATCCCGTTGGAGGGCCGGGTGGGCGGGCGCCCGAGCGGAGCAAGCGCGGGTGGGCGGGAGCGCCTGCGGGGCCCTTAGCTCGGGGTCGTGGTCCCCGCGAGGACTGGAGACCGCAGACTCAGTTTGAGACGGCTTTGAGGGTCGTGGCAATAAGAGGAAGAGGAAGGGCTGGTAGAAAGAGAAGGGCGGTGACTAGGGTGAGGCCAGTGGGTGCGTGTGGCGCAGAATGGAGGGGCGCTCGCAGAGTCAAGAGCCCGAGAGCCCAGTGCCTCCGTGAAGTCCTGATGTCGATGCAGAGGCTGCTTCCTCTCCACATGTGGCCATTCGTCAGTGCCAGCCCTTCTGCAGAGTTAGCCGTCGAGTCGGAGCTGACCCTCCAGCATGTTTCCCGAGGCTGTAAATCCCACGGGAGGAGATGCCTCTTTTTTCTCTCGAAGAGCCTCTGGTGGTTTCGAACCGCTGAGAAAACGTCCCCTGTGGGTTAGCAGCGCAGTAGCTACAGAATGTAGGCCCATGGGAAGGAGTTACAAGTGATTGCTCTTTCCTGGAAGCAAAGACAGTCTGTTGCCTTTGGGACGTGCTTCTTAGGAAATGTGGACCAACTTTTGATTTGAGTAAAAAATTACTATTGAGGACTTGCAAGGGGAAGGGTGTTGGTATCGCCTGTGGAATACTGACAGTAATCTTTAGAAAGGTGATATCGAGGATTGTAACTGGAGAAGCCAGTTTCAGTATTTTTTTTTCCCCTCTGGAGCTAGAGGGATTGAGGATAAGGGTTAACAGTTGAGGGTTGTGTACAAGGATGACACAAGTGTGAGTTTCATCACGAATGCATCCATGATGACTTTAAAGAGAAAGTCCTCTTATCTCATCCTTTCAAGTTAAGGAGGCGGGATTCAGTGACATTTCCAGCCTGAAAAGGTGCTAACTGGACCAGAGCTTTCTGTGGCAGTGCATCTGTTTTTAAGCCGTGGAATCCCCAGGGATAGGATGGTGTGACGTTGATAGAAGAGATTAGTTTCTTACACAGAAGAGTGTGTTAGGAAATAAGTACTTAAAAAAAAAAACCAACCCCAAACAAACCTATCCCACAAACTTATAATATAGCAAAAGACCATCTATAAATATGTAATACATTTATTATTAGGGTTCTACTGAATGGATATATCAGAATATGAATTAACTCCCCAAGGACATGGATGTTTGTTTCATCGGCGGATGAATCACAAGCACCTAAAACAGTGTCGACACAAGTGAGATACTCAGTACATAATCTTGAATGAATAGTGAATGCAAAGGAAGAAGGGGAACAGGGCACCGGGGGACTGAGATTGGGAGTCAAGAGCTGGATCTTTTCTGTCACTGTCTGACTGCACTTGTCACCAATCCTGGAATTTGATCCTGGCACAACTTTAAAA
Organism: Elephantulus edwardii; assembly: GCF_000299155.1. Taxonomy (NCBI): domain Eukaryota; kingdom Metazoa; phylum Chordata; class Mammalia; order Macroscelidea; family Macroscelididae; genus Elephantulus; species Elephantulus edwardii. The sequence continues at coordinate 1,759,645 of NW_006400090.1, read as the reverse complement.
CTCCCTGGAGTGTAAGTGACTTCTTTGATAGGATAGTTACTGTACTTTAGTGTCCGTTGAAACAGTGCTAGGATAAAGGAGCCTAGAATTAAAAATGAAATTTTATCCCCAAGAAGACTTTTGAGAGAATGGAACATTGAGAAAACATAGTCAAACTTGTTTCTCTTAGGTTTATCTTTGAATTAGCAAGCTTTTAAAAAAAATACAAAAATGCTAATTTTGACTGTTTAATTCATGGGACATGAAACTAGGCCTGTTTTGTACTGTAGACAACAGTTGCTACCAATGATGTGTGCCTAATATGAAACATGGAACAATTAATTTCATTAGATAGTATTCTTTTTTTTTTTTAATTTTTATTTTTATTATTTTTGTGTGAGTGTACTGTCAAATCAGATCTGACTGGTACAGGAGGAGATTGTCCCTCCTTCCCCGGCAGATTATCTGGTGGATTTGAACTGTGAGCCTCTGGGATTGTAATTGTAGCTCCTTGCCATTAGGCCACCAGAGCTCCCCAAGATAGTATTCTTATCAATCTTTTTGTGTGTGTGAGAAAAATTTGTATTTAGAATTAGCCAGCTGGACTTAGTTTAGATGATCACAATTTTGTTGTTAGCAACATCCAAAGCATCATAATCAGGAGCAAGTAGAACATAAGCCTTCTTCTCTCCATCAGGCCTAATCAGAGTGTCTAAGCCACACCAATGTCATAGAGCTTCTTTACAGCTTATTTATTTGGTGCTTGTCCTTAACATCCACAGTAAACACAACTATGTTGTTATCTTCTATCTTCTTCATGGCTGACTCAGTGGTCAGGGGAAACTTGATGATGGCATAGTGGTCAAGTTTGTTTCTCCTGGGGACGCTTTTCCAGGAGTCTCAGCATCTTAGGCCGCTGAAACGTGCAGATGTGTGTGTGTGTGTGTGTGTGTGTGTGTGTGTGTGTGTGTGTGTGTGTGTTTGTGTGTGTTTGACTGACTGTGGCTGCCCTTCAGGACTAACCTCTTGGCCTTTAATGCCTTTGCTTTGGCTTCAGTTTGGGAGGGTCAGGGGCTTCCTTCTTCGCACTGTCTTCTTAGAAAGGCTATTTTCAATCTTTTTCTGAAGGGGTGGGTTTTGTTTTATTTTTTTCTACTTTGTTCCCCAGTACCTTCATTATCTAGTACTGCTACAACAAAAACGCCCCACAGGGCTAGATTTAACAAACATGATTTTTTTTCTTTCACAGCTTTTTGTCAGGAGCCAGTGAGTCATTTACAACTGGTAATGGTAATGGCCCTATTCTAGTACCATGGACTGCTAGGAAAACAAACAGATTCATCCTGGAAAGTGTTAAACCGGGTGGCTCCTTGGAGGCAAGGATTCTGAGGCTCCGTCTAACTTACTTTGGACATGTTGTGAGGAGAGCCTGGTCCTTGGATAGGGACATCATGCTTGGGAGGGTGGAGGGACGGCTCAGGAGGGGAAGGCCCTCTATGAGGTGGATTGATTCAGTGACTGGGATAATTGGGATGGGAGTGTCAGAGACAGTGCAATTGGCATAGGACAGAGCAGAGTTTAGGGCTGTTGTACATAGAGTCGCTATGAGTTGCAAGCGACTTGACGGCACATAACAACAGCAACAACAACAACAATGGTCCAGTGTTTAAAGAAACACTGCCCAATCCTGCACTGTTCTCCCAATTGTTTAAGAGGCTAGACATTTTCATTCAGGGCACCTGTTTTAGGAGAAGGCTGTCATCTTTTGTTGACTCTGAGGAAAGCTTCCTTGTCTCCTTTCAGCATGTTCCTTGGAGATCTCCATGTGGCCTGGCATTTATCGTCTCCAGGGTCTCAAAAGTTCCAAAATTCAGGAACCTTTAGTTCAAAGGATGTGCTCTGCTCCTGGCTTTTCTTTCTTAATGGTAGTTAGCTTCCTCTGGCTCTCTGCTCACTTAATCTCTTTTATATCTCAAAGGAGATTGACTCAAGTTTAAACATAATCATGTAGGTTTTATTTGGCCTCATTAACTGCCTTTATTACTGCCTCACCAATATAATAGAAATTAATATTTACAACAATCCAGAGAACTGTATGAGATCACACAGTGGAGGATCACACAGTACTGAGAATCATGTCCTAGTCATTGTTGTTACTGTGTGCCATCAAGTCCGAAATGACCTAGAGCTGACCCTCCAGTGGGTTTTCAGAGGCAGTAATTGCACAAGAGGAGATTGTCCATCCTTCTACCTTGGAGCAGCAGGTGGATTCAAATGATGTTTAAGGAGATACAATAACAGCCAGCAACTTAGCAAGAAAGGTTTGAGACAGCAATATTAAAATCTTGTTACAGTTCTTCATTGTTGTTGCTATGTGCCATCGAGTCATTTGTGATTCATAGCTACCCTAAGTATAAGAACCCTAAACCATGCTCTATCCTGTGCCAACCTCATTGTCTCTGACACACCTACTCCCACTGCCTCAATCACTGAATCGAACCATCACATCAAGGGTCTTCCTCTCTTGTGCTGTCTGTCCCTCCACCCTCCCAAACATGATGTCCCTCTCCAAGGACTGGTCCCTCCTTGCAACATGAAGATAGTAAAGAAAAGTAAACCAGAGCTCTAGTCTAGAAAGTCAGCTTTATTTTCCCCTCCTCCTTTGTTCTAATTGGATATTGACTTCCTAAATATCTCTTACGGCGCTCTGGTGGCTTAGTGGTAAGGAGTTGTGCTGCCAACCCAGAAGGCATGCACTTTGAATCCACTAGCCACTCTGAGCGAGAAAGATGGGCATTCTCCTCCCAGGGGATTTATTGCCTCTGAAAACCTGCACAAAACATCTCTTAGGGAGTTCTGGGGCTCTCTAGCCCTTCAGATCCACCAGAGGCTCAAAGGGAGAAAGATGAATTGACACAGTGACTGTAACAGTGGGTTTGAGTACGTCATAGATGGTTTAGATCCATTATCCCAATTTACAGCCTCAAAAGGTCAAGTTTGAGTCAGTTATAGTTCAGACCCAACTCAAAGGCACGGAGTGAGCACTTTTCTCTGTAGCATCTCAGTCAACCATTAATGTTATCAGTTGCTTCATATTTATGAAGACCTGCATTTAAGACATATTTATGAATTAGTTTAAAACATGCTATTTTGTTTACCAGTGTCTTGTTTATCCAAAGAATTAGTTAAAAAACAACAAGAACTTAGTAACTTAATGTTGTGAGTTACCTCAAGTTTAGTTCCTCTGGTATCAGTGTTCTCTAGCTTTGGTTCAAAATGGACACGCTTTTAAAGTCTTGTTTTTATTGTGTGATAATGAGCAGTGACTAAATATTAAACTTTGTGCTTTTATAGTTTAGAACTAGCCAAGGATTTGGGTTCTTTTTTAGAAAACAAACCAACCTAGTTCTTTGGAATCAGCACTGTTCTTCTTCTAAGCCAATATTTTCCTTTGAGTCTCATAAAAACTAATCCTTTTTTGATTTTTATCACTAATCTCTCTGGTGCATTTGACCTGATTCTCTTAATAAAGCAGTGATGGGAAATATTAATGTTGTAATTTTACTTTCAGTGAGAATTCCCAGTCACAGATTCCTGTTGGTAAAATTCTGTGTGTATCTCTCTCTCTTTCTCTCTTACTGCCTTTGAGTTGGTTCTGACTCAAAGCTGGCCTTCCCGTGAGTTTTCAGAGGCGGTAAATAGTACAGCAAGAGATTTCCCATCTGTCTCCCTTGGAGCAGCTTGTGGGTTTGAATAGCCTGCCTTTGGGTTGGTAGCACAAGTTCTTGTCCGCTAGGCCGCCAGAGTTACCTTTAAGTGTATATTGTTCTTAAGTGCCGTCGAGTTGACTATTATTACTCTTAACCATATTAACAACAGATCTGAACTATCTCTGATGTATTCAAACCCACTGTTACAGTCACTGTGTCAATTCATCTGTTTGAGGATCTTCCCCTTCTTCACTGACCCTCCACCTTTCCAAGCATGATGACCTTCGCCATGGACTAGCTCTTCCTAAGCACATGCCAAAAGTATGTGAGGTGAAGTTTCCCTGTCCTTGCCACCAAGGAGCACTCTGGCTGCACTTTTTCCAGGACACAGGTGTTTATTCTTCACTCTTTTTTCAACACAACTCAAAGGCATTGATTCTTCTTTTGTCATCCTTATTTATTCCCCATGTGTATGTTGTTGTGTGCTTTTGAGTTGGAACTAACTCATAGCTGAGCCTCCAGTGAGATTGCAGAAGCAATAAATCACATGAGAAGGAAATTGCCTATTCATCTCCTGCAGAGATGCTGGTGATCTCAAACCGCATGCCTTTGGGATTACAGCACCAGAGGTCAGGACAAGTCACCAGCGCTCCCTGTCCATGTGAATAGTGCCCAAATAAAACTAGTGAGAACACGTGTAAATGCTCTGGGGAATAAGATAAAGATGTCCTTGATAACAATTGAGAGATCTATTAGGCTGTGGGCTTAGCCAGAGAGTTGGTTTTAAATGGAAACAGTGATGAAATTAATGAGTTACATGTTGCGCTGCTCAACAGTTCAAATCTGCCAACTGCTTCAAGAGAGAAAAGTGTACAGTCTCCTACAGTAAAGATTTAGAGTCTCAGAAACCTGTGGAGGGTTGCTGTGAGTTGAAATAAATTTAAAGCAGCAATAATAAAATTGACTATCACCAGAATAACTCAGTTGTGTATTACTAATGTTCCTTTGAGGAGCCTTAGTGGTACTATGGTTAAGCACTCACCTCCATCCAGCAGCTTGGGTTGGAGGAGGAAAAGACAGATCTGCTTGCACAGAGATTACCATATAGGAAACACTAAAGGCATTTTTACTCTTTCATAGACAACTACAGGTCAGATTTGACTCGACAGCCACCAACAACAGCTGAGCACTTGGTAGAAGTAGGTGTACACTCTACTGTTTATGCTTCAAACTCTTCTGTAATTTAAAAATAGATGAGATGAAAAAAGTTTAAAACCTGCAGTGCCCAGCTGCCTCTGAAGCCTTGTGTAGTCTGATGATTAATAAAGTTTGGTTTTTTTTTATAAAAGACAGTAAAGATATTGAACTCAGTGCTGAGACAGAGGAGCTGTTCCTGCAAAGGGGAGACATATAGATGAAAAGACCTCATAGTTTGGAATTGTTGAATTCTGATCTCAAAGTTCAAGAGTTATTATTTAAATAATAAAACCAGCGAGCCCTGGTGGCGTAGTGGCAAGAAGCTGCACTGCAATCCCGGAGGTGTGTGGTTCAAATCCACCAGATGCTCTGCTGGAGAAGGAGGAACAATCTCCTCCTGTACCAGTCAGATCTTATTTGACTGTACACACACAAATAATAATGAGTGACAGACTGACAACATTCTAGAGTTAGCCTTTGAAGAAGCCTGAGATTCAACTTTCTGGGGAAGGATTTCCATGTTTTTAAATTTTCTTTTCCTGTAATGATCTGGTATGTAAAGAAGATAGTTCTTATTTTGACTGACCAGTCTTTCTTTTTTAGAACAATTTTTAGATTTTAAAAAATTGTAAAGATAGTAGTACTGATAAACTCCAAGTCCAGTTTCCCGTTATTACTACCATACATTTGTATGCGATATTTGTTACAATTAATAAGCTGATACTGATCAGTCATTTATTATTATTACTATTAATGTTAAATTCACAAAAGAATTTATTTTCTTTTTAATTTTTTTTTATTGGGAAAAACATATTGGGGGTACAAGGAGGTGAGGGTTGGGGGCAGAAGAGTGAGGATGGGCCAGGATGCAGCTGCAGAGCTGCACAGTTTGGTCGGTGGGGGGAGCAGGTGAAGGAAATGATGAGGGTCCAGTGGGGACCAGATGCTACAGAGGAATGACAAGCATTTTCCAATTGTAATTAAA
>NW_006400090.1:1749568-1753059 GCF_000299155.1 Elephantulus edwardii | reverse complement strand
TGTGTGTACCGTCAAATTGGATCTGACTGGTACAGGAGACTGCCCCTCCTTCTCCAGCAGAGCATGAAGTAGAGTCTGGGTTTTTTTTCCCCCCCAGGCCTGTCGGGGCCTGGGTTTTAGCTGTCCACACCACAGCAGTGGGCAGCGAGCTTAAAGCCCCTGATGGCTCTGGGTGCTGACTCTCACCAGTGACTATGGATGAAGTCACAGGTGATTTTCAGCCAGCGCCGGAAGAATTTATTTTTGCAAGATAGACTGGTCTACAGATTTTTTAAATGGTAAATTTTTTTTTTTTAAATTTTTGTGTGCGTGTACCGTCAAATCAGATCTGACTGGTACAGGAGGAGATTGTCCCTCCTTCCCCGGCAGAGCATCTGGTGGATTCGAATCGTGAGCCTCTGGGATTGTAGTTGCAGCTCCTTGCCACTAGGCCACCAGAGCTCCCCTTAAATGGTAAATTTTTAGAAAATATTGAGTTGGTTATTGCCAGGGAAAACTTGTTTTTTCTTTAACAAGCTTTAGTGAAGTAAAAATTAGATAGAACAAATTCACCTCATTGTGTATCTAGCACAGTGAATTTTGATAGAAGTTTATAGCCATGTAACCATTACACAAGCAAGGTCTGGAACATACTCATCATCCTAATACTTTTCCCATCTTTTCATTCAGTCACTTCCCACACCCCAGCCACTGACAATCCCTAATCTGTTTTCTGTCATAGTTTTGCCCTTTTTGTAATCATTTTAGTGGAATGTCATGTAAGTGGAATCATGGTTTATACTTTTTTGGTTTTTTTTTCACTTAGCAGCTGGCTTTGAGATACATTGTTGTACTTAAAGACTGTTGTGTCCATTCTTATTGCTTGTATTTTATTGTATATAGTTGCTTTTGTATCTAGTCACAAATCCATGGATATTTAAGCTGTTTCTAATTTCTGATAATTATAAATAAAGCTGCCACAAGCATTTGTGTCCTGTTTATGGGAACATCTTTTTTTTCCAATTTCTCTATGGCTTAGTCCCTAGCAAGTCACCATGCTAACTCAAAGGCTTCCTGTTTCTGGAGGTTTGAAACCCCCAGTGGCTCTAGGTGAAAGATAGGCAGTCTCCATCTCATTTGATTTATAGTCGCAGAAACCTGATAGAGGGTTGTTGTGAGTTGTAATCAATTGGAGGGCAGTGAGTGTAACTTTTGAGTTGGATAAATTAGGACTTGTACGCTAAATATATATTGAACTTTGTAAGAAACAGTAAACTTTGTCAGAATGTCAGTAACCATTTTGCATTCGCACTGGCAATGAGGAAGGATTACGGTTGTTCCACATCCTCACCAACAATTGATATATCAGTCTTTTATCTTAGCCATTCTTGGAGGTATTTTTTTTACATTGGTAACTTAAAGGCAAGGCGCCTCTCTAGTGGCTCAAATCCGCTAATGGCTCCATAGGAGAAAGATGGGCAGTCTTCTGCTGTGTGATTTATGGCATTGGAAACCCAGTGGAAGACCTATGAGTAGGTTCTGACTCCATGCAATGAGTTTTTGAAAGGACATATTTTAGAGCTCTGGTAGTGTAACAGTTAAGTGCCCATTTGCTAATTGGAGGGTTGGTGGTTCAAGCCCACCAGCTCTTTCCTGGAGAAAGACCCAATAATCTGGACACATCAGTAATATCAGCCTAGGAATCCCTATGGGCATTCTACTCTGTTAGTCATTATGTGCTGTTGAGTCAGAAGTGACTCATGGCTGACCATCTTAATGGGTTTTCTGAGGCATTCAATCACATAGGAGTTGACTGCCCATCTTTCTCTCCCAGAGCAGCTGGTGGATTTGAACTTTGTGCCTTTGGGTTGGCAGCACAGATTCTTACTACTAAGGAATTAGTCTGCCAATCCAAAGGCACACAGTTCGACTCCACTAGCTGCTCTGCGGGAGAGGAATGGGCAGTCTCCTCACATGTGATTTGCTGTCTCTGAAAACCCATTGGAGGGTCAGCTGTGAGTCAGTTCCAGCTTAATACACAACAACTCTGTCAATTAGAGTCACTTATATTCTGCTCTGTCATACAGGGTCACTATAAGTTGAAATTGACTTCATGACACACAACAGTAGGTGTATAAGAGAATTTCTCTGGGTTTTACTTTACATTTCTCACATGAGTAATGAGAGTCATCCTAAGGGCTTTGCTACTAATTAAAAAACTGGCACTTTGGATCCACCTGGAGGTACATTTTGCTTCCAAAAGGTCACAGTTATTAAAACCTGTGGAGCTCAGTTCCGCTCCAAAGCAGAGGGTTTGCCATGAGTCAGAATGACTGAATGACAACTGGTTTTCTGTTTATTTGGTGTTTGGGAATTTTTTAAGATGTTTTAAATAATTAATAATGTTTAGTATCTTTTTATATACTTATTTTTCATTTTTATGTGTTTTTTTAGTGACGTGTGTGTTTAATTTTTTCCCCCATTTTTTATTGAGTTGTTTGCCATCTTGGTATTAAGTTGGGAGAGTTATTTATATAAATACTCATTTGAAAATGTCTTGACCAGAACAGCCTATGTTTTGGAGTTTATTTTCAATTCATAAGTGAACAAATGAAAGCTTCTTAAGTACTAGCTTAGAATTAACTGGAATATAAATACTTTTTTGTATGTGTAAGTAACCAAAGAATAGATTGACAGAAATATATTTTCCATGTGCCACTCCTTTGCCCAGGATGAACGAACCCATTCTGTAAACCCATTCAAATGAATACTTTTTTTTTCTTTTCTTTTTTTAACTTAGAAGTGATTGTTATTTGTTAGGGTTCAACTGCTGTGACAATCCACCTTTCTGACAGTGTTTCAGGTGTTTAATCATACCTGTCTTTTCCAAACAGTGGCTCTCATCTTCCTTACACACTGTGGGGGTTGACCAGTTGCCAAATAAACTTTTAGAGACATTGACGACCATTAAAAAGCCAAGTGAAATAAATTTTGGCTCATGAACACATGAGAATCAAGTATCACTTTAATTGTAAAAGGAGGAGGTGTGGCTTATTTGACATTGATTCTGCTTTAAGCTCAATGGCGTTTTCATGTATTTGAGTGTACACTTCTAGCCAAATAAAACATTGGATTAAAATTAGAAAGGATGCCATTCATTGTTGGATTATTATGATATATTTAGTGTCATGTTCTGTGGTACACTGTAGGGAGATCATATTTCATTTATAACTTTTTCTTTAATGTTGTTGATTGCCTTCGAGTGAAGCATAACTCATAGTGACCCTATGAATAAAAGCCCTGAAGCACCTTCTACAACTGTCAAAATCTAACAGAGTTCATAGTATCCGGAGGCAAGTTGTTTAGGAAGTGAATGCCATTCCTGCTTCCAGGTTTCTTTAATATTTTAATTAAATATTATTTGTTGTTGTTATATGCCGTCAAGTCGCCTGCGACTCATAGCGACCCTATGTACAACAGCCCTAAACTCCGCTCTGTCCTGTGCCAATCGC
>NW_006400090.1:1740121-1746776 GCF_000299155.1 Elephantulus edwardii | reverse complement strand
GATTTCAAAAGGCAGCACGGGATGACAAAGCAAAATATTACAATGAAATATGCAAGGAGTTGGAGTTGGAAAATCAAAAGGGCCGAACTCGCTCAGCAAATATTATTTAATTTTTAAAATTACTTTTAAAAATGATTTTTTTTTGCTATCTCCTCTAAGAAGTCTTACACACATGCACACCAGCTGCTGTGCCAAGTATGTTCTTTCCCATTACCAGTTTAATATGGATAATACAACCTGTTCTAAGCCTACTATTTCTTTCAGAAAAAAGAGTTCTAGTCACAATGAGAGAGAAATTATAGTTCATAAACCATTTTTAAAGGAGATAAGCTGTCTCACCAAATTGTAAGCTGTGAATTCTGTAGCATGTTGGTCTCAATAAGTAGGGTCTGTAGTTTCAGAGGAAGATAATTTTTTCTTTAATTCAAACTATTTTTACATTTTCTGAAGCAGACCATTATTAAACTTGTTCTGGGCTGAAATGATATAAGCAAGCAATACATAATGCCGTATGTGAGTGTGAGCTATGTTTTTAAGTAGTTTTATCATTGAAGATTACATTCATAATTACATTAGTTTTAATTAATGTTACAAATCAAAATATCTATGAATGATTGAATTAAAATACAACATGATTTGTAAACTTTTACTCAAAGTTTTTTTTTATTATTATTAATTTTAATGAAATAGACTTAGGGTTTCCAGTCATTCATTGTTACAGTTTTCTCCCTGCCCACCCCCTCCTCTCAATTCACTCTTCTCCTTGAAGAGTAAAAGAAAAACTCAGTGTTATGCAGTCCTCCCCCCAAGTCCACTCCACTGTGCAGCCTTCATTCTGGACTCTTGTCATGATAATAATACCCAATCATATATCCCTTTTAAACAGTTCTCTCCCTCATCTGTTTCAATGCCATATACATCATTTCTTCTCTCCCTTTCTGTCTTCCTTTAACCCCCATGTCAGTCCTGTTTTACAGTAGTGGCCCTGTGTGATATTTGTCCTTTTGTGACTGAGATATTTCACTCACCATAATGTCCTTCAGGGTCATCCACTTTGCAGAATATTTCATGAGTTCCTTGTTTTTCTCTGCTGCATAATATTCCATTATGTGAATATACTAGAGCTTCTCTATCCATTTGTTTGTTGATGGGCACTTGGGTTGTTTCCAGCTCTTTGCTATTGCAAAGAAAGCCTCAGTAAACATGGGTGTGCATCAAATAAGGTTGGGGTTTTTTTTCTTTTTTTTAATTTTTGTGTGAGTGTACCGTCAAATCAGATCTGACTGGTACAGGAGGAGATTGTCCCTCCTTTTCCCGGCAGAGCATCTGGTGGATTCAAACCCTGTGCCTCTGGGATTGTAGTTGCAGCTCCTTGCCACTAGGCCACCAGAGCTCCCCAAATAAAGGTTTTTTTAAGTTAATTTTCGCCCTCATTGAGAACTGTTTAAAAGATATGGAGACACAGCCTTTCTACAAAGATGGCGCCGAAAGCGAAGAAGCAAGCCCCTGCCCCTCCCAAAACTGTAGCCAAAGCAAAGGCATTAAAGGCCAAGAAGGCAGTCCTGAAGGGCATCCACAGCCACAAAGAAAAGAAGATCCACACGTCACCCACTTTCTGGCGGTCTAAGATGCTGAAACTCCGAAGGCAGCCCAAATACCCCCGGAAGAGCGCCCCAGGAGAAACAAGCTTGACCACTATGCCATCATCAAATTTCCCCTGACCACTGAGTCAGCTATGAAGAAGATAGAAGATAACAGCATACTTGTGTTCATTGTGGATGTCAAGGCCAACAAGCACCAAATTAAACAAGCTGTAAAGAAGCTCTATGACATTGATATGTCTAAGGTCAGCACTTTGATTAGGCCTGATGGAGAGAAGAAGGCCTATGTTCGACTTGGTCCTGATTATGATGCTTTGGATGTTGCCAACAAAATTGGGATCATCTAAACTGAGTCCAGTGGGATACTTCTAAATATAAATTTTTCTCACAAAAAAAGATATGGAGAAACATAGTCCAGAATTAAGGTTGCATAGTGGAGTGTGCTTGGGGTGGGGGGAAGGGAGTGGGGGGGTGGTATACCAAAGAAGGAATTTTTCTTTTGCTTTTCAAAGAGGAGCAAACTGGGTGGGGAGGGCTGGGCAGAGAGAAAAGTGCAACAATGAATGAATGGAAATCCAAAATCTCTGTAAATGTTCATTAAAATTAATAAAATTTAAAAAAAACATATGGAGAGCTCTGTTGTAGTCTGTAGAGAATTGTTTTGCTAACCAAAAGTTGATCAGTTCAAATCCACTAGTAGCTCCTCTGGAGAAAGTCTCCTCCTATGTGATTTATAGCCTCCGAAAACCCACTGGAAAGTCCAGTATGAGTTATCTGCAACTCAGTGGCAGTGAGGGTTTTTTTGAGGAGCAGGGTCGTTATTAAACACTTGACTGCTAACCAATAGGTTGATGATTTGACCCATCAACTGCTTTGCTGGGAGAAATATGTGGCAGCCTGCTTTTGAAAAGATTTATGGCCTTGGAAATCCCATGGGACAGTTCTGCCTTGTATAGGGCCACAACGGTAGTGTTTTTTTGTGTGGAAGAAGAAAGATTGTACAATTTTGAGGAACACAATTCAAATTTGTTTAATATTAAAAAATCCACTTTAGCACTTTGGGGTTAAAATTATTAAATTTCATTGTTTCATTCCTTCAGAGATAATATTTAACGTATAGAGATTTCTGGTTTTAAGGGCTGGAATTCTTGATTGAGTAATTAGTAAACACAGTGACTATCGACTTCATTGCTATTCCTTCCTTATTCTGCATTCTGAATTAACATGGCATTCCATGGATTTGTTTGGTTCTGTAGAAGAAACATCTGGGTAGACTAATGTGTGTGTGTGTGTGTGTGTGTGTGTGTGTGTGTGTACCATCAAATTGGATCCAACTGGCACAGGAGGAGATTGTTCCTCCTTCTCCAGCAGAGCATTTGGTGGATTCGAACCGTGCACCTTCGGGATTGCAGTGCAGCTTCTTGCCATTAGGGCACTAGAGCTCCTTTGAGTAGACTTATTTTAAAGTGTTGATGTAATGGCCCACCAGTACTTTGAACTAGTAGGGGTTTTTTTATTTTATTAACTCTTTTTTGCTCCAGTGGAAAAGGGATCAATAGTTGCACCTCGGATAGCCACTCACAAACACTTAAGATCCTAGTCATTGTCTTTGTGGACTGTGTTAATGTCTGTTGACCTTGAGATTCCCCCTAACTCTCAAGCTTAGGGTCCTTCTCAAGGTATTTGGTTATGGTTAAGAAGTCTTCATAATTTTGCCTCCTTTTTTTTTTCTTTTAAAATATGACCGTAATGTTAATAGAGAGCTTTGATGGAAAGATAGTCTTCTGTGCAGATAGACAGTCTCCTGTGCAATGAAGTGCTTCTGAAAACCCACCAGAGGGTCAGGTATGGGTCAGTTCCAACTCTACAGTATACAACAACAATAACAACATAATGCTCGTAGAGCCTCGGGTGGCTTAGTGGTAAGGCATTACACTGCCAACACAAAGGCACATGGTTCAAATCCACCAGCTGCTCTGCAGGAGAAAGATGAGAAATCCTCTTGTGTGATTTACTGTCTTTGAAAACCCATTAGAGAGTCAGCTGTGGGTTAATTCTGATTCATAACAACAAAAATACTGTTAAGGATTTAACATAGAAATTGTATGTGCTATTTTAGCAAAATGAAAATTGTATCTAAAATGTTTAGTGGATGGATGGTGGATACTGAAATTTTTACTAGTAATACCAGATACTACATATTCTACAAAAGGAATATTTTACATATTCTACAACAAGGTAAATGAGTTCGTGAATCTAGTTCTAAAAGTCAATACAAAATTATTAATCTCCTACAATGAAAAAGTTACTTTTCACCAATTTTGCTTTAAATGACTTACATTTCAATTTTGATGTTTGTTTTGTAATTACAAAGCCTTGGTACATGTGCTACATGTGCTATTATAATTATGATCTGATTGTGGCGTGTATGTGATGGTGGGTTATATTTTCCTGTTCTTTTGTCTGTCCTCTCATTTCAGTACAGGGAAAAACAAGTAACTTAATAACTTTAGAAGAAATATAGTATTAAGCTCTAGAATAAAAAGTTGTGTTCTTGGAAACTTTTAAAACACCTAAAACTTTCACTTCTTTTTAAAATATTGGCTCTTCACAGCTCCTTGTAATGTTTTCCAAAATATAAAATGTTAAATGAAATGAATAGGGACTTATTCTGGTGGTTTAGTGGAAAGGAATTGCACTGCTAACCCAAAGGTTCTAATCCATCAGCTTCTCCATGAGAGCAAGATGGGCAGTCTTCTCCTGTGTGGCGTACTGCCTTTGAAAACCCACTGGAGGGTCAGCTGTGGATTGGTTCCAGATCTACAGTACACAACAACAGTTGATGACCTGGTGGTTAAGGATTTGTGCTGCCAACTCAAAGGCGTGCAATTTGAGTGTACCAGACTCTCCACATGGAAAAGTCATGCAGTCTCCTCCTGTGCAATTTATGATATCTGAAAAAACCTGCTGGAGGGGCATCTATGAGTCAGTTCCAACTTGATGGAACATAACATACACATAGTTCTCTAAGAAACCTGTGTAATTAAGATATGTGAAAATATCTTGCAGATTTTATTGAATTTATTGATATATTTGAATATATTTAATATTTGCTTTCTAAGAAAAAAATATTTGATAGTCCCGCTGACATAAGCCTACAAGTTGATTGGATCAGTGTTCTGCTTACTTGGTAATTATAACATATTTGTGCCTGTGACTAGGATGATAGAATTTAATAAAATGTAAGCCTATTTCTGGGGGTGCTCTGGTAGTTTAGTGGTTAGGAGTTATGCCTCCAATGGTTTGAATCCACCAGCTTCTCTGAGGAAGAAAGATGAGAAGTTTTTTCCTGTGTGATATACTGCCTTTGAAAACCCACTGGAGGGCCAGCTATGAGTTGGTTCTAACTTACTGGTATATTAACAAGAGTCATCTTATTGGGACCTTACTTAATGTGCATAAATAGTGATAGCAGAGACCTCCGATGTCTTCCTGGTTCTAGGAACTCGTTCTACTGGGCATATTAGAGTCTGATTATGCTCCACTGACTTCATCACATTCTGTTCTCTTTTGAAAAGCTGAAGATTTGCTTTACATTTGTGTCTTGCCATTCCTCTAAGACAAGAAGAAACACCATTAAGGCTGACATTTCCCATTGAGTTCTGAGAGGTAGGTAGAGTTTATTTTGGTAAATACTTCTTTTTTTTAAGATTTTTTTTTAAATTATTTGTGTGTATGTGTGTGTAGAGTCGAATCAGATCCAACTGTTACAGGAGGAGATTGCCCCTCCTTCTCCAGCGAAGCATCTGGTGGATTTGAACTGCATGCCTTCAGGATTGCAGAGGAACTTCTTGCCACTAGGCCACCAGAGCTCCCTTCTGGTAAATACTTCTTTAAAACTTTAAACCATAATTCAAATATCAAATGAAAGGTAATTTATAATAGTATATTTCTGTATCTTTTGGAGATGGGTTTATGCTGTTGTCATCTCCTACCTTTATGGCTGGATGTTGGGCAGTGTGACAGGTACAGTTTTACGGTTTTGGGTGGGTTCTTCTATGAAGCACTTTGATGTTAACTTTATTTTTTTTTCATAGTATTTTTTTAAATTTTAGTGAAAGTTTATAGAGAACTTGGATTTCCATTCATTCATTGTTGCACATTTTCCTCCCTGCCCCCCCCACTCCCCAGTTTGCTTTTCTCTTTGAAAAAAAAATTCTTTCATTGTTGTACAATTCCCCCTGCCAGTCCAATTTACTATGCAGCTTTTATTCTTGACTCTTGTGGTGTTAACTTTATTATTACTGAGCATTTATCTTCCTCAAGGAAATGAGTAGTATCTCAAACTTTCAAGTAATCCAAGTTCCTATTATCTGTGAGAGAACATTATGAAAGCTGTTCTAAGAATGAAGTACCCCAGAGAGACAGAGGATAAGCTTCCTAATAATGAACCAAGCATTACTAATGTGAATTTTAAAGTATTAAATATTTATTGAACTTATATATTTGAGTTCTTTAAATTCTGTGAATAAATTTGATAGGAATGAAAACATGGATGAAAAAGGCATTCCCTTTAAGAACAGGAACTAGGCAAGGATGCCCACTATCACCTCTTTTATTCAATATTGTTTTGGAAGCCTTAGCGAGAGCAATAAGACAAGAGAAGGGACTAAAAGGTATCCAAATTGGCAACGAGGAGGTAAAATGATCCCTCTGTGCGGATAACATGATAGTGTACTTAGAAAACCCTAAAGACTCAGCAAGAAAACTATTGGACACAGTGGACCAGTTTTGCAAAGTTGCAGGATACAAGATCAACATAGAAAAATCAGTTGGATTTCTCTACAGTGACAAAGAGAATACATAGCTGGAACTAAGAAAAACAATACCTTTCACAATAGCTAATCACAAGATTAAATACTTGGGAATAAATTTAACCAGAAGCACAAAGGACCTTTTCAAAGAAAATTACAAAACATTACTACAAGAAACAAAAAGAGATCTTGCAAAGTGGAAGAAGATCCCTTGCTCATGGATAGGAAGACTCAATGTTG
>NW_006400090.1:1690641-1738061 GCF_000299155.1 Elephantulus edwardii | reverse complement strand
GGAGGAGTGATAGGGAATGGCAAAGGACACACTGACAAAGGAGATTAATCAGAACTGGCTTTGACAAGCACTGTGGCAAATGGACAATTAAAACAGACTTTCAAGGAGGGGGTAAAAACACGAATAAACTGGGGAGGAGGGTTGAGAAAATAGTGCAACAATGAATGAATGAAAACCCAAAATATCTGTCAATGTTCATTAAAATTAATAAAATTTAACAATTAAAAAAAAGAAAAAACATGGATGAAAATGTTTATTGGAATTTGAGAAGTGCAATATACAAAGTAATGCTTTATCTCCTCTATCTCTTAGATTACAAGGGAAAATGGATATACCAAATCCTCCAACTTCCAAATGTATCACTTACTGGAAAAGAAAAGTTAAATCTGAATATATGAGACTTAGACAACTTAAACGACTGCAGGCCAATATGGGTGCAAAGGTAAAAAAATGAATGATTGTACACTTTTAATACATAGTACCTTGATCCAGTGTGCAACGGTTGGATTATTATTTTTAAACTCGTATTTTGAAATCCTAACAGTCTTCTCTTGGCTATTGCTAGGCTCTGTATGTAGCAAATTTTGCAAAAGTTCAAGAAAAAACCCAGATCCTCAACGAAGAATGGAAGAAGCTTCGTGTCCAACCTGTTCAGTTGATGAAGCCAGTGAGTGGGCATCCATTCCTCAAAAAGGTACTTCTAGGGGTCTCACTCCATCCTTGCCTGAGGTTTATGGTTATTTTTTTTCTGGTTTTGTAACATACATGATGAATAGTAGATTTAGCCATTCTAATAAATTTTTAATAATTAGCATCTATAGTTTAGGAAATAACCTTTCCCCCTTGTATTCTGATAAGAATTCACTTTTACACTGAAAAATGTAATTATGAATTTGTCATAGGAAAACTAGATAGTTATCACCTACTATCCTGGACTCTATTCAAGTGCCAAAGCTCCCTTTTTTTTTTTTTGCAGATAAAGGCTTGTTTTATTGAATAAAGGCTTGTTTTATTGAATGATCTATATAAATGCCAAGGCCACTATGTACAGAGAGGAGAGGAGCTTCATTTCTTGGTCTCTTCCTCTTTAGACAGAGTCTTGATGATTTCTTCTTTCTTGGCCTGGAGTCGCTCCTCACGTCGTTTGCGTGCCTTCTTGGTCTTAGATCTACGGGCCTCAGCCTGGTCAGCCAGGAGCTTCTTGCGGGCTTTATCTGCCTTCAGCTTGTGAATGTGTTCCATAAGAATTCGCTTGTTTTTGAACACATTCCCCTTTACTTTCAGGTACAGGCTGTGATACATGTGGCGATCAATCTTCTTAGACTCTCGGTATCTTCTTAGCAGCCGGCACAAAATCCTCATCCGCCTCATCCAGGTCACCTTCTCGGGCATTCGAGCATTAGCAGTACCCTTTCGCTTACCTATGCCCATATGCCGGCCCTTTCTGCGGGCTAAGGTATTTTTTTGGCATCGAGCCCGAGAATGGACAGTCACAGGCTTGCGGATGATCAGGCCATCTTTGATCAGTTTCCGGATTTGCTGGCGATAGTTGCCATTGGCAATTTCATTGGTCTCGTTGGGGTCCAACCAGACTTTCTTCTTGCCACAGTGGAGGACACTAGAGGCAAGCCTCTTCTGAAGCTTGAACATACTCATGGCTGCGGCCACAGTGCTGAAAGGAAAGGAACTGCTCTGGTTAGGCTCCTCCCATTATCTCCAAAGCTCCCTTTTTTGTGGCTGGTTTAGCTTCCCAGGGACTTTTGGACAGGAGTGCCTTCTATTTTTTTTTTTTAAATTGCATTATTTTTATGTGTACCGTCAAATCAGATCTGACTGGTACAGGAGGAGATTGTCCCTCCTTCTCTGGCAGAGCATCTGGTGGATTTGAACTGCATACCTCTGGTATTGCAGTGCAGCGTCTTGCCATTAGGCCACCAGAGCTCCCCAGGAGTGCCTTCTATTGATTAAAGAGATGGCCCTGATGGTAAATGTAAAAAGAACATTCTAGTTCCTTAATGAGAAAATATTTTCAAATATAAAATATGTAGTGTATTTGCATGTAGTGTATTATTACTGTTACCTTTCCACTATACAACTCTTAATTGCTATACTGCTTTGCTTCCCTTTATATTGGCTCCATCAGAGTTGATGTTTACAATGTCAAAATTTATATTCTCTGGAAATGTCCTCATCTAATCATTGCTTTCAATTTTCAGAAGCCCTTTGCTATTGTGTACACATCAAGGAGACCAGCGTATTTTTTTAAAAAAAATTTTATTTCCCTTGTGTATGTGTACCATAAAATCAGGTCTGACTGGCGCAGGAGAAGATTTCCCCTCCTTCTCCAGCAGAGAATCTGGTGGATTAGAACCCTGTGCCTTCGCGATTGCAGTGCAGCTTCTTGGCACTAGTCCACCAGAGCTCCCTGAGCATTTTAAAATAGAATTAGCATCAGTTCAGTCACACTGGCAGGCATTGTACTGGATGGACTCTAGTGGATATCAAACCAAAAACCAAATCTGAGGGAGTGCTGGTGCCCTAGTGGCAAGAAGCTGTACTGCAATCTCAAAGGTGCGCAGTTCGAATCCACCAGATATTCCACTGGAGAAGGAGGGCCAATCTCCTCCTGTGCCAGTTGGATCTGATTCGATAGCACACAACAAATTTAAAAAAAAAAACACCCCAACAAATCTGTTGCTGTTAGGTCAGTTGCAATTCTTAGTGACCCTATAGGATAGGATAGCCCCATAGAATGTCCATGGCTGTAATCTGTATGAAAGCACATTTTCACATCTTCCTCCAGTGGAGCAGCTGGTGGGTTTGAACCACCTACCTTTTAGTTAAAATCTGAGCACTTAACTACTATACCACTAAAACTCCTCAATAGAAGATACAAAGGTGAATAAGAGAGAGTTCATGCTTCTCAAAGGTTTATAATCCCATGCTCCCTTTTCGCAGCTGTTACAAAAGCCCAAGCTTATAACAATTAGAAGGCTAATGGGATCATTTTAGAAGGAAACACCCTTTTCTCTTGGGTTATGTACTTGCCTTTTCCTTTTCATGTCATTGCTTGTATTTCAGTGTACCATCGAGAGCATTTTCCCAGGATTTGCAAGCCAACATATGTTAATGAGGTCTCTGAACACAGTTGCCTTGGTTCCCATCATGTATTCCTGGTCTCCTCTCCAGCAGAACTTCATGGTATGTATTAAAGACAGTATGGTAGTTGTTTAATCTGTATGATTTTTTTATTATTATTATTTTTCTGTTACTACCCTTGGCCAATTTTGTAACATTATGTGCCTTCAAATTCAGTCTAAATCAGACAGTTGAGGCTTAAGCAGGTTGGCATATCCCTATTAATAAAGGAATCTTTCTTGAATCCCCCAAGAGCAAGATACTATGAAAGTAACTGTGATAACAGAGGTGCACGTGGATCCACAGTCCTTTATCTGGCTCTTTACGCTGACTCTTGCTAAGATTGTTTGTGGTTCTGATAATCCATGCTCTCTAAATATTACTGTTGCTTATCATCTGCCTGTGACAGATAGCAGTGTTGTTGAGTGGGATGGGATATAGGTTTACAGAAGGGAATCATCTCTTAGAATAACATTTTCGAGTAGTAATTCTACTTGATACTTAGGGATTTGAAAATGAATGTATTCCTTGATAACCCAAATAGGGCAGGAATCCTTTAGTGTTGTTTACTGCTGGAAAATATCTGTAGCCCATAATGGCTTTAGTTTTCCTTTGAGAATTATCAGCATGAGTTATAACTGTACTTTTTATTATTACATGGACTAGTCTTAATCTACTTTTAGGAAGAAATAGAAAAAAATCTTATAGTTACCTAGTTTCTGTTCTAAATGTGCTAGTTATATTGAAAATTATAATCTTCATTTTCTGTATTTCTACTTATGAAGAGCTTTGAACGTTTTAGATTACTATTGTTTAGGTGATGTTCATACCTTGTTCAGAATGATGTTTCAGAGATCACTGTGGGACGTAAATATGTTGTTAGATTCTGGGTGTTTGTAGAAATGCTATTTCCAATATCAAGCTGAATTTTTGATTCCTAGTATTTTCAAATAATTAAAGTATATTTCCCCTAAGAAAAATATTCTTTCTTCCACTTGTGATTTTATTGGCAAAATGAAACAGCCAGTCTTTACAGTCTAGAAAACTCTGTGACCAGTAGCATTTTTACAAGATTCAAAAAGGAATAAAGGACAGCTGGAAACAGGAGCATCAGCAATCACAGTGGGTAGAAAAGTGCAACGCTAAAGTTGCTTTCCCATTCAACAGTTTGCATTTTGTTTGGTGACACTGTTTGCAGTCCCCACAAGGGCTCCATTCCTCTCCCATTTCCCCTTTCCTATCTCTTCTTGCCCTTAAGCTTTATACTTGGGGCAAAATGCTGCCCTTTTTAATGTTAAATGGTTGTCTTAAGGAATGTTCCTGCCATCCTCAAGACCAGTGTGCCATATTGTCTCCAACAAACTTTTTTTTTTAATTTTTTTTCATATGTGTGTGTGTGTGTGTGTGTGTACCATCAAGTCAGATCTGACTGGTACAGGAAGAGATGGAGATGGTCCCTTCTCCAGCAGAACATCTGGTGGATTCAAACCATACGCCTCTGGGATTGCAGTTCAGATTTTTGCCACCAGGCCACCAGCCTCCAAAAAACTTTAGAGCTCAAATTTTGACACACTTAATAGGTCACAGAAGCTTGGATCTCTGACCTGCCTTTCTGGGAGGTTTTTGTTTGTTACTGGAATCATTTTTTTAATTGAGAAATTTAGAATCATATTTTTTATTGGGAAACTGGGGTCAGCAGACACTATGGGCAATAGGAATAAGTCTTTGGGCTCAAGAATGAGCCTAGAGCAGAGGAGCCCAGCCTGGGAAAATGGATCAAATCCAGACGCTTGTGCAGGTGGTGTCAGGGAGTACCGACTGGCATGGTGGAGAGGCAGTCCCCAAGAGCGCCGCAGCAGGGCCAGTAGATCTGGAAGATGGTGGTCAGGTGGTTAGCACAGTCACACAGAAGAGGAAGCCCACAGCTGAGCGCCAGACAGCATGATGTACTTCCAACACAGACACTCCTCTTTCATAGTTGCTCAGAGGATGCCGTCTCCTGAGGGCCAGGCAAGGAGAACAGGACTTCTCTAGCCTGATGCTCTGACTACTTAAGGGAGAAAATGGTTCATCTTCCCCTTGACAGGGTTAGCCTCTGGCCATTTTAAAATTTGGAACCATTTTAAACTAGTTTTTAAATTTTCTTTTTTATTATAAAATTATATTTGAAAAAAGGTGACAAAATAAACAATAAAGGTTTAGCAAAGACTTGATTAAACAGCAAAGTGGAATGACATGGTAACTTTATGAAACAAGTCACATCTGGTTTGATTTCAGGTAGAAGATGAGACAGTTTTGTGCAATATTCCTTACATGGGAGATGAGGTGAAAGAAGAAGATGAAACTTTCATTGAGGAGCTGATCAATAATTATGAGGGGAAAGTCCACGGTGAAGAAGGTATTTGTGCTGGGCTCTTTGGGAGAAGACATGTACACTCTTCACTTAGTATGCTTATTTTCCAAAAACCAAGTCATTTGCCAAAACTTGACAGTGTGAAAATGGAAGATGACTATGTTTTACTTAACTGTCACATTTTGTCATTATCTCTGTAACTGCTAGATTTCATCATTATATAGCTGTCAAATTCTATCTGTATATAACAGCCAAAAACCACTGAGAAATACAGCCCAGTCAAATTGGCACATACCTTTATCCATGACAGCCAATGATGCTCTTGTCTTACACCTTGGCTTTTGTTATTGCCAGACAGATAGATATTGTTAATATGCAAAATAGTAATTTTTAAAAAAATGTGTGTAAATGCAAAATGTCGGGCAGTGAGTGCATAAGTGAGGCACGGATGTGGTGTCTTATATTTGGTGTATTACCATCTTGCTTTTTATCTACTACTCCTTGGGATAAACATTGAACAATATTTATTGTCATCATGTAACTAGGACTTAAATTTTTGAGTTAAGAATATTCCAGTTTAAATTTTAAAAAGGAGTTGAGCCATCATAAAAGGATGATAAAGTAGTCCGTGTCTAAAAATAAAGTTCCATGTGCTTAGTTTGGTCTTCGGAATTTTCAGTAAGACATCCACTGCCATTTTATTCATTTTTTGGGGGGGCATTTTATTCTTAATTCCTCTTTTTTCTGAAAATGGTAATGAGTCTATCCTCTCTGACATACCGGTTTGATCTGGTGTCCTCTGGCTCTTGCAGTAGTTGGTTCCAGTATCTGAGTAGAAGCAAGTCACTTGAGTATAATTGTAGTTCTAGAAAGACTCAGTGTGCTGGAAGTGGGAAGGTAGGGAAAGACTTTGGGGATTTACACACCAGTACCCTTTACTGCTTTTCTTAAAGGGAGCTCTGGTGGCCTACTAAGAAAGGAGTTACGCTGCCAACTTAAAGTCAGGTGGTTTGAATCCACCAGCTGCTCTGCAGGAGAAAAACAGGCAGTCTTTCCTGATGCAGGGTACAACCTCTGAAAAACTAGTTGAGGTGCAGGTGTGAGTTGGTCCCACTAAACAGGAATGAGAGACAACTCTTCTGATAGTGCAAGTTACTCTGCTAACCAAAAGGTCTGCAGTTCAAATCCACCAGCTGCTCCTTGGAAGAAAGATGAAACAGTTTTCTCTGGTGAAGATTTGTAGCATCAGAAACCTGGTGGAGGGTCACTCTGAGTCAAAACTGACTCAATGACCATAGGCTGACTCTGCTTTTTTGTTAAGCTGAGCGGTCTTGTGAAGCCATTGAAACGCATTATTGGTCTACAGTGCCCTCTGGTGTTCAAAGACTTGTATTTTTGTTTATTTGAATAAGGGTTTACAAATCATACTGGGTTTTGATTTAATCATATTATAGACATTTTACTTATAACACTAATTGCCATCAATTAGTCACACTATCCAATCATTCCCTTACTTGGGCGTAAAAATTAACTATTTTGGATGAAATTGTGCTTTTAATACTGTATGATATTTAGAAAAAGATTTTTTTTTTGTTTTAAGAAGTCACTGTTGACTCAGCAACAGCAAATCCAAGTGCATTTTAATTTTATCATTCTTTCTTTGTCCAAGTCATGATTTTTCACACACTTTTGTGAGATTGCTGACCCTAACTACAAGGGCAGTGACTGGAAGAGTTAAATAGGTTAGTAAAAGTAGAGCTTGTAACTGGATTTCATTAGAGCCACTTTAGCAAAATGAGCTATTGTAGTAATAAGAGCCAGTAAAATGATTGTAATTTTCTGATTGGCTAAACACAAAAGTGCAAGTATGATAACTGTCTAAACCTTGGGAGTGAATATAAGAAAACCTTCCTAGAAATACCAGTAAAGTCCAGAAGAACCGCTGTTCACCTGTTTAATCCTCATGTTTCAGAGATGATCCCAGGGTCTGTCCTCATTAGTGATGCTGTTTTCCTGGAGTTGGTAGATGCCCTGAATCAATACTCAGATGAGGATGAGGAAGGACACAATGATACCTCAGATGGAAAGCAGGATGACAGCAAAGAAGACTTGCCAGTGACGAGAAAGAGAAAACGACATGCTATTGAGGGTAAATAGCACTGCTTCCTTGTATCACTCTGCAGGTTATAGGGTGAGGGAAGAACTAAAACAAGAGAATTAGAGGGTGTTGGTTATTCTCATTGGCCCACTTAAAAGGAAAACATGATCACTGGTAGCTTAAGACAACTGTAACCTAGCTAAAGAAAGTATAACTTACAGAATCATTGTTGATTATCCCTAATTATAAAAGAATGTGTTTGACAATTATAAAGAAGAAAATAAAAGTTACCTTTTAATTTTCCTAACTAGGAATAGCTACCATTATATGTATATATCAGTATGTTTTTCCATATTGTGTGGTATTGAGATTATGCCATATGTACAATTTTGTGTCCTTTTTCATTTAATCTAAGGAGCCCTAGTACTTTAATGTTTTATATGTTGAGCTGCTAACTGAAAGGTTGATGGTTCAAATCTACCATCTTAACTGGGGAGAAAGATGGGCAGTCTTTGCTCATAAAGATTTACAGCCCCAGAAACCCAATAGAAGATTACCATGAGTCAAACCAGACTTAATATAAGTGATTTTGCTTTGATGGATTTTATTTATTCTTATATTATAGCATGAGCATTTTTTATGTCATTAGTATTGTGGATTTAATTATACTATGTATTAAATAATCTTTTTTAGGGAAATATTTATCTGCTAATATGACTGAGTTATGTTATCAGTCTTATTCTCCACTATCAACAGGCTAGTAGGAATTTTCTATATTCAGGTTTTTCTTGGTTTCAATTTCAGAGTCTCACCTGGATTTTACTGATAATATGAAAATGAACGACTATGACTTTCTTTCCTGGCGCCCAGTGTGAGACATGTGCCAGTCGCATTGATTAGTTTGTTCTCAGACAGGCAGTGATTAGGTTAACCTAACAACTCTAGGAAATGCTGTGACAAAAGGGAAGGAGAGAAAGTGGCTTTATTTGCTCTGTTCACAGCATTCAAGAGCTGTCCTTTTCAATTAGGTAGCAAAAAGAGTTCCAAGAAGCAGTTCCCAAATGACATGATCTTCAGTGCCATTGCCTCCATGTTTCCTGAGAATGGTGTCCCAGATGACATGAAGGAAAGGTGAGTAAAACTCTCCAGCTTTGGCCATGTACAGAATACTTGGATGAAACTTTTATTCAAGTATGACTTTTGGCTAGTGAGTCTCATTTATGGTAAATGATAAATTATTATTTCCTTGTTCTTCTAATTATTTTTGTACTTATCTCTCTCAATACCTTTTCCTAGTATTTACTGTAAGTTTAAGCAGAACACTTTAATTCTGCCATTCTTCTGAGGAGTTACTCCCATAACTTGATAAGTCAAGTGTTTTCTTTTCAGGCATATGCTCATCATGATTACAATAGTGCACCCACTTTGTTATACATAAGTCTTTCATAAAAAATACCCATAAAAAATACCCATCCTACCCTGGCAGACCATACCTGAATAACTGGGGTATTCAGCCTGGACTTTCTCATTGGGGACATTCCATCAGAAAGAACTCTTGTCTCTCTTTTCTTAAATAGGTATCGAGAGCTAACAGAGATGTCAGACCCCAATGCACTTCCCCCTCAGTGCACACCCAACATCGATGGCCCCAATGCCAAGTCTGTGCAGCGGGAGCAGTCTCTGCACTCCTTCCACACACTGTTTTGCCGGCGTTGTTTTAAATACGACTGTTTCCTTCACCGTGAGTGGGGCTCCTCTGCTTGAAACACTTTTTCTTTTCTGCCTATGCCCGTTTCCTGCCCTGGGTTGTTTCTAGTTTATCATATAAACCTTCTAGCTTTAATTAGATGATGCCTTTACAAAAGACCGATTGTGTTTTCATTTAGCCATTTGTAATTGTCTCTCACTACCTCCTAACTATGGAAAGCGAAAGCTTGTACTGATAACAGAAGTGACTCAATTATGGTAGCTGTTTATAATCAAATTATTTCTGCTATAGTAGCTCCTAATCCCACTTTATTCCTCCCTGTCCCATCAAGTGGGTGGAGCCCTGGAAACAGGACAGTTTGTGTTTTCCAGCTTTTCATGCCACCCCTAATGTATACAAACGCAAGAACAAAGAAATCAAGATTGAACCAGAACCGTGTGGAACAGAATGCTTCCTTTTGCTGGTATGTTCTTAAGCTGTCCTAACATTATTAACTGTATTGAAAACTGCATAGAACATAGTTCTTGGGCTTTATGCCACTGGGAACAGAAGCCAAGTGAGTCAGTATATCACACCCTGGTGATCATGATTCAAATAAAACATGACTTTTTTTTTTTAATTAAAGTTTACAAAGACTTAGGTTTCCATTCATTCATTGTGGCACTTTTCTCCCTGCCCACCCCCTCCCCCAGTTCTTTCTTCTCTTTGAAAAGTAAAAGAAAAACTCTTTCATTGTTATGCAGTCCCTCCCCCCAAGTCTACTCCACGGTTCAGCCTTAATTCTGGACTTCTGTAATGACAGTAATACCCAATCATCCCAATCATATATATCCCTTTAAACAGTTCTCTTCCTCATCTGTTTCAGTGCCATTTACATCATTCCTCCCCTCCTTCTCTGTCTTCCCTCAACCCTGATGTCAGTCCCATTTTACAACAGTGGCTCTATGAATATTTGTCCTTTTGTGACTGAGATATTTCACTCCGCATAATGTCCTCCAGGGTCACCCATTTTGTATAATATTTCATGAGTTCCTTGTTTTTCGGTGCTGCATAGTATTCCATTGTGTGAATATACCAGAGCTTCTCTATCCATTCGTTTGTTGATGGGCACTTGGGTTGTTTCCAGCTCTTTGCTATTGTTAACAAAGCCGCAGTAAACATGAGTGTGCATATATCTGCTTGGATGGTGGTTACGTTTTTTAAGGGTAAATTCCCAGTAGTGGAATTGCTGGATCAAATGGTATTTCTGTTTGCAGCTTTGTGAGAAAGGGCCATACACCCTTCCATAGTGGTTGCACCATTTTACACTCCCACCAGCAGTGAATAAGGGTTCCAGTTTCTCCGCAGCTTCACAGCATTTGATGTTTGCTGTTCTGTTAAGTTTTGCTATTCTTACTGGGGTGAGATGATATCTCAGAGTTGTTTTGGACTTCTTCTCTTAAGGAGCTCTCCAGACGCTCGGGCAGTGGATTTGTAAGTTCTATGAAATAAAATTTGAAGGCAGTAAAGGCTCTCGGCTCTAAATATCATCTGTTCAGATTTCAACATCTTAAGTATTATTAGAAGTGGAACACATTGCTTGTATGTTTGTGTTACATACTCTGTGATCTTTGCTGCCATCCATCACACACATATAACCATAGGAGAATAACATATTGAAGGCATTTATGTCTTTTTGTGAGATAATATATTAGGTAGACTCTTCCTTACAACGCAGCATAAATTCTGGAATACCTGGAAGAGGCAGTTCACTGAGACCTAGAATAAAAATACCTTGATAAAAATTTCTGTCACCAGGTAAAATTAGATTATACTGCCAGGTATAATCCCAAACTTTGAGCTCACCTTTTGTGGGTGAAAAGAAAGAATTGAAGGAAAGATGGTAAGAAGTACTGTTGACTATATATCTATAGAGTAGTAAAGGAAAGAGTAAACAGACTTGTCTGATTTACCTTTCTCTAACTTGTGTTGACTCATTCCTAGGTGCTGAGGCTTATGTTAGGCCTTTAACATGCGTTATCTAATTTCCATCTGCACAACAATGTCCCAAGGTGGAAAAACTACAGGTTATGGAAGCTGCATAGCTTGCACTACTTTCAAGTCAGTGTGTGTCAGAGATGAAATTCAAGCCCAACTCTATAGCTTATGCTTTTTATTTTTAAATTACATCATGTAAGGTCAGCATACCAGCTTTTACAGACCTCAAAAATGTATTTGCCTTCTCATAGTACTCACCTTTAATCCCTGCACATGTGTTAAAAAGTTCCTGTTAATACCCAAAATGTGCTTTTTGGTCTCTTTTTTAAAAAAGATAGTTATGTATACAATTTTCATTCACTATTTTTTAGATATTATGCATTCAAATAGAAATGTTGGACTGTTTTCTTCTAACTTTTTATTAAGAACATAAATGTTAGTGGCAAGATGCTGCACTGCAATCCCAGAGGTATGCGGTTCAAATCCACCAGATGCTCTGCTGGAGAAGGAGGGGGCAATCTCCTCCTGTACCAAGTCAGATCTGATTTGACGGTACACATAAAAATAATACAATAAAAATTTAAAAAAAAGAACATAAATGTTCAACTGAATAGTTGCACATAAATGTGAAGTTGAATTCCAAATATTTTGATCATGTAGAGGAGTTGAAAATACCTTCTTCTTGATATAGTGACATTTTTCTATACTTGTATTATCCATATATTTATAGAATGTGCACCTTTCACTGAGCCATTTGAAAATAAGTTGCAGATACTGTGATGCTTGTTTATTAAATATTTCTGCATATACCTCTTAAAGACATTTTTTTACACAACTGAATTATTACACCTAAGAAAATTAATAGGAATTTTAGAATTTCATATAGCATACTTTCTATAAACAACCTAATGATAAATGGAGAAAATATTGAAGTTGTCAAGGATTTAATTTTCCCTGGATCTATAAATATCAGTCAAGAAATCAAAAAACATCTTTTCCTGTGAGCGGCTTCAGGTAATCGGCCAACATGGTTCGCTACTCGCTTGACCCGGAAAACCCCACAAAATCATGCAAATCAAGAGGCTCAAATCTCCGGGTCCATTTTAAGAACACCCGAGAAACTGCCCAGGCCATCAAGGGTATGCATATCCGGAAAGCCACCAAGTATCTGAAAGATGTCACTTTGCACAAGCAGTGTGTGCCCTTCCGATGATACAACGGTGGAGTTGGTAGATGTGCCCAGGCCAAACAGTGGGGTTGGACACAGGGTCGGTGGCCCAAAAAGAGTGCCGAGGTTTTGCTGCATGTGCTTAAAAACGCTGAAAGTAATGCTGAACTTAAGGGTTTAGATGTTGATTCTCTGGTCATTGAGCATATCCAGGTGAACAAAGCTCCCAAGATGCGCCGCCGCACATACAGAGCTCATGGTCGGATTAACCCCTACATGAGCTCCCCCTGCCATATTGAGATAATCCTTACTGAAAAGGAACAGATTGTTCCTAAACCAGAAGAGGAGGTTGCCCAGAAGAAAAAGATCTCCCAGAAGAAACTGAAGAAACAAAAACTTATGGCTCGAGAATAAATAAATCATTAAATAAAATTAAAACTTTAAAGCTGAAAAAAAAAGAAATCAAACAACATAAGAACTTCCTGCATTGTACAGATCTGCTGCGAAAGGCCATTTTAAAGTGTTAATGAGCAAAGGTCTCAACCTCCTTGTGCTTCCCACAGACGGTATTCTTGCACTGACTATAGAAGGAAGAGGCAGAGTAAGATATTCCATATATACCTCAGCCCAGGCCTTTCGCTTGATTTGTATTGTGAATTGGGAAACATGGCACTTAAAAATAAGTAAAAGCAAAGATGTCACTTTGAGGAGTAAGGTGTGCCTGAGGACTGAGGTGTAGTATGGTGTTTTCAATGTTCATGTAAAACCTGGACACTATTGGTTAAGAATATTGGATGTATTATGGACTTCTGGAAGAATGAATAACTCTGTCTCAGAAGAAATATAGCCAGAAGGCTCATTAGGAACAAGGATGATGAGACTTCATCTCACATACTTTAGACATATTATCAGGAGAGACCTGTCCCTGGAGAAGGACATCGTGCTCAGTAAAGTAGAGGGTCAGTAAAAAAGAAGACCCCCTACATAAGGGATGACCCAGAGGTCACGATCATGGGCTCACGTGGCAGTGATTTTTGAGGCTGGTGCAGGACCAGGCAGCATTCATTCTGATGGGCGCAGAGTTGTTAGGAGTTGAAACCAACTTGCTGGAACCTAACAGCGTCAACAATGTGCATTCTCTATTGCAGAATAACTGCTGCTTTTCAAGTCGGTGTCATCCAGTCATGAGTCATACTTGGTTGTTAACAGCTTTCTGGTTTTTTTTAATCACACATAATCTCACTGCTTTTTTTCTAAAGTCTAGGCTGGTCGTCTTAAAAGATTTTTCTTATGTTTCCTCATAAAGCCACAGAACTTGTTCCTCTGTCCCTCATTTCCCACAAACCAGAAATTAGCTCTAGAGACTTATTTATGTTTGTTTTAAACATCTCGGGGCGAACAGTTTTTAAGTGATGTGGTGTGCTTTATATTATTGCATAAGCACATACTCCCAGACTCAGTTAGTTCTGAAACATGTTTTTTAATTCCCCTTAGAGCCTACAGTATATTATCTTGAGTATCCTTACTGATGGCAAACTTTTGTCCTTTACAAGTGGGCTTGTTGTTTGTTGTTAAGTGCCGTCGAGTCACAGGCGACTCATAGCGACCCTATGAAGGAGAGTCCTCAATGCTTTGGTGTCTCTCATCCTCTCTCCAAGTTCATAGGGTTTCCAGAGGCAAGCTCTTATGAAAGTGGATGCCACTCCTCCTTCCAAGCTTGCTCCACCCCACTCTCTCTCCGCATTGGGTAACCAGTCATTAACGCATTTGACACATCAGTGTCACAGTGTTCAGCCTCACAAATGGGCTTAGCTGTAAAAAAAAAAGAAGGGAAAAAACCTAGCTCCAAACCCAAAAGTCATTGGGAACCACGTCTGGTGGTGGTGGATAGCAAACTGAACTATATTGTTAGTCTGTAGAGAAAAAAACAAGGAAGTACAACTACAAAGTATTGAAACAGTATTCATTATTATCCTGAGTATTCTGAGTTTCATATACTGACAGATCATTTAAGTAGTAGTATTTTACAAATTTAGAGCACATATAGTCTATATATGGAATGAGGCAGTACAGTAAGATGTAAATAGCAATATCCTGGGTCTAATTACCACTCTGCAATGGTTAGCTGTGTACCCTCTTTCTGGACCTCATTTCCTCATCTGTAAGACAATATGATCTCAAATTTTAAATGCCTGACAAGAATATAAATTTTAGATATAACTCACTCAGAGGTTGAAAATATATAACTACACTGTCTCTCTAATGATTATTTTATAAAACAACTCTTGTAAAGAGATGTGAATTTGTAAATTTTAGGTTTTTCATTCTTTGATCATACCTAGCATGACATGGTTAGAGCGTGGGGAGGAAGGTAGCCTTTATCATTGCACTTGAGCACAGATGTTGAGAAAGGTGAAGGTTTGTGATGGTCAGATCAGTCTGGCAACACTAGGCCGTTCCTATTTCCAGTCTGTCATGTGTCCATTGCAGGAAGGAGCCAAGGAGTACGCCATGCTCCACAACCCCCGTTCCAAGTGCTCCGGTCGCCGCCGCCGCCGGCACCACCTAGTCAGTGCTTCCTGCTCTAACACTTCAGCTTCTGCTGTGGCTGAGACTAAAGAAGGGGACAGTGACAGGGACACAGGCAATGACTGGGCCTCCAGTTCTTCAGGTACAGTGAACGAAAAAGATACTTTTTCTGTCCATGAAAGGACACTAATAGTCCCAGTGCCTAAAACTTAAAACATTACTGACTTTTTAAAACTGGTAGTTCTTTCCACAGGGAGCTCTGGTGGCCTAGTAGCAAGAAGTTGCTCTGCAATCCCAAAGGCATGCAGTTCAAGGCAACCAGCTGCTCCACGGGAGAAGGATGGGCAGTCTCCTCCCATGCAATTAACTGCCTCTGAAAGCCCACCACAGGGTTAGCTATGGGTTGGTTCCAGCTTGATGGTACACAACAACAGCAGCAGTCCTTCCCACAAGTTTGGCTGCATGTAATAAAGACAGGATGATTTTGTTCCTAACTATTCTGCCTTTGAAGTAGAATGAAGTATTTCTGAGCTTGTAACTACTTAATGACATTATATCTCACCTTTTCCTGTTCCTCTTATTTCTTCTAGAGGCTAATTCTCGCTGTCAGACTCCTACAAAACAGAAAGCAAGTCCAGCCCCACCTCAGCTCTGTGTAGTGGAAGCACCCTTAGAGCCTGTGGAGTGGACTGGGGCTGAAGAATCTCTTTTTCGAGTCTTCCATGGTACCTACTTCAACAACTTCTGTTCAATAGCCAGGCTTCTGGGAACTAAAACATGCAAGCAGGTACTGTCTGAAAGCAGCTGGCGCAAGCCTGGGCCCTCTATTTGTTGGTCTGTTCTTTTGCTGTCTTGTAAGGCTGCGTGTCTGGAGAGAAGTTATCTTAGGTCCAGTCACTTAAGAGTGCTTCAGGGGCCATGAAATATGAGGCTTTCTTCAGGTCCCAGGCTCAGCAAGGCTTGGGGTGCTGCTCTCCTCCTTGTTGAATTATTGTTTCTTTCTCTGGCTCTTATCTAAGTCTTCTGGATATTTCCATACTCCTTAAGCTGCTGCAGCTTTTTTTTTTAAATCTTCCTTTTTTCTCTAAATGTCTACCCCTTTCCTAGAAGGGGTCCTTCTGTGAGTCTTATCTAGGACACTCCTGCTGCAGCTGCTGGTCACCTCATCGGCCTCGTCACTTACTTTATTCCTCAGTTTTTCTGTCCCTGGATTTTCTGGTTACAGCCCCTAAAGGCTGAGCCCAGATCCACTGCTCCTCGCTCGTACCATCTCTAGAAATAATTTCAGAGCAACCACTGATGCTCTGGAGGCAGTAAAAGACTGGTGACAGGGACTGGGAGCAGATATAAACAAGTAAGTAAGCTTGAGCCATCAACACGTGATTCTTTTAATTTCTGGAGGAGTCTCAGTGGCCTCTTCGTCATAATTCCTTTGCTTGGAACAAGTACTAGAACCATGTGTTGCAGTGTGCTTGCTTCGATTGTTGAGCTCCTGCCCATTTCCCTAAGGTATGATTCCATGGGCTGTGGAATCATGTGCAAATTTGTATATGTCTCTGTTTTCCTAAAAAGAGGATTTAAAGTTTTTGCAGACCCTTGAAGAATTGTAAAACTAAAAAGAGAAGGCTAAAAACTAGTGATAGAGAACAAGAAACTTGGCAAAGGGAAATCAGCCTTCCTGAGATGTCCTGGTGAAGTAGTCCAGTGGCCCTAACAGCTTCTTACCAATAGAGGGAGCTGGAGCTAGTGCTTCGGGATTAAAGTGGTTAGATGGTGGGCATATCATGTCTTAAACTCACTATGAAGGCTGCACAGAGTTAGTTGCACTTTCTAAAGGGCAGCTCCTGTTGCAAGAGTCTAAGCAGCTCATACACATAAAGAGCAGAAGTTGAAAGCTGCTGACCAAGGAAAGTGTTACTGTGCTTAGGATTTTTCCTTTCCCAAGTCAAGATAAACACATAGCAGTTAACTTCAGAGCCAGTTACCTGATGCCAGTTTGTCCCAAACTGAAAAGATGCTCCAGGATATCTCCCTCAGCTGCCTGTAAGCTCTCCAGAACCCTCCATGCACAGCACCTGGCTCATGTCACTTATCTCACCACCTCACTTGAAAAGGAGTGACAGGTCCTGTTGGATTTTTCTTTCAGGTCTTTCAGTTTGCAGTCAAAGAATCACTTATCCTGAAGCTGCCAACAGATGAGCTCATGAATCCTTCACAGAAGAAGAAAAGAAAGCACAGGCAAGGGTCAGACAAAGGACATTTTGTGACTGGGCAGTTGCTTGTGCTCTGACCTCCCCTTTGGACTTCTCATCTGCCTCCCTCATAACCATTGCACAAGGCTGTGTGATGTTCAGCCATTTAGCATTACACAACTGGAGGCTAGAGTTCCCAGTGTTCCCTGAGGCTCGGTGCCCTGAGCAAGCCCACTGCCCTTTCCCTCACGCTCAGATTCTTTGAACCATGTGATGACTGGCTGGCTTACCGTTTAAGCTCCTGGACAGTAAGATATAAGCCAGGCCCTGAGGCCCCACCCTGTGGACCATCCCTGCTCCTTGTTGAATGTCAGGGAGAAGCTGTAGCCAGTATTCTTTTCCCTTTGCTTTGTTTTTGGCACTTGTGTTATTTTTCTCTCCAAGTTGCATAATAACACTGTCTTCTAACTAGCCTTTCCTTAGGGTTGGAAGGTTTTTGTTTGGTTGGGTTTTGGGGAGGTTTTTGTGTTTTTTTTTTTAAGTTTGGCATCCTGCCTAGCTTGGCTCCCTAATAACTATAGCCTATGAAAGGAGCTGAGGCCAGTTCTAGATGTAGAAGGAAGTTCCCTTTGCCTCTCCCTTGATAGTTTCCTTTACTCAGAGAAGATTCCTGAAACAACTTCCTACCTTGACATCTGCAAACTCCTTCACAGCTCTGCCTCTACTGAGAGGACAGAAGATGAAGCATTGGAATATTTATATATATATACATATACGTATATACATATATACATATGTATACATATATACATGTATATATATATAGCGTTAGGTTTTGTTGTTCTTGTATGTTTGTTCTTTTATGTTTTTACTTGAGGAGAGGGCATGGTTTTTATTGTTGCTTAAGTTTAATCCTATAGCATGAGCCAGCTAGATTTAGAAGGGACACTAACTTTGATGAAAGGACACTAATTCCAGAGTAGGTATTTCTTTTTAAGGGATTTTGGGTAAATGCACCCCAATTGTTGAACCAGTCCCTCAGAGCAGATACATTGCCACTTAATTTGTGTCTACAAACGTCTTGAGGGCCACCACCCAGATCCGTCCATTTCCTCTTCCAGGTTATGGGCTGCACACTGCAGGAAAATTCAGCTGAAGAAAGGTAAGCTTCACCTGGGCATTCAGCAGCAGTTCAAGATGATGTCTCATCCCTGTGGCCATCTCCCTGCCCCAACTACTGCTGCACCTGCTGACCTCGAACTGTAACTCTGCACCAGATAAGAATACTTTATTCTCACTGAAGCTGAGAAGACCTTTTAGGAAGCAGCATTATGGGCCTTGCAGTCTCTGGCTTTGATAGTGTGCCATTTAATATTTAGAATAGTGCCCCATAGTCCAGGACCATCTGCACACTTTTTCACCCTAAAAAGAGCACCCTAATATAGACTTAAGTAACGATCATTTGCGATGTCCTCTCAAGCTGGTACTAAAACATGTGTTTTAAGAATCTGAGTAGAAGCAACATGCTGTGAGTCTAGGAAGGTGAACATTTGGTGGGGGGGACAGCTATGGAGCACATTCACAACTCTGTCCTGCTCTATTCTGGTCTTTTGTAGATAACTCTTCCACACAAGTGTACAACTACCAGCCCTGTGACCACCCAGATCGGCCCTGTGATAGCACCTGCCCCTGCATCATGACTCAGAACTTCTGTGAGAAGTTCTGCCAGTGTAACCCGGACTGTAAGACCTCCATCTTTTTCCCTTCACTGTCCCAGACCAGGTCGCCACCAAGTATCAACGGTTTCCCCTCCTTCCTCCCATACCCTGTGCTCCTAAGGGCATTCTTCTTTCCTCTTTGCTATATTTTAGGCATTCTGCAGAGGAAACAAGATATTTAAGATGTGGAAAAGTTAGAAAAAAAAATTAACCAAAACCATAAGCTCTAAAGCAATAGAAATCATATCTTCTCCCTAACTTTACCTTCCAGGGAAGAATTAAGAAACCTAAGAGGGAATGAAATTACAGTCTCCCACTTTGTTCCTCAGGGGATGTGGAAAGCCAAACTCATCTTTTAAAAAAAAAGTTCAGGCTACGATTCTGTTTCTTTAGTTTAATGTCTGATGTTTTAATATCAGGGGAGGCGGGCGGAGGGGTCTGGATGCCTGCAGAAGGTAGAGGGAAGCTAAAAAGTCTTTTCTTTGAAAAGGGCTTTTCTTCAGCCACCTTGCCCTTCCCCACTCAAAGCTGAGGAGTTTGGTGGTAACACAGGGCCTGCAGAATGTGGTGCCCAGGCACTTGTATAAATGCACCCTAAACCACAGCAGATATCAATCTTAGCCACAGCAGAGAGGTACTTGTTCTAGGGAGGTTAGAGGGTGGGAGGAGGACGGGTTTAGAACGGATATATTCTGTTCTCAAAATGATACTTGTTTTGATGGTGAGGGTTTACCAGTGAAAAGCACTGATTTCATTTTCTGTAGGACAGTATCTACCTCTTTTCTAATGAGGAGGGGAGGGTACTTTTGGGGAATCTTTTAGAAACATATCTTCTCAACGGTCAGACTGGTTTTCTTTGACTCATGGACTTGAATGTTGGAGTCACTCCCTTTTCTCTGGGGAAAAGCCCAAGTGCATGCTTGTCGAAGGAAGCTTTCCTACTTTTGCCACCTCTACTTAGATAAGTAACATTTTTCTCTGCTGCTCCTCAGTCAAATGACAGCCCCATGTAGCCTGCTGCTTCTAACCTTCATTGGTCTTCCCGCTCAGGTCAGAATCGCTTTCCTGGCTGTCGCTGTAAGACCCAGTGCAACACCAAACAGTGTCCTTGCTACCTGGCAGTGCGAGAGTGTGACCCCGACCTGTGCCTCACCTGTGGGGCCTCCGAGCACTGGGACTGCAAGGTGGTTTCCTGTAAAAACTGCAGCATTCAGCGTGGCCTCAAGAAGGTGAGGACTTAGGGCTAGTGGGAAAGAAGAAATTGTATCTGGGACCTTACCTTTCCATACATTCCAGGGAGGTTTTATACATGAAACTAAACCAAAAACACCCCACTGCTGTGGAGTTGATTTCAGGTTCAAGCAACTCCCTAGGACAGGGCAGAACTGCTTTATAGGGTTTCTGAGGCTGTGGGAGAAGGATGGGCAATCTGCTCCTGTGTGAGTAACTGCCTCTGAAAACCCACCAGAGAGCCAGCTATGGGTCAGCTCTGACTTGATGGTACACAACACCAATCTATTCCACAGACCCACACCTTCTCCCATGAGTAGCTGGTAGGTTCAAATTTTTGGTTAGTCATATGTTTAACTACTACGCCACCGTGTTTCCTTTTGTACGTGAAAACGGTGTTCAGTTCTGAGAGACAGGCATTTTCTGATTTTACAAACTCCTTTGACCCAGTGAGGGGTTAGCTCCTTATAGGTACTACGAAGGTACTGGCTCGTTGAACTGGCCAGATAGAAGAGCAGGGAGGCAGCAATATCATTGATGTTGGTTATTTGTACTCCACAGACAGCAGTGAATTTCCATGGACTTGGCTCTCAGAGGCCCCTGAGTTGAGAGGAAGGGGTGTCGTGTTTCTTTTCACCACCTCCTTCCCCCCGCTTACACCAGAACAGAATGACTTAGATTTTTTTCTGTTTTCAGATCCTCTTAATAGTTACTAGTTCTTTCTACTCTGTTCCTTCCCACTACCCCATGTGTGTATATATTTAGCATACATACCCCCTCACTCACAGGCTCTATAGTCTGAGGTCTGGCTCTCCCTTCCCCAGCACCTGTTACTGGCCCCCTCAGATGTGGCCGGATGGGGCACCTTCATTAAAGAGTCTGTGCAGAAGAACGAATTCATTTCTGAATATTGTGGTGAGGTGAGTGCTGTAAGTTTGGCCCGCATTCTTACTGTGGGGACACTGATGAGAAAGCCTGATTTTCTGTGGACCAGGCTGCTGTGAATTGGTCTCTAAATCATTTGGATGAGTTCTCAGGTGGCTTCTCTGGGGGTTCCCACAGAATGCTTTGCAGTCCTGAACAAACCACTGTTCATCAGCTCTTTGACAGTTCAGCCCACACATGGAAGGGTGAGGGGCTCTGTTCAGCTTTAGTACTGGGCCATCTGGGTGATGATGGGAACAAAATAAGCTGAGGTCTCTCTCTTGCAAATCTCATGAACTCAGGAAGCACCTATATGTGTTCCTGTCCCCTCAACCCCCAGACTTTTCTAGGGGCAGAGTTCTAGGCCATGTGCTGTTAACCTGATATACCCTATTTATTTTTTATTTATCAAGCTCATCTCCCAGGATGAGGCTGATCGGCGAGGGAAGGTCTATGACAAATACATGTCCAGCTTCCTCTTCAACCTCAACAATGGTATGGTGTCTCTCTTGTCATAGGATGGAATTTACCTTGTTTTTCTGCCAAATTACAGTTGCTGCAGTTCTGGTTCACATCAGCTTGGAATTTTCCAACAGTTACACAGAGCTAGGGCATGAACTAGAACTCAGGCGAGGCATGCCTCAGTTCACTTGTTTTGGGAAAACTTTTTGGGGTTGTACTTGCAGTGAGAGCACTGAGCACAGATACATCAGAAGTCTCAGTACTCTGTAGAGAGGATAGGGGTCCTCCAGTGGACCCTCAGAGGGGGTACACCCATGCAAAGCTGGACCATCATTCTGCATTCTCTGCTCTTCAAAATGACTGTCAGCTGGAGTTGCTTCTATTTCTAGGAACTGTGCTTAAGTTCATGCTAAAGAAACTGTGGGCGTTACCTAATATGCTCTTCATCATTGATTTATGTTCTATAGATTTTGTAGTGGATGCTACCCGGAAAGGCAACAAAATTCGATTTGCAAACCATTCTGTGAACCCCAACTGTTATGCCAAAGGTGAGTCCCACCGATGCCTCATTTACTGTGATTTCTCTCCCTCATTCAACCTTTCCCCCGCAGAACTGAACTATTTTTTTTCTAAAGCAAGTCATGATTTATATCTGAAACCTTTTTAGTCCCCTCTTTCTCAGTTTTATAATCAACTTTTTTCACTGAGTACATGATGAACATTTCCCCTAAACATAACTCTTTTTAAGGATAATTCTTCCCCGTATCACTAACCAAAGTAACATATTTATTAATGGCATGAGGGTAACTACCTTCCTGACAGTTTTCTAATTGAGCTTAATCTGTTTTTCTCCTGAGCATAAGGAGAAAAATTAGCCCTGACTCTCCTGAGGGATCAGAGGGATTGATTGGGGTTAACCAAGACTCTAGCCTTATGTCTTGCACCTTTGCAGTGGTCATGGTGAATGGGGATCATCGGATTGGAATCTTTGCCAAGAGGGCAATTCAAGCTGGTGAAGAGCTCTTCTTTGATTACAGGTAAAGCAGCCAGTGATGCTCCACAGAGATGGCCTTAAAGGGGTGGCTGTCAGAATTGACTTGGGGAATTTAAGGTAGAAGATAGGACCAAAGAGAGGGTTTTACAGTTTTAGGTAATTGCTTTGTTCTCGTTTCCAGTGCCTTGCCTCTGAAGTGGCAGCATTGTAAACAGTTGTTAGGGAGGGAGAAGGAAGTGAAATGAGAAGGGATCCCATATTTTCCATAACAAAACCTTGGTAGTAATCTCGTTCCTTCTCCCTGCTCTGGAACAGGTACAGCCAAGCTGATGCCCTCAAGTACGTGGGGATTGAGAGGGAGACGGATGTCCTTTAGCCCTCCTGGACCCCACGCCAGTGCTTATGGTAGCGGCACTGTCTTTGCTTTCATGCACACACCACTGCTGCTCGACATTCCTGCACTATGTGTCTCCCACACCAAGAACACCCCACCCCCACCCCATCCCTCTGTAGTGAGGCTCAAGCTGTGTCTAGTGTAGACAGAACTGTCTCAGTTAAAAGAGAGACACAGGCAGCTAGGGCTTGGCTCCCAGGAGAGAGAGTTGCCGAAGCCAGAAACTGTACCTCAGGAGAGTTCACAGGCTGGGGAGTGGATGGTGTATGCTTGATCTCTGTGGGCCTCAGGAAGAAACTTGGGCAATCCTAGCAAGCATTAGCCTGTCCTTCTGACATTTTAAGTCAAGGGTCCTTACATGACTTGGTTGCCAGGCACATCTCTCTCTGGTCCCAAGACCTTTATTTGACAGATTATGTACCTCCAGCCTGTGAGCAGGCTGGGTTAGAGACGGACGGGCTTTGTGGTCAGCACAGACTGCAGTTGGAAGGGAGGTGGGCCAACTTGCTACCTCTTCCTCATGGCAGGGTTTAAGTGAAAGAGTGTGAGTTCTAAGTACACTGAGCTTCAAGGCTACGAAAAGAAGAGCTAAGTGCCACCCACCATGGGTAGAGGGGGAAACCAGCCTGGCAGTAGTTAAACTGCCAAACTTGAGGCCAAGAGGCAATGAGAAAGGTTTCTCTGTCTGCTTTGGAGATGGGTGGATAAGTGCTTTCAGATTCTCAGAAGCAGGTGCCAGCGCCCTCTCACCTCCTTCCGGGTCTGGCTTAGCAGCTTCTGCTTAAAGAGGCATTAAGCTGCTTCTGAAGAAGGGGTTGTTTTGGTTTGTTTTTATTTTGGCAGGGGGAGGGGTGCGCCTAGCAAAAGAGTGTGAGCACGCTGATGCCCCGGATGAGTAGTCTTTTTTGAGCCTTCCCTTCGCCGTTTGTCCGAAGGGACCACACTCTTGCTTATCTTCAGGGTAGTTGAGCCCTGGCCTAGACCAGGGAGGGAAAAGATTGTTGATATAATTTACTTTCCTGTCTGTGGCACCTGCTGTTTAGCCAGGGTGAGTTGGCAATATAAGTGTTTGGAGGTGGGTAAGGGGTTACCAAATTGCATGTGGCATAGGATGGCATCACACCTGTAGTGCAGTGTGAGAAGCAGGCTGATCACCTGTTCCAGGCTGTGGCGCCATTCTCTCTGGGATTCATGCAGAGCAAAGCACTTTACTATTTCTTTTAGAAGGTCTAGAGATGCAGGTGGAGCTTGAGCTAATGTCTAGGGGCCCCAGTTCAAACCCTACTCCTGAAAGAGGCAGAGGAGTAAGGGTGGAAGATTCTTTGCCAGTTCTGTCTCATCTCTCTGGGGAGGCAAGAGGAGCTGGCTTGCCACAAAAGAATTTAGTAAGACTGGAGCCAACAAGAGCTGCCTATGTCCACAGCTGGTGTGCTGAGCTTGTGAGGAATAAGGTGCACTGGGCTGCGGTGGAAAG
The DNA here is from genome assembly GCF_000299155.1 of Elephantulus edwardii. Lineage (NCBI taxonomy): Eukaryota > Metazoa > Chordata > Mammalia > Macroscelidea > Macroscelididae > Elephantulus > Elephantulus edwardii. The sequence goes on along the minus strand of NW_006400090.1, from coordinate 1,713,702 downwards.
GACTTAAGCAGTACAGACTGGTCTGGGGAATACTGGATTAGAGAGAGGGCTCTCCCTCCCCTATGGGAACCAGACCCTCTCTTTCCCTAATCTATGCTGACCATTTCTTCCCTCCAATCTCTCTCATGAAGCAAGGAGTAGACTCTGTCTCCCCTGGGCTAACTCCTAGGAACTTCAGTGGGACTCACACACACATTCACACACTCATCCATCACTTTTGTGGGCGCATGTGTGCCCTGTACTCATTATACACCCTACCAGCCCCGTCTCCCCACCTCATTGGTTGATCCCCAGCCCTGACTCTTAACCCTACTCCCGTGGTGGTTTGTGTGTACTGGGGACTCCTTCAAACTGGACTGTGGGTCTGAATCGCTCATAAATCACAGAGACAAATACAGGAGAAGTTAGGCCTGTCTGAAACACTAGGACCTGGCCAGGAAAAATAGGAGAAAATACCCAGCTTTTGAGAGGCCAGCCTGACCCACCCTCCTCTCGGTGCAGAATCCTTGTGGTCGGCCCCGCCTTCCCCTGTCTCAGACCATTAATACTCTTGTTTCTCTAGCCCTTCTGTCCTTGATCTTAAATGATGGGTCTCGACCCAGCCATGACATGCAATGATGGAAGGGAGTAAGATGGTGGTCTGGGGTGGGAGAGGCTGGTGTATGTGTGGCTTTATTGCCAGTGAATTTCACGCACTTTAAAGTCCTGTGGCTTGTGACCTCTTATCCGAAATAAAATGGTAGAATCCATTTTGGCAAGTTGTGTGCTGTCTGCTTTGGGGCCAGAAGGATCCAAGGATAATAGTATGCAGGCACCTCCACTCAGGTATTAGCACTGTATTCTCCTTTGCCCCCTAAAATCAGAGGTTGGACGATGTGCAGCCAAGAAATTGTGATAGGTGAGGAGAGTTGGGAGGCTCATAAGATCAATTCATGCAGGCCCCTGGCAGGTGACTGGGGTTCTGAGGGCTCATCGAGAAATTCCTGAGTCTTCGGGTGAGTTCCCAGAGAGCCATCCCACTTGCCCCCTAAACACGACCCAGCCACCACACACAGACTGGAGTTCTGCCACTCTGCCTTTATTGGAACAGCTCCCAGTCTGAAAGCTCAGGAGGCTGAGCCCTGTTCAGATGGAAGATCCAGACTGGGCTGGATGAGGGACCAGTGGAATGCACGACACTTCCAGCACAGGAGAGCAGACAACAGACTGTGAGCACAGCACAGCACAGCACAGGACAGTCATTTCTTTTTTTCTTTTATATATAAACTGATAATTAAAAAATTAGAATATTATATAGAGTTTCTCTAGAGAGAGACTTTGCAACAAAAAATATATATAAAGAATATGACCTCCTGGGCAAATAAAGCAGCATCTCTGAGCGGAGGAAAGAGGACTCCTCATGCATTGGAGAGGGGGCCAAGCCTTTGGACAGGCACCAAGGCTATTGCATATCTTGAAAGAGGGTGGAAGAGTTAAGGGCTGGCTAGTTAGCGTGTCTGCATTATTTCTCTACATTGCAAGTGTCTTGTTTATGGCTTTGGCTAAAGCATGTGAAGCAGCGGAGGTACTAAAGTGCTAAACTGAGGCCTCTTGGTCTCTGTGTTAAATAAAAAGAGAGAGGGCATGGGGGTAGGGAACAGTATTGAAGCCTTCCCCAACCCCCAGCTGAGTAGAAGCAGATGGAAGACATTCTGCAGGGTAGAGGGGAGGCTGGGGGATATGATTTAGCAGCCTCCTCCCCCCTTACCCTGTGCATCCCTGCAATTCCACACATCTGTCCCTGCTGAGATTATATATTTGAAGGGAGATAGTTAATCTCCCCTACACTCTGTTGTTAATCCCTGGCAGCAGCTGGGAGAGACATAGCAGGGAAGGCCTTCTCCTTTGGGGCAGCCAAATAGCCAGGAGCCTGGGAAAACAGGGATGGGCAGGGCATTGGTTTAGGCAGTGAGGCTTAGCCACTCCCTTTGGTCCCATCTGTAGTTCTGCCAACTACACATGGCAGAAGGGGTATCCACTGGATGGGCAGAGCCAGCTAAAAGGAGCCAAATGTCCCTGACAGGGTAGGATGGAGGCAGGAATGGGGAAACTCGGGGGAGATGAACTTGGTCCCTGAAGCCCTTCTGATTCATTCAGACCTGGACTCTTCCAGGATCTGGGGTAAATTCTGGTCCCGGGGTGCCGAAGCTGGGGCTGGAGCTGGAGCTGGGGCTGGGGCTGGGGTGGGGGCTGGGGTGGGGGCTGGGGCCTGGACAGAGCCTGAAGTAGGCAGAGGAGGTTTACTGCCAGGTTGGTAATCATGGGTGGCCTTGGGCTCATTGGTGTGGTAGGAGCCCTTGTAGCGATGGTTTTGCAGATAGAAGAGCACCAACATTCCCACCAGCCCCAGCAGCAGAAAGGCCACCAAAACTGGAGGAAAGAGAAGAACAAGTCAGGGAAGATCCTTGATGGTTAACTACATACAGACATATGGCGTACACTGTTGTCCAGCTCAACCGCTCAGCCACCTCAGGCTATTCCTCAGTCCCTGGCAAGTCCAGCTCCTCACTTAACTATCCCTGCCACCTTCTATTTCTTATATTCTACTTCCAAACCCCTAATAAGTGTCTTGTCTCTCTCATTGCCATCAAGTAGGAACTGACTCATAGCTGACCCTCTAGAGGGTTCCTCAGAAAATGAAAATTACACAGAGAAGATTGTCCATTTTTTTTCTTTGGTGCCCCTGGTGGATTCAGGCTGCCAAAGAGGCATGACCTTTGTTGTATCAGCACAAGACTCTACAGACAGTGCCAGAAGAGCTCCCTGTATCCCCCGGAGTCACTCTAGTAGTTACCCCAATTCCTCATCTCTCCAGATCACCACAGCCCCATTTTCTTATTCTCTGACTACAGTCCTCTTTTGGTTCTGCATTACAATCAAAAGTTTACAGCATCCTTATTTATAATATCCAGCTTTCTAAGTTATCATAATTTCATACTACCTTAGACCACATCACTGTCATACATCTAATACCTTCCCCATCTCTCAGCCCAGAGGGTAAGGGGCAGGAAGGGAGCACAGGTCAAAGTAGAAGAGATCAGATCGTCACTGCTACTCACAGCCTAGAAGTATGGCAACCCAGCCATCATCATGGTAGTATGGGAAGTCTGAAGAGGAAAGAACACCAGTCAGAGGACACCTCTCCCACATGAAGAAATCATGTCCCTTCCTTGCCATCCCTCCCTCCTCTCTTCTGTGTCCCAAGGGTTTACCTGGGGGTAGGTACCAGGGATCAAGTTCTGGTGGCACCTCTGAGAAAAGACGTGGCATGGCTCCACAGTTAGACTCTGACAGTTCTCCCTGAACTCGAAGAGCCTCTGAAAGTTCAGCTGTCATGGGTCGAGGGCTTCGAAAGTGGGTCTTTAGAGGAGCCACATTGTTGAATCGAACACCAGACAGGCAGCCTGAGAAACCTGGTGTGTTGTAGCGCTGGATCTCGGGGTCAATTACTCCCGTCTCTGAGAGAGAGGCAGGCCCAGACAGAAAAGGACTAGATTGCACAAGATTGCCCAGTATCCATGACCCCTGTTAGGATCCACAGGTTCCTTGTTCTTTTTTGTCACCACCTTTACTGCCATGCCCAGTCCAAGTCTGTCAGTCTCAAGGCTCTAAGGACTTTGCTTATAACTCTTATTTGAAACTCACCATCACCCACAGCTTACCCATTACACGCCCTAGGTACAAGGCCTTGGGTGAATCCAATTGACTGTCCACCAGCAGTGAGAACTTCTGTTCTGTCAATGGGAAGTAGTCTACCTAAGGTAGGGACGGGCAGGGGACGAAGGAAAGAGGCTCTGAGGCTCATATTGGCAAGGCCACAAGTACCTTCCTTCTGTCTAAGCTGGTGGTGAGGTTAGGGTGTGTCCTAGCTCAAGCCTAAATTGGCAGCCCCTGGGAAATTTTGAGGGAAAAACCCCAACCCAACCTGGATTTGAGCCCTGGCTGTTCTGTTGTATTGTTGATGTGTGCTGTCGAGTTGGAACTAGTCCATAGCTGACCCTCCAGCAGGTTTTCAGAGGTAATCACACAAGAGGAGATTGTCCATCTTTCTCCAACTAAGCAGCTGGTAGATTTAAACCACGTGCCTTTAGGTTGGCAGTGCAGCTCGTTACCACTAGGCTACCAGAGCAGCCTATTAGTGGTTTGATACTGAGAGAATCACAGAGTATAAAATGGAGGTAATTATGAACACCTCCACATATAGAAGGACCTAACAGGCGATTGAGAAGGTCATGTGAAGTAATACACATGAAGATCCTCTGTAGGTACTATACAAATATTTGGTATTTTCCTGAGAGCTAGAATGTAACTCATGAGAGCATTACCTGAGTTAGTGACTTTCCTCCACACGTACCTGGATGAAGAGTGTGCGGTAGACCCTAGTGATGTTGACACTGTGGGGCTGGCCGTCAGTCACCGGTCGAGTCGTTAGCTGGTACACATAAGGACTGGTGCCCAGCTGATACCGCAGCTGCAGGGTCCCTGTGGAGTGGGAGGAGAAAGAGGGACTCTCCCCCAACTCCCACAATCCCCATCTCATAAGAGTGCAGGGGTCCTTGTAATAGTGAATCAGCAGTTAGGAGATTGAGGACATGCCAGAGACAGTGGCATTGAGAAAAAATGACCATGGGGGTGGGAAGGCTTACCATCTTCCTTGATGAGCACCGCCATGTAGTCCCGCACAAAGGAGCTGACGTAGAGCAGGACAGCAGGAGCGGAGCTGGTGCTGAAGCTAAAGGACACTTCCTCTCCAGTAACATTGTAGACAGGCCCCCGGTAACCGGGCACCGGCCGGCCTGGCCGGGGGTATTCAGGCAGGCGGTACCCAGGGCCATGGTAGCCAGGCACGTAGCCAGGAGTATCGTAGCCTGGGATGTAGCCAGGCTCATAGCCCGGCACTGGCCGGCTCAGCATGTGGGAAAACTCCTTGGCTGCAGAGCGAAGTGCCGACTGTAGGTTATAGCGCATCCAGGTGCCAGGCTCAAAGAAGCCGCCGATATCTGAAGGTGGCAAGGTCAGAGCTCTCAGACTCCTCATCCCCAAACTCCGAGGTTTTATACATCTCTCTCTTACACACATACTCTCCTACCCAGAGACATGTCTTCAGTTTTTGCTACCTGCGCTCACTGTGGTTTCCTTTGAGCCCCTCTGCATTTTACAAATGGGAATTGAGATTTCAGAATGGTCGGTGACTTGCCCCAGGATGCAGAAAAAAAAATACAGAATCCGAATGTCCAATATGCTTGCCAGCACTCATCTTTCCAAACCAGGCCCAAAAACCTCTCCTTCCATGAGTCCCTGTATCTCCCTAAGGCACCAGACTCCTCCTACCACTAGTCTCTATTCCCATACATCGCCGTGGATCTAGGCCAGTCTTAGGGAGGAGTCTCAGTATGTGTGGAGAATTTTGTAAAATGTCAAGGCTCCCTTGACCAAGAATTTGTATAGTATACATGTTCAGGAGCATGGAAATGGTCAGATAAGAAACAACAAAGAGTATTGTGCAGCCTGAAGTGGATTTCTCTCCAAGGGAGGTAAGCACTGTGACCCTGGTGATGGGAAGACGGAGAAGATGCTTGCTATTGAAGTTATTCTAGCACCAGTGAGCTCCACCATCCTTCCTCATCCCACTTCATGCTTTTAGAGTGGTCCAGCATCTTTAACTGCTTGACCCCTCAGCTCTGAGCTCAGGAACTCACAACTTTTTGTTGTTGTACACCGTTGAGTTGGAACCCACCCATAGCTGACGCTCTGAGGGTTTTCAGAGGCAGTTAATCACACAGGAGGAGACTGCCCATTTTTCTCTTGCAGGGTAGCTGATGGATTCAAACCAGCTGCCTTTGTGATTGCAGTGCAGCTTCTTGCCACTAGGCCACCAGGACTACCTAATGCTAACTTTTCTTCCTCCTCCCTTCCTTTCTCTTCCCCATGTCCCATGATGCTCAATGGCTTTCTGTACCCCCAGTAACCACAGCACTGACCATGGTTGCAGTATGGTCCATCAAAAGCTGTAAGGTCACAGTCACATGTGTAGTAGCTATAACGCTCCACGCAGCGGCCTCCATGGAAACAGGGAAAGCGGGGGTGGGCACAGTGGCCCGTGCAGTTGGGTGATGTACCCTCAGAGGCATTGGCACGGCCTTCTAGATTCAGAGTCACCCCATTCAGACGCATGGCCCTCAAGCAACCGACGAAAGGACGCCTCTTCATTTCTGCAGATCCTGGGAAGGGAAGTTAAGATATAAGGGTAGAATCAGAGACAGAAATAAGAACTAGAAGGGACCCAGGAGGATAAACAAGTGGAATAGGAGATTAGGGACTAGAGAGGAAAAGTAGGACCTAGGGGACCGAAGAGATGGGAACCCTGGAAGCAAGGAGAGCAGCCTTGAGTGGGTGGGAAGGAAAGGAAGCTTTCACCCTGCCTCTAGGTTGTTGGCTCACCGACATAGAGGGGCTGGTCATACTCTAGCCAGATGTAAGTCTGCAGGGGCATTGGCCGCAGCACCCAGGGCCGATGGTCCACGCGGAGCCGGGCTTGCTTCACGTTGATTTCAGCCCGGACCAGGTGCCATTCATCATCATTGAACTCAAAGTCATCTGAGTGCACTGTCAGATTCTCATCCCCATTCCCCACGTCGAAAGCGAAGACCACATCCCGGGATGCTGGACAATGAGGGGATAGTTGAGGGAGGACTCTGACCACCAAGATCCTTTGTAGATTTCCTCCCTCCCTCAATACACTAATTCTTTGGAGCTCCATGAGTGTCCTTCCATTTTATCTAGCTAGAGCCTGGGGCCAAAGCCATAAATTGTTTAAAGTTACATGAACTTGGTACTTCCTAAATCAGCCTATCCCTGGATCCCAGCCCCTCCTCTCAGGTTAAAAACAGAGCTAGTGAGATCTGGGAGAGACCTCAAGAGTCCAGCTTCATTATTCATAAATAAAGGACCTAACTCTAGAGAAGCAAAGTGAGTGGGCAAGGGTCCATAGGGAGCTATCAAGACAGAGCTAGTTCTACTGTTGTTATGTGCTATTGAGTCAGTTCTGACTCATAGCTGACCCTCCAGCAGGTTTTCAGAGACTCTAAATTGCTCTGAACTTATACTTTACTGCCTCTGAAAATCTGCTGGAGAGTCAGCTATGAGTTAGTTCCAACTTGACTGCACATAACAACAAATTGCCCTAACAAAAACAAACCAACAAGAAAAAGCTCAAGTGCTGCTGTCAAGAACCTCTTCAAAGTACTAAGGAACAATTATATTAGTTAGAGACTTAAGGTTCAGTGATTCAGGCTATGGTTTTTTCAGTTACTTGCTATGCTTCTCAAAGCTGGACAATGAGGATGACAGGAGAATTAATGCCTTTAATTTGTAGTGTTGGAGAAGATTTCTGAATATCCCATAGACATAGCAAAAGAACAAACAGGTATGTCTTAAAGAAAATGCAACCACAGTGCTCCATAGAGGCAAGGATGGCAAAGCTTCATTGCACATGCTTTAGGCATGTTGTTAGGAGGCGCTATTCCTCGGGAAAGGACATAATGCTTGTAAAGGTGGAGGTCCGATAAAGAGAAGACCCTCCACCAAACGGATGTTAATTGACTGCAGCAGTGGGCTCAAGATTTCAAAAATAATGATGGCCAAAATAGGGCAGAGTTCAGATCCATTGTTCATAGGGTCACAATGGGTAGTACTCGACAGCACCTAACAATAGCAACAACGAATCCAGACTTTATGGGTCCTTGGAGCCTGGGTGAACCCCTATAACTAATGACATGAAACCATCTTTAAGGGGAAAATATCCTGAAGTCTTCTTAAAACCAGATAATAGGTTAGCTTAACTAATTAAAACAAAAAAACCCAACAACTCAGTTTGGAGCATTGTGCTCATATAAAAACAATCTATATGGAAACACTGGCCTGGATGTGTTCACTAAGTTGTGCCAAGAAACCTGGAGAATAGCCAGCTGGCCCACTGACTGGAAAAGATCGATATTTATTCCCATCCCAAAGAAAGGTGACCCAACAGAGTGTGGAAATTATCGAACAATATCATTGATATCACATACAAGCAAGATTCTGCTGAAAATTATCCAAAAACGTTTGAAACAATATGTCAACAGAGAACTGCCAGATGTGCAGGCTGGATTTAGAAGAGGTCGTGGTACTAGGGATATTATAGCTAATGTTAGATGGATCTTAACAGAAAGCAAAGAATACCAGAAGAATGTCTATCTGTGCCTCATTGACTATGCAAAGGCTTTTGACTGTGTGGATCACAACAAGCTGTGGCTGACTCTGAGAAGAATGGGAATCCCAGAACATTTGATTGTGGGAGGGTGGAGGGACGGCGCAGGAGGGGAAGGCCCTCTATGAGGTGGATTGATTCAGTGACTGGGATACTCAGGATGGGAGTGTTGGAGACTGTGCGATTGGCACAGGACAGAGCAGAGTTTAGGGCTGTTGTACATAAGGTCACTATGAGTCGCAAGCGACTCGGCACATAACAATAACAACAACAATGCGAAACTTATACTAGGACCAAGAGGCAGTTGTCAGAACAGAGCAAGGAAACACTACATGGTTCAGAATCAAGAAGGGGGTTCTTCAGGGATGTATTCTGTCTCCATACCTTTTCAATCTGTATGCAGAACAGATCATCTGAGATGCTGGGCTGTATGAAGAGGAATGTGGCATCAGGATTGGTGGAAGAATCATCAACAACCTGTGTTATGCAGATGACACAACTCTGCTTGCTGAAACTGAGGAGGACCTGAAGCGCTTCCTGCAGAAGATCAAGGACTACAGCCTCCTAGATGGACTAAAGCTCAACATCAAGAAAACAAAGATTCTAACCACTGGGCCAATTGGCAGCATCAGTATGGATGGTGAAGAGATTGAGATAGTTAACAGTTTTAGTTTACTTGGCTCCACAGTCAACGCTCTTGGTAAAGAGCAGCCAGGAAATCAAGAGACGAATTGCATTGGGAAAGTCGGCTGTGAGAGACTTCTCGAGTACTGAAGAGCAACGATATCAGGCTGGAGACTAAGGTGCGCCTGATCCGGGCTGTAGTCTTTGCAATTACGTGCTATGCATCAGAGAGTTGGACAGTGACTAGGGTTGATAGAGAATTGATGCCTTTGAGCTGTGGTGCTGGAGAAGAGTGTTGAATATACCATGGACTGCTAGGAGAACAAACAGGTTTGTCCTGGAGAGGGTGAAGCCAGAATGTTCCCTGGAGTCAAGGATTCTGAAGCTTTGTCTGACATATTTTGGGCATGTTGCAAGGAGGGACTGGTCCTTGGAGAGGGACATCATGTTTGGCAGAGTGGAGGGGCGGCGAAGGAGAGGAAGACCTTTGATGAGATGGATCGATTCTGTGACTGGAATGGTGGGAATAAGTGCGTTTGAGATGGCTAGGTTGGCACAGGATAGAAGAATGTATAGAGCTCTTGTACATAGGGTCACTATGAGTCACAAGCGACTCGATGGCACATAACAAAAACATATGGAAACAAATTAACAGCAACCTGAAAGATCAAACAGGAAGCTTAACAGGTAGTGAATGTGTTTTCATAAGGAAGGAACTATTTGAAAAGGGACCATGAAAGAGATTGTTCAGCTTGAATGAAGTCAGCGTCACTGAAGGGCCCTCGTGGACATCATTGAGGCTGTGTGTTTTGCTGTGTATGTTCTCAACAAGTAAACAAAAATAAATATACAAAAGGGTTGGGGGTGGGGAGGGCAGGAGTTAGCTCTGGAACTTAAAGTCTGCTTTCCATGCAGCGTTTTAAGGTACCTGTCCTTGTCCCTCACCCACCCCATGACTCCCTAGTACTCCTTCATCTGCCCCATGTCCCTCCCGGTGTCTGCTCACTGTTAAGTTCCACTCGCACGTAAGGTCGGTTCCACTGGCAGAAAGGGCCTGCTACGTTCTCTAGGAAGACTCCTGACAAAGCCGAGGTCCTGAAGTAGAAGGAGACATCAAGGCTGTGGTTGGCGCGGATTGGGGGAAAGCGAAGTGTGGTTCCGGTGTGGAAGGAGATGGTGTTCCAGGAGTTGCCTACAAAACCAGATGGAAGAAGACCTTGTTGGAAGGGCTGGAGGGTAAAGGGGCAAAGGAGCCTCAGGCGCGCTGAGGGAGGTAGGGGATACATAATGATAAGGAAGGCCCACGTCAAGGGGAAACTGGGGAATGCAGTGCAGGAGAGAGTAGGTATGAAGGCTATTATCACATCAGGGGCTGGGTGTCAGACAGTGAGTCTTAGAGACCCTCAGTGGGACAGGTGACCTAGATTTTGGAAACTGGAGAGCCGCTCCAGGAAGGCACAGAAAAGGGGTCTGCCACTCACGATCGCCATAGCAGCGCAGAGGCCTCAGGAAGAACTGGGCCTCGGAATTGGAGCGGTTTGTATCCCCCACCACCACCTGGGTGACAGGCAGGTGATCCACAAAGGTCAGCAGTCCCTTGTCAGTTCTCCTGTGAGATGGAGGGCAGCGGGTCAGCTCTGTGGCTCCCCATGCCCTTGGAATCCAGAAAGCCCTCTTCCCTGACCTCCTCACCACTGGGGCTGGTCAGCATCACAGTTGCAGTGCAAAGCAGGGTCCACACAGCTCCGGTCCAGGCCACAGGCACAACGCTGTATCCCAGGCTGTGAGCCTCCCCAGTAGAAGTGCTGCTCCTCGTTTCGGCCCATCCAAAAGCTGTAAGGGTAGCCACCTGGGGAAGAGGTACAGGTTACCAGCTGCTCATGTTAGCTTCCAAGTTCCTACTTAGCCCTTCCAACCAGCCCTTCCAACCCATCTGGTTTCCTTCCCCTAGGCCTCCTGGTATCTCTTTTCATTCCCCACCTTCCCCTCCCCAACCCTAATCTCAACCTGCAGTGTTGAGAAGCCGGGAGTTGTAGCAGGAGAACTCTATCCACTGCTCGCAGTGCTGGGAAGCATTGGCCAGAGCACCGACTTCCTCCCAGGATGCATTCCAGTACTGGACAGCCCCCAGGAATGGCCGCTCCATGCTGGAACCTGTTACCCGGGTTGTCCACAGCCTGTCATGCCGCACAACTGTCCAGGCTCGGTTCTCTGGGACGGGAAGGGACAGAGCCTTGGCTTGAGATGACTTTCTCCAGCCATCTCCCTGCCCACCTCCACATCACTGCTGAAACTCAGAGGCAACACGTGGACAGAAGCCCAGCCTCAGGCCATCTGCTTTATAGCCTGGAGCTGAGACAGCTGGAATGGATCAGGAAGCTGGAATTCATCTGCAAGGCTAGGTTACAAATTCTTGGGTGTCTCCTTTCCCCTCTGCCCTCCTTTACCCCACCATACTTTAACTGTACTGGCCCTGTCCACCCCTCTCTCCTTTGCTATTCCCTCCATCCCTGCATTGCCTTGTCAGCTGCTGCTTCACCACCCACCCAGAAGAGCTCCTCACCTCGGATGTCACAGTACACTACAAATGGCTTCAGAGGACCGCTGCCATCGGGGTCAATGGTAAAGTTTCCAGAGTATTTCCCACTGAGCCGATAAGCCTCACAGGATTCCTTATACAATGCTGATAAGTAGTAGAGGAGGAGAAAGGCACTTAGAGGATGGGGGAGTCAGAAAGGCCAGCCCCGTCATCTCCAGCATCTCATAATCCCCAGCTCCCATCTGCTGACATCCCACAACCCTGCTGCCCCATACCCCGTGTGGCTTACGTTGGTGGCAGGTCTCCCCCTTGTAGCCTGTCAGCTCACAGTAGCAGATGAAGTCATCCCAGGACTGGTAGCAGCGCCCATCATGCTCACACATGTTAGGACTGCACCTAGGAAAGGGGTCATCCCCAAGGCAGGGCGCCTCATTGGGAGCCTGGGATTGAGATCTGTCCCCACGAGCTTCCCTCTCAGCCCCCAGGATCACAGGAACCTGGTAGGATACCATCACTCACCAACCGGCCAGGATATTTGACAGGTTCAAGTACCACTGTTCTCCTCTCCCGAGAAGAGGAAAATAGTGCCTGGCCTCCCTCCCCACCACCCATAAAAACTTCACAGGACCAAAAGCAGATGCCTCATTCCTATCCTGAGCATGTTTCTTTAAGGGAATGCATAAGAGTTGAGAGGTCAAGGAGTTATCTGTCCAGGCAGGGGGAGTAAGGAGCCAAGACAAGGAGGAAGGGGAGGATTAGAGAAATGTCACTCCCACTGGGAGACCATGGGGAAGGACTTTGGAGGGGTCACCACTGGTAAAGAGAGAAGCTTCCAGATACCTATCAGTGATACCACATGTGTCAAAGAGGACCTCAGCAAAGTGGCCAAGCCGCTGGAACTCCACCAGGGTTAAGTTGACCAGTTGACCATCCACCTTGAGTAGCTCCATGCAGCCGTGGAACGCTGTCTGGTTGGAGTGGCAGCCCCACCGACTGACTGGTTTAGGACAACCTAGAACAACCCCCGTGTGAGGTTCTCTCCAAGCAAGACCCCACAGAGCCTCCCCCAACCAAAGGAAAGCCAGACAAGTAAAAGGATCTGGCGCTAGAACCCAAGTATAGACAATGGCTGTGACTTTCCCGAGGCTCAGGACGGGAAAGAAGATTTGCGCGCTACTAAACTCTCCAGTTAGCATTTTCTAGGGAGCACTGGTGGCCTAGTGGCAAGAAGATGCATTACAATCGCAAAGGCACGCTGTTCAAATCTACTAGCTGCTCCAGAGGGAGAAGGATGGGCAGTGTCCTCCCATGGAATAAAGTTCTGAAAACCCATCGGAGCACCAGCTATAGGTCAGTTCTGACTCGGTGATACACAACAGGTAGATTTAGGTAGAACCTTACAACCCAGAGGCAAGGAGATTAGCCAGGTTGGTCTCCATTTACCTCCAAAGAAGTACGAGGTCCCCGTGCGGATCAGGAGGGGGTATGAGACCCTGACCTCTGCCCCCTCTACATCATCGATGCTGATGACTGCATGGTTTTCCTGAGCCACGAAATTCACCTCATGCCAGAAGCCATCATTAAGGCGATACCCTGGACAAGAAAAGAGGAAACTTCTGGAGGGGGGAGCAGTGACTAGAAGAATGGACAGCTGCATCCTCAGTCTGTACCCCAAGGGCAGTGGATATGACACTCATACCACACCCCACCCACTACACCACACACACATATTACTGCGCTGATCACACGGAGTGGTGACACCTCTGAGTATCTCTTCAACACTTAACAACCCCAGCAACGAACGGACAGAGTCCGCAGAGTCACGAGCAAATAATGAACAACTCCCGGGATTCTCCAGAACCGAGCACTGTTAGGACCCTGATGAGCTCTTCCCAATACTCTCAGCCCCAGGTCTGCTCTCCAGCCACTGGGACCACCACATCTCTCCTCCCCTTGGTATGGCAAGGCCTTGAAAAGGCCTACAAACTCCCGGATGGATCCTGCCCTGTCCTCCCAACACTGCCCCTTGCCCTCTCTCACCAGCAGCGAACTGAAGCTTCTTGCGGCCCGTCTGTGAGATGGACACGTTGACCTGCCCTTCGCTGAGCATTAGCTCCACGTGGCCCAGCCCATCCCCCAAGCTGGAGAACAACAGCAGCCCCGTAAGGTCCCAGGTGCGAAAGCGAAAGGACACAGCAAAGCGGCCACGGCGAGGGAATCCGGGCACTTGCACATAGTTGTGAGGGCCTCCGAAGTTGATGGGGTGCGGGACCGGGTCCAGGCAACGGAAGGCCACCTTACCCTGGGAGCGGAGACAAGGCCCCATCAGCACGTGGAGCCAGCGCACTGCCTTCTGCATGCAAAGTTGTGGCTCTTGCCTTGGCACGGGGCTCAATTTTCTCATTGGTCAAGACCTTTTCACCCTACTTCCACCGTGTTGGGAGGGTGGGGCAAGACCTTTCTCTCTTTGAAGCACCTCTACAGGTGTGAAAGCGTTCCCACTATTGCTATCCTATGTAGGGTTAGATGGGCTGGAAAAGTGGGTGAAGTAAAGCTCTGGGCCATTCCCTTCTGCTGTTTTCTCATCTATTCACCGAGGAGGTGGTTGGACCACCCCAGAGTTCAAATGGGGCTTTTTGTAGTCTGTGATACTCAGAGCTTCTATCTCTCTGGGGAAGAAGGTTTTTGTGTGCTTCCTTAGCTCTCTCCCCACTCTCTTTACTTCCCAGGTGTCCCTTGCCCACTGGCCTCAAAGGTGATCCGAGAGTGGCGTCGCACTGCCAAGTCAGCAATGTTGACTCGGTTGAAGATTATGTTTTCTATGCAGCCACGAAAATTATGCCGATAGCCAAGGTTCTTATGAGCTGCTCCCACCAGACCTCCGATGTACATCTGTGGGAAGTGAGGGTCAGGCTCGCGCGCGCGCACACACACATACACACACACACACACACACACACATTTCCTGTGTGTCCACACATAGGCTTTCAGAAGCACCTACCAGTGAAAACATTTTTCTCCACTGTCTACATTATAGCCTTAAACTTGCCCTTGAGGTCAGGGTTCATGCCCTGATCCCACCACAGACTGACATGAACAAATTATTTAATTTATTTGGCTCTCTTCTGATTGGGACCAAGTTCTTTCTCGACTATACAGCTGTGGAAGGTCCCAAAAGGGCCGTTTTCTCACCTTGTCTAATCCCCAGAACCCAGCTTTCTAGGCCTCATCTCAGTGGTTCTGAGATAGCACCTGGGAATTTAAATACAAAGAGTAACAACAAAAATCTGTGCCTTTCTGATAGCAGCAAGTTTGCCAGTCTCTGCTAGGAGACTTAGGAACTGAGAACATTCTTATTTTACCACTGAGAGTCAGAAGTTACAGCCCACCATAGGGACCCTCTCTGGGCTCACCTCATTGTCCAGGTTCAGTCTCTCAAAGTCCCCATTAAGCACAAAACGCTGCACATAGCCATCCAGAGTAAAGTTGGCATCACGGCCAAACCGGTCCACGCGCACATAATGCCAGTGCTGGTCATTGAGGACGCCTCCTGCTGTCATCGTCGTGTGGCCAGGCCTTGGCTGGATGGGGCTGCTGCCTGAGGGTGGGGTGGGTAGAGATAGACCTGGGGCTGAGAGAACCCCACCAAGGCTTCGCCCCCAGGTACAGCTGTTCAGAGGAGGTGACACAAAGCCTTGGAAAGCCCCAGAGGTGGGCATGTGTCTAAACCAGGAATGAGGTGGAGAATTTTGGAGAGTATGTGAGTAAGATAATTAATTAATTTCTTGTTGTTGTTTGCTGTGTATGGTAGAATCAGAACTGACCCATAGCTGACCCTCTGGAAGGTTTTCAGAGGCAGTTAATCGCATGGAAGAAGATTGCCCAGAGGCTCTGTTTTCCTATATGTGAAACTCAGGCTGTAAAAACTACTCCTGTGTACATCATGTGGATGTTATGGGAAAATAGAGATAAAAAAGAGGGAAAAAACCCCACCCAACCCCTCTATCTTAGTGATAGCCTTAGATTGATTCAGACCGGGGAGAAACTGAGTAAGGTTTAGGGAAATGTCTCGTCCCAGGTCACACGGCTATAATAGAGCTGAAACTGGACTCCATATCTCTGGATTCCAAGCCCCGCGCTTTGCTGCAGTGCGAAGGAGCAAAACAAAAGCCCAGGTAGCTCAGAAGGTACGGAAGGGGAAGGGGAGGCTGGGCGCGGCGAGGTGGCGGTGGCGCGCGGTGGCGCACGGTGGCGCCGGGGCCGCGTCCGCTGGCCGAGCTCACCCAGGCTCATGTGCAGCAGCAGGTGCGCCCCCTGCAGCTCTAGCGTCACGTAGTCGCCCTGTGCGCCCTCGGCGTGCAGCAGGAGCCCGTCCTTCTCCTCTGTCTTGAAACTGAAGGCGAACACATCCCACAGGCTCCGACTGACCCCTCGCGGGAAGCGGTAGGAGATGGCATCGTCTCCGTCAAAATAGAGCACGTCGGACCCTGCGGTGGGTGACATGGCAGGTGAGCTCAGGCGGGAAGACCGCGGGCTCCGGGGACCCCACACCCCACTACCATCCTTGCCCCTTACTGAAAGGGCAGCCGTAGATGCCGAGCCTCAGGCCTATCTTGCCGCGGGGGTTCCAGGCCAGGGGCACGATGCGGATATAACGCGCGTTAAAGTGGTAGTGCAGGTCGTGGCGGACCAATCCCGAGTCATTCATGTTACCGAAGAAGGTCTGGGAGGGGAAGGAGGATGAGTGACCCACCATTGTCCGCCCAACAGCCCCCACCCTACAGTGTCACATACAGCCAATGTGGACTTTGCAGACGTAAACACTCCATAGTCCTCCCTGCTGTCGTGGCTTTGGGAACACAGAACATAATTTTCTTGACCCAAAGAGTTCTAATCTGTCTAATATCCTAATCTGACCTCAATTCAAATGCCTCCTCTTTCTTTCGGGAAGCCCTCCCAGATTTCACCCTAAGATCTGTTAAGCCTAGTGATCACGGAATGTATTGTATACGTGTTAAAGTGACAGTCCAGCTGGAGTGAGTCCCCGGAATGATGGCACTACTTCTCACCGGTTCTCTAACCACCGCTGCTACCCATGCCCCTGGTGCCCAGCCCAGTGCACCTAGCAGAGAGGATAGCCCAAGTGTGCGTGCCAAGGGCCCAGAGTACCGCGTTATGCCCTCGCTGGTAGAAAGGCGTCCAACTGTCCACGCGGTCACCAAAGAGCAGCATGTAGCGTGTGACCCAGTCCCAGGAGTTGAAGGACCCCTGCGTGGCCACGGCTCGGATTCGGTGTTTCTTCATTAAATCTATCTGGAGCCAGGGATTCGGGTCCCCCTTCCTGGGCGACCATCCGCTTATGCCTGTAGAAGGGGGAAGGAGTTGCACCGTCAGCCCCCTTTCCTTGTCCACCTCCACCCCTAGGGAGTTCCCTACCCAGGGCCGCCAGTGCGCTCAGCTCACCGTGCAGCCGAGCGAAGCGTGGCGTGGTGAAAAGGCTGTAGTAGGAAGAGGCGCCCATCGAGCGCGCATACAGGGGCGCCACCAGCTCCTCGTTGCAACCGTCTGTAGCAGGAGAATGAGCACTTTGATCAGAGAAGCTGCATCCTCCTCCAGGCCCTTCTTTGCAAAGCCAGGCCCACTAAGCAGCCAGAGTTCCCTTTTCTGTATCCCCCAGGCACTGATCCAACCCAGCCTAAAGCCACCTACTGGATCAGTTACATCAATAGTTGTGTGTTCAGGGAAGGCTGTCTCCTTCTGGGAGATCCACAGGCTAGACCTATACCGACTCAATGCCCAAATCCTCCCTAGCTCAGTTCCTGCCCTGGGGCATATCAGCCTGGTAATATATATTACTCTTCTCAAACCAAATCCCAGACCTCAGCATCTTCCAAAATCTAAGTCAGCACAAGAGACTACTCAAGCCCCAGACAATGTCAGTCCCATTCCTCAGCCAGTAAACCCGGCCCCAGCCTCGCCCCTGCTCCTGCCAGCCCTAACACCATCACCAGAGTCATCTGTAACCTAGAGTTTGTCAGGATCATCAATTCCTGTTTAGACCCCAGTCCCAAACGCAGCTCCAGCCCCCAGCCCCAGGTGAACCCCAGAGTCCATTCCCAGCCCTTGGCAAAACCTTCATGCTAGCCTGGGTCACTTGAACCATCCTCATCCCCAACTCGAACCTCAAACCCAGGCACCAGCACCTCCTTGGATCCCAACCCCAAGGCACTGCCCTCCTCGACTCCATCCTGGACTCCATCCTGCAAGCCGAGGCCGCGCGCGCGCCAGCCTCAGAGCTGCATTGCGGAGCGCGGGGGAGAGGCAGGAAAGGAGGAGGGCAAGCAGACGCGCGCCGGCCTGGAAGGGACCGCCGACCACCCAGCCGCAATGCGGTGCAGGACCCGCCCTGCAGGCTCTGGGCTCCGGGGCCCAACCTTGCCTGTATTCAAGCCCCGCACTCACAATAGTCCCAGCCCTGGACTCCAGGAACCGTGATGAGCAGGATGCAAAAAAGCCGGAGATGCATCGTGCAGAGCTGGAGAGTCCCAGGCATCTGTCACCAGCGCCCGGCTCTGGCTAGGGCTCCAGTTACGACGCCGGTTCCCAGTTGTTTCCTTGGGGTTAGGGGCGACCACTGTCTCTCCCCCTTCCCTTCCCTCCCACCTCACTCCCCCAACTCTTTCTGTTTCTCTCCCTCTCTTTCTAAGGTTCTCAGCTCTCCGTTCTTCTCTCTCTCTTCTCCTTTCCACCTTCTCACCTCCCTTCCCCCCTCCCCAGTCTCTCCTGGCACGCGCGCTTTCCCAGACCCCGCGCAAGCGCGCGCCACAGCGCTGCTGTCAAAGGGCGGAGATGGGGGTGGGGAGAGAGCCTCCAGCCACCGGGAAATACCCCGACTGCTCCGATTGTCTGGAGGCTGATCTCATAAAGAGACAAGGGCTCGGGGATCCTGCAAAAGAAAAAAGGAGAAGGGAAACTGTGTCTGGAGATGGGCAGAAGGGCTAGTAAAATAACCTAGCATTTTTCTGAAGGCAGATTATATACCCCAGACCCTAAATTGAGCACCTTCCATACCTCTGTGGTTTCAGTATTTTTAGTTTACTCCACCTTGCAGATGAAAATAATAATAATTTTTTAAAAGCCAAACCCTGAAGTTCAGAGGGGTTGAGAAACTACACATGATTGCCAGACTAATGAGTAAATGATGATATCCCAAAGCTCCTTTTTATCCCTCTCTCTGGCAGAATAGAAAGAAGCAAAATGGGAAAGTTGAAGCCCATGGATCCTAATCCTCACCTCCTTCTTGGCCCCTCCCTCCGCCCCTTCCTTCCTGTCCCACTGTTTTAATTTTTACCCCTAGTGGCCACACCTCAGAAACCCGTGTAGCAGAGATGGGGACTGCACCAGCAGAGCAGGTGGGAGTTGGGGCCGGGCTTGGGGGAGGATGGTTGCAAAGAGGAAAGGTAGAGGGATGGGATTTCCCCACCAGGCCACAGGGGTTTCAAAGGCCACAGGAACCGGTGCTATCCTAGGGCAATCTCAGGTAGGGCTTCGCCAGATAGCTGGGGCTGGTTGTGCAAGGCTGGGGTTCTAGAGTGTAGGACTGAGGCTGAGGAGACTACAGCTGTGAAAAAGGACAAGGCTGAGCTGAGAGTCCAGGGTCCCAATAAAGCCTGGAAAATCTGAGTCCCAACATCAGACAGAGCAGCTGAACTGGAGGTACAGTTGGGGAGTAGGGAGGGGAGAAGGGAAAGAGGACAAACAGAAACCCTTTTGGGACCCAAGCATGGAGTCTAGTCCCAGGACCAGAGTCTGAATACCAGAAGCAGGTCTGCACGTGAGTGTCCTTCCCAGAGAAGGTGCTGCATGGGTAACTGAAGCTCTAAGATTTATTAATAATACAAATTGAGCTACAGAGAGCAAAGATGCTTCCCATCCATTATCTCCCTCAATTCTTGCAGCAAGCAAGGGTTCCTAACATCTACTTTATATATTAGGAAACTGAACCCTTGAAAGAGAAAGTAATTTGCTCAAGGTCACCCAGAAAGCTGGAGGCAGAGGCAAGAAGGGATGCTTGGGATGCTTGGGAAGCCCAGACCCTGGGGAGAGGGCTTGTGTGTGAGGGGAGAGTTTACAGAGATCCTCTATCTTTTCCCCTCTCATGTGTAGCTGCTCACAGGAGCTCCCAGTTTGGAGGCATGGTGCATTGAGGTGGGAACAGTGGTTGGGGAATGATGGGTGTGGGAAAGTGTCTCATCAGACCTTTCATCTTGACCTCCCCAGGTCTCCTGGGGCCCCTACTCTGGGGACGATGATGACGAGGCATACTCCTCTGAGCCAATGCCGGAGCTCTGCTACAAGGCAGACGTCCAGGCCTTCAGCAGGGCCTTCCAACCCAGCGTCTCCTTGACGGTGGCTGTGCTGGGTTTGGCCGGCAATGGTCTGGTTCTGGCCACTCACCTAGCGGCCCGGCGCATGGCCCACTCGCCTACTTCAGCCCACCTGCTCCAGCTGGCCCTGGCCGACCTCCTGCTGGCATTGACCCTGCCCTTTGCCGCAGCTGGGGCACTACAGGGCTGGAGCCTGGGCAGTGCCACCTGCCGTGCCATCTCTGGCCTCTACTCGGCCTCCTTCCACGCTGGCTTCCTCTTCTTGGCCTGTATCAGTGCCGATCGCTACGTGGCCATCGCGCAGGCCCTCCCAACCCAGTCTCGGCCTTCGGTGCCAGGCCGGGCGCACTTGGTTTCGGCTGTCGTGTGGCTGTTGTCACTACTCTTGGCGCTGCCTGCCCTCCTCTTCAGCCGGGACGGGCAGCGGGAAGGTCAGCGGCGCTGCCGCCTCATCTTCCCCGAGGGCCTCACCCAGACGGTGAAGGGAGCGAGCGCCGTGGCCCAGGTGGTCCTGGGCTTCGCACTGCCGCTGGGCGTCATGGCGGCCTGCTACGCGCTGCTCGGGCGCACGCTGTTGGCCGCCAGGGGGCCTGAGCGCCGGCGCGCGCTGCGCGTCGTGGTGGCCCTAGTGGCGGCCTTCGTGGTGCTGCAGCTGCCCTACAGCCTCGCCCTGCTGCTGGATACCGCCGATCTGCTGGCCGCCCGCGAGCGGAGCTGCCCCGCCAGCAAGCGCAAGGACCTAGCTCTGCTGGTGACCGGCGGCTTGGCCCTGGCTCGCTGCGGCCTCAACCCCGTGCTCTACGCCTTTCTGGGGCTGCGTTTCCGCCAGGACCTCCGGAGGCTGCTGCGGGGTGGGGGCTGCAGCTCAGGACCTCACCCCCGCGCCCGCTGCCCCCGCCGGCCCCGCCTGTCTTCCTGCTCTGCTCCCACTGAGACCCACAGTCTCTCCTTCTAGGACGTCTAGAGCCTCGAATCCAGAAGAGGGGGTCGGGTTGAGGAAATTCCCCGGGAGGAGAGTGGGGAAGGACACTAAGGGGGGAGAACACTGACAAAGACGTAGAGGCCTAAAGGGATGGATGGCTTCTGGGCCTGGACTGATTAAATTGATAACATGAAAATAAGATGAAAGCCAACAACTGTTACTATTTTTGAGTCGCCGACTTGCAAGTGATTTGTAGCAGGCAGAGGCGGCGGGTCACCCCTCCTGCTGGGTTCTGAGTGGGAGGCGCTGAGAGCAAGGGTGGGGGTGGGGGGGTGCTGAGCCTGCTGAAGTGCTAGGCACTGACACCCCCTCTGCTTTCACCCAGTCAGCCGACAGAGGTGAGGTGGGAAAGCTGACAGGCCGAGGGGTGGGGGTTCCTCTTGAGAGTGTAAGGAAGAGCTTTCTAACAATCAGAGCGACCCAGTCATGGCTGCCTTAGGAAGTCCTGAGTTCCTGGCCTTTGGAATGTTCAAGCAGAGGCTGTTTGGGACTGTGTGTGGGGTGGGGGGGGTAGGATGAATGGAAATTTGGATTTAGACCACCATTTTAAACAAATCTTTTTGAGGTTCTGAGATGGAAAGGGGGGGGAAATGTAATTTTAAAAATTTGAGTTAGAGTCCTTAACCTTAGAGACAAAGCACAACGAGGGAATTTCACGTTACAAATTTCCAATAGTCATTATCACTGGCTTGGGGTGGAATGAGGGTATTTCTGTTCTCCATCTTTCCTGGGGACAGGGTCACAGGAAATGCATGGAGCCTCCCAGAAAGAGGGAGGTGAGACCTCAGAAAGAACTTCCCTGCAACCTAGGGCCTGGGCTCCGGACAGGGAAGAGCACAAAAGGCTGCAGATATCGCTGTCTCTAGCAAAGCTCTGTGCAGGGGTGTGTGTGTGTGGGGGGGGGGGGGGGTCTCTCTCCCTTCTGGGACAAGGGACGGCTTCTGAAGATGGTTGCATCGATTTATGGTCTTTGTCTTAAACACTCCACACAGACAGAATCATGTTCACAGGAGACAACACTTGCAGTTTAATATCCGGTCAGCAAAGTTGTCCTGACCACTCGTTTGGACACCCGGGTGAGGGGCGCAGGGCGAGAGGGAGGGAGGGGCGTGGCGAGAAGGTCTCAGGGGAGGCGTTGGCTTGATGTCCCCACCTGGTCCCACCCTGCTGAGCCAGAGTTAGTCCTCCTCCCCAGACAGAGCTCAAGAGGCTAACTCCCAGAGCGACGGCCTCCAAGGGCCAGGCTCAAGGAAGGCCTGGAGACCGCTCAGGTCCTCTGAGGGTCACACAGGCCTGCAGCTGGGGGCTGACTTGGAACCCACCACCGGAGACTAAGGCGATCGCCGCTGAGTCAGCAATGCGCGCTCCCGCGGTCGCCCGGGGACCCGCCCCCTTCGCCTAGCACCTCGATTAACCCTTTCCTACACAGACCTGCAGGCTCTTTGCCTGGAGAGGTCATTTCATTAGGAGATCCCAGAATCTCTAGAAGCGCAAGCTACTCTCCCTACCCAAATTCAGTATGCTGTGCCCTCTAAATTCCAAACTAGGCCTGCACTTGCCCAGTGTTCCCTGTCTCAGCTTCTTTAGTTCTAAAAGAGATGACTCCGGCCTGGATTCCTTCACCCCAGAATTCTCTAGAACTATGACAGGCCCAGGTCTGGACACCTTTCCAGTTGCAAAGACTTCCCTTTGTCGGGGCTGTGGAGACAAGATGAGGGTTTAGAGGGCAGCAGGAAAGTCTTCCTTAACTTCAGCCTCTAGGCCCTTGGCTCCCTTCTGCTTGCTCGAATTTTTGATCTGTTAGTGGGTGGTGTTTTTAGGTACCGTCTACTACGTCTCAGAGACCTTATGAACAACAGATCTGTACCTTACCCTATCCAGTGCCACCCTCAGTATCTCTGTTTTGCTCAAGCCCTACCACCACGAACTTAGTTGGTGAGCCAAGAGTTAAAACAAGAGCGTGGAGGCGGAGCTTCCGTGACGTCACTAGCACCCTGCGTCCGACCTCAGAGACTGGGGAGTGGCTAACATCGCGCTGCCTTTTCCCTCTCCATATCCCCGCCCCTCCCCGCTGTCACCAAGCCAGCGCGCACATGATGCAACCCGCCTCAGCTTCAGTTGTTTGATTGGTGGCCGCGCCCGGCGCCAGGCACAAGGATTGGGCAGTGGAAGCTGTGACGAAATCTGGACCCTGCCCTGTAAAGCTGGGAGGAGAGAAAGAAGAGGGACCAGGCGGGGTGGG
>NW_006400090.1:1679106-1690541 GCF_000299155.1 Elephantulus edwardii | reverse complement strand
GCAGGGGAAAGGGAGCTGGGGAGGCGGGGTCCCGGCACTGTGCTCGCGCCCCCAGCGCGCCAGTCCCGGGGCTGCAGGGAGCGCAGCGCGCGCGGCCCGGGCCCCGGCCACCGGATGCCCTACCGGACACGACCCTCCCTGGAGCTTGGACAACTGCCCACCTCGGACACTGCACCGGACACTGCCCCCCACAGGACTGCACACTACTTCCCAGCTCCGGACATTGCTCCCGCTTCTCCCCCCACCCTGGATCTGGACGCTATTTCCCCTCCCCCTCTGGGGGCCAGACCCGGAGCCCCCCGCAGGCTCTAGCTGGCGTCCCCTTGCACCCCAGTGCTGGACATTGCTCTCTCCCTGTTGCTCTCTCCCTCCCTCCAGCCTCTGGTTTCCCCCGCCTGGATCGTATCCCCACCAGTTTCCCCGACCCCCTGCTGCTCCACCGCGGCGGCACGCGCCCCCATCCCGGGTCGCTCGCCCGGATGCCTCTCCCCGGGGGATTGTGGTGGCTTCTCTGCTGCCGTCGAGGCTTTACTCTTCTGCACCGGGACTACGGGGACGGCGAGCTTAGCGGGGACGGGGACGAGGACGAGGACGAGGAGACCTTTGAGCTACGGACCCCGAGTTCAGCGGGCGGCGGGAGGGTAAGTCGGGCGCGGGAGGGGGGGACTTTGGAGACTCGTCTCAATCCTTCTTGATACCACAGGCTATCACGCCTGCTCCTGCTCCAGACTCCAGTCAAACTCTACTCTCAGGGAGGACTGGGGACGTGGGGGAGCTTCTGTTAGAGGGTCAGAAGCCCCCTGGAGCTCAAGGGGCTGGCGAACTCAGTGTGTGCATGTGGGCCTCGCACGCACGCTGGGCGCTGTCCACCTGCTGGGGGCCCTGAAGTGGGGTAGGCGTCACGCGTGGCCCGACCTGGCTCTGCCTCTCCCTTCCCCGCCGGGCCTGCGTCCCATCCCGTCTCCTTCCGCCTCCGCCAGCGCCGAGGAATGTGGCGAGGCCGGCTAGGCGGCTCGGACTCCTGG
This sequence comes from Elephantulus edwardii, assembly GCF_000299155.1. NCBI lineage: Eukaryota > Metazoa > Chordata > Mammalia > Macroscelidea > Macroscelididae > Elephantulus > Elephantulus edwardii. The sequence goes on along the minus strand of NW_006400090.1, from coordinate 1,689,516 downwards.
GTTCGCTCCGCGCCCAGATCGTGAGCTCTAGGGCCAGATGCAGGAGCTCCCGCCACGGGAACATGAGCAAGGGGAAGAAGACATCCTAGGACTGAGGTCTATGCCTGTGATCCCACGGCAAAGGAGGTGGGGGCCTCAATTCAAGGGCCCTTGTCACCCTGCTACTCAGGACAGAACTTTCGGCCCTCCTTGGTGAGGCTCCTGGGGAATCTTGGAGGGATGGGTGAGAGACGTTCACGGGTTTTGCCGAATATTCTTATGGGGAAACTGAGGCACAATTAGTGTGAGCTACCTCAAGACCCCGATGCCCTCTCCCGCATAATCATTCACGATGGTTGTCAGACTCCCGTGTGCAATGGCCTGGGCCAGGCTACCATCCCCCGCCCAGGGGTCCCTGGCTGGCCGGTGGCTCGGTGCCCGGGTGGGGCGGGCTGCGCTGCCAGGGCCGGCGCCAGCACCTGGCGGAGGCGGAGGACGGATAAATATAGAGGGGGGGAGGGAAGAAAGTGGGAGACTGAGACTAGGGGAGCTGGTCTGAGAGGGTGGTCAGCACCTGTGCCTTGATGGTATGGCGAAGAGCCCCGCTCAGATCCTCCAGAAAATGGGTAGATCTGGGCCCCTAGTCAGCACAGGACCAGCTTCCAGTCCCCAAGCTTCAGCCTGGGCAGGGTCGGCTCTGTCAACCCCGCCATTGCTTCCCTCGTGCTCCACCTCCACCCCCCTCCCTGGCGCATGGGGACAGGTGTCCCTGGTCCCCCTCCCCCTCCCGGCTGGGGCTGTCTGGGCGCAATAGGAGGATGGCACAGTTCCCGCCTGGCGGGCCTCCTGTCGGGTTTGCGGCCTCTCTCAGACCGCAGTCTAGGATTGGAGTTCTAGGGCGGTGTGGGTCGGGTGGGGAAATGGCAAGATCCCAGACTATAGCTCGCCTGGAGTGTGTGCGCCATTCCTCAGCTCAGAGTATCCATCCTGAGCCCGGCAGCACGGTAGAGGTTCACTTCCAGGGATGTCTGTGCAAAGGCTGAGCGAGGCTCTTGAAGAAAGTTCTGTACTGTACCCGTCTGTGCCTAGCTACTGGCCATTCCTTCTTAAGCAGAGTGGAAGAAAAGGAAAATTGGAAGTCACTTGGAGCGTGTCAGTGTCAGAATGGGAAGGGAAGGATCTTCTTCCACCGTTTCCATTTTACAGATGGGAAAGCTGAGGCCCAGAGATAGGAAGGCACTTGTTTCAGGTTCCACAGAGTTAGTGGCCAAGCCAGTGCTAAAACCCAGATCTTCTGATTCCATTCCATCCCAAGGTGGGGAAGGAAGGAATCTCTGATTCTATCCTGTCCCATTCGGATTAAATCTTCAAAGGGTAACGGTGACAAGGTGTAAGCCTTTGGACAAGCGAGAGGATCAGAGCCATTGGTTGGAGCTGATGGGCCCCAGCCACTACCCTGCTCCTTGATTCCTGAAGTCCCTGAGCAGAGCTGGATGGGGCAGAAACCATGAGCTTTCTGCAGGGAGAGCTCTGACCCTGAAGGCCTCCCTATCTGCCTCCCCAGGGCCCTCTGGACGTGACGCTGACTCAGCCGGTGAGGACGGGGCCTGTCTCCGACAGGTGAGTTCATTCCTGGGTCCCTTGGTCTTGTGACCCCAGCGGGTCCCCAGGACCCCCATGCTAGTCATCTTCCCTCCCAAGGTTGTGCAATAAGGGAGGGCCCGCTGCCGGACGCTGTGGTTTGGCAGGGGTCCCGGGGGCTGGCCGGGCGGTCGGACCAGGGGCGCGGGGAGAAAGGGGGGGTCCAGGCTATTTCTGGTACGAGGTCAGAACAGCCCGGCGGTTCCCACAGCCAGGGGGAGGGGTTCCCAGCCCGGGAGCCAGAAACCTCTCGCGGTCTGGGGAGCTCCCACTGAAGCGCCCCCTCGAGGCGGGCGGAGAGCCGGGCAGCCTCGCCCAACCCTCCCCTCCCTTCCCTCCGGTGCAGGCTGCAGAGCTCCGAGGAGACCCGGAGCCTCATACCCGAGAAGGGGCCGCCAGAGGACGACCCGGACGTGGTCGTGAAAGGTGGGGATTCCCCCCAACCCCAGTTTTACACTCCAGAGACGCCCAATCCCAGTTCTTCGGGGATAATGTCCCCATCTGCTGATCCTTGCCCTCACCCCCACCTTCAGGTTGGCTGTACCGCGAGCCCCGTGGAGGAGGCGCGCGGCCCTGGCTGCCCCCGCGCAGGGCCTGGTTCGTGCTCACCCGGGACTCCCTGGATCAGTTCAGCGGCAGCGGGAAGGGGGCGAGGCGCCTCGGGAGCCTGGTGCTCACCAGTCTGTGCTCTGTGACCGGCCCAGAGCGCAAGCCCAAAGAGACAGGTGAGACCCACAGGGACCTTCCCACCTCCTGGCACCTACTGCGGGGACTGGCCCTGATTGCCCTTCTCGGCTTTTCTTGTCTCCAGGTCTGTGGTCAGTGACCGTGTCTGGCCGGAAGCATAGCATCCGTCTTTGCTCTCCACGCCAGGCTGAGGCTGAGCGCTGGGGGGTGGCACTTCGAGAAGTGATTGCTTCCAAGGCACCTTTAGAGACCCCCACCCAGCTGCTACTTAGGGACATCCAGGTGTGGAAAGGGGGACTCCAGAGAGAGCTAGGAAGAGGGTGGTAGACCCAGAAGCCATCTGGGTTCGCAGAGATTGCCCTACCTCCTCACCTTTGCCTTTTGCCTCTAGGAGAGTTGCGGGGACCCAGAAGCAGTGGCCCTCATTTACCATCGGAACCCTATTTTGAGGCACACGAGTGGGGCCTTGTATGCCCCCCTCTTGCCCTTGCCCTACGGAGCCAGTGCCCCAGGTGAGTGGTCCCAGGAGTGGGAATGAGGTGATCAGAGGAGAATCTGAGTATGTCTTACTGTAAGGTGCACCTGATACAGGTCATGGTCTTTGCAATTACTTGCTATGCATCGCAAAGCTGGACAATGACTAGGGATGATAGGAGAATTGATGCCTTTGAGCTGTGGTGCTGGAGAAAAGTATTGAATATACCATGGATTACTAGGAGAACAAACAAGTTCATCCTAGAGAGGGTGAGACCAGGCTGTTCCTTGGCAATAAGGATTCTGAAGCTTCATCTGACATACTTTGGACATGTTGCAAAGCAGGATCAGTCCTTGGAGAGGGACATTATGCTTGGGAGAGTGGAGGGACAGCGCAAGAGAGGAAGACCCTTGATGATTGATTCATTGACGGGGTAATGGGGGTAGGTGTGTCAGAGACAATAAGAATGGCACAGGATAGAGGAGGGTTTAGGGCTGTTGTACATAGGGTCGCTATGAGTTGCAGGCAACAGCACATAACAACAATAAAAACAACATAAAGACCTTATTGGACTTACCCAAACCTTCACTTTTCAAGGGATGAAGGTGACATGAGAAGCCAACCAGACACACCCAAGGTTGTGAGGAGGGAAGTCAGCAGAAATAAGTGTCCTCTCTGATGGCTTTCTCAGTCTGACCCCTGAAATGTCTTCAAATTAGTTTTTTACCATCTTGTTTGGCCTTTCATCACACTTCGAAGACCATGTCATATTGTTAAAGTTGTTGTTTACTATCAAGTGGATTCTCACTCAGCAACCCTAGAGGCTAAAGTAGAACTGCCTGCTAGGATTTCCTAGGTTGTAATCATTCTACAGGGAGCTCTATAGAGCTCTCCGGTGGCCTGATGGTAAGAAGCTGTGCTGGAATCCTCAACACATGCAATTCAGATCCTCTAGCAGCTTCATTGGAGAAGGATGGGCAGTTTCCTCCAATGAGACTTAACTGCCTCTGAAAATCCACTGGGTGGGGGGTGGGGGTCAGCTATGGGTCGGTTCTGATTCAAGGGCACACAACAATATTCTGTAGGAGCAGATCATCAGGGTTGTTTTATTGTTTTTTTTCTCCCATGGAGCTGCTGGTGGATTCAAACCACCAACCTAGGTTTCAGTTAATAGTTAACAAATGTTCAACTGTTGTGCCATAAGGACTCCTATCATGTCCTATTATCTGTTCAAATTGCCTTTACATTTGATAGAAAAGGCACCATCTGGGAGAATGTGCTGGCAAAGCACCTACCTTCATTCAGCTCTAATTCTCTTCAAGTTAGGGTTAAGGAGTACTGGGAGAACTCTGGTTTTCAGTCTGTTTTCTGGCTCGTTTAATGGTCCTCAGTTAAAGACTCTGGGATTAGAACTACCTATGCCTTTTAATCTATTCTTCTAGAGCCAAATCTAGCCGTAGAGCTATCAAGTGGGGCTTCCTGGGAGGCAAGGGCTGAGAGTTGGGTCTGGGACGATTGCTTTCCCTTCACTCTACCTGTCCTTCGTACCTTCTTCTCCTCACCACCTTCTGTCCCCTTATACTCCCTCTGACCTTCCTCTGGTTCATGCCTTCCTCCTAGGGCTCAGCTCTGTGTCCCCCCTCCAAACCGTCCCTCCACCCCCACCCTCCCGCAGGTCCAGGCTACGCACCCTTGCGGGAGGAGGCGGTGCGGTTGTTCTTGGCGCTGCAGGCGCTGGAGGGGGCGCGGCGCCCGGGGCCCCTGATGCAGGGTGTGCTCCAGACCTGCCGGGACCTGCCCGCGCTCCAGGACGAACTCTTCCTGCAGCTGGCTAAGCAGACCTCGGGCCCCGCGGGGCCCCCTGGTCCCCTCGCTACCCATGACCCCGCGGCCCTGCGGTACTGGCAGCTCCTCACCTGCATGAGCTGCACCTTCCGGCCTGGAGGAGCTGTGCGCGGACACCTCCTGGGGCATCTGGAGAGGTGAGAGGGGAGGGGAGGGGCGAGGTCGAGGCCAGGAGCTGGGGATCTAATGGGCTGGGGCATTGTGACAGTCCTTTCCCACGGAGTAATGGGGAACGTAGGGAAGGGTCGCTGCTACTACATATAGTACGACGTGTGGGCGGAGGAATCACAATGTGGCGCCCCCTTAAGGCAGACGGAGGCTGGAGCAGTTCAGCTGCAGGGGTTTAGAGCCTGGTGGGAATGGATTTCAGAATTCCGTCTGAATGAACATCATGAAGATTGTAGGGAGTGGGAAAGAGTTGCCAGCGTCTTAAAAAGTAATGAGTACAGAGAAGGGTGCGTGGAGGGTGGGGAAGGATGGGGAAAGAGAGGGCTCAAGTTACTGCCTACAAGAAGCTTGGTTAGAGGGGAGAAAACCCAAGAGATGAAAGCACCCATAATGCAGAAAGGAGGGGGAGGGAAGGTGAAGAGAAGAAGGGCACTGATTCGTGGGCACCCTCTGCCCCAGGACCGAGCAGGCGCTCCCAGATTCAGAGCTGGCTGAATATGCGCGCTTTATCCGAAGAGCACTGGGCCAGACGCGAGGTCGAGAGCTGGTGCCCTCCCTGGCGGAGATTTCCGCGCTTAGTCGGCGACAGGAGCTGCTGTGCACAGTGCACTGTCCCGGCGCTGGCGCCTGCCCAGTGACCATCGACTCCCACACCACAGCAGGGGAGGTGAGGTCAAGGTTCCTGCAACCCCAATCCTCCCTCCCAGGTTTCCATGCCTGGTTTTACTGATCCCTTGTCCCTTGCTCTGTGCCTCGGATTTGTTATTGGAGTAACCAACTCATGCAGCCATGAGTTGATTCCCTACTCATAGAGACAGACCCTGCAGGACGAAATAGAAACTGCCCGTAGGGTTTCCATGCTTTTGTCAGTCTTTTGGTTAACAGCAACATAGTAGGTAGGGACTGTGCCACCAGAGCTCCTAAGTCTGTAAGTCTTTAAAGAAGCAGGTTGCCTCACCTTTCTTCCTCCTAGAGGTTTGTGGGTTCCATTGATGACCTTTTGGCTCGCAGCCAAGTTTTCTAACCACAACGTCACCATTTGAATAAATTAGTGGTGATAGTGGTGGAAGCAAGAGACCTGAAAGACTCCTCCCTTGAATCAACCCCTGCTGGAGTCCTGGAAAGAATTTGGGGTTGACTTCCGCTTTCCCCTTTCCAGGTGGCACAAGAGCTAGTAGGCCGACTGGGCCTGGCCCGCAGCCGCAACGCATTTGCACTATATGAGCAACGAGGGGCACAGGAGCGAGCTTTGGCTGGGGGGACCATCGTGGCCGACGTGCTCACCAGGTTTGAGAAGTAAATGTCCAGCCTCAGCCCTGCCATCAGTCCTTCTGCCTCTCAGGTTCAGTCCAACACTAAGCAAACGTTTATTGAGCGAGCGTTTACTACCTGCCCTGTGCAGTGGTAATTGCTGGCGTCACAGATCTGACTCCTCTGCCAGAGGCAGAGTTTGCAATCCAGCCTCTAGAATCAGCTCCTTTCCATTCAGACCCTGCTCCAAACAGCAGCTGCAACCCCAGCCCCCAGCGTGGTCTCTCACTCCTTTCTCCTCCCAGCTTCCCCAGCGGTCCGGGGACCCTTATTCCAGTCTCTTAGCTACCTTCTCTCTCCGTCCCCCCAGTTTGGCCGCCCAGGAAGCTGGTCTGGAAGAGTCACCTGATGCCAATTGCAGACTGTGCCTGCGTCTTCATGGGCCTCTGCATCCTGAGGGGCTATCACCAGATGGTCATGAGCTCCCTTTCCTCTTCGAGCAGGTGAGAGATTCCCTCCTTCACACCCTCTAAACAGATCCTTGAACCCTCTCTCTTCCTAAAAATCAGTTAGGATCGGTTCAAGATGACCTGTTGTTTCAGAATAGAACTGTGCTTTACAGGATTCTCAATGGATACTTCTTTTTTTTGGGGGTGGGGGTGGGGCTGTAGGTTGTCTTTGTTCCGAGGTGCCTCTGGGTGGACTTGAACTTCTAACCTTTCCTTAACAGTTCAGACATTCTAGTTTAATTATTTTAGGCAACCACAACCTTTAACTTTCAAGTCCTTATTTGTTTGTGGTTTTTTTTTTTTTCTGGACAGCACTCTAGCTGCTCCAGCATTGACACCCATGGTCTCCCTGCAGGCTCACGCTCTACTGCTGCGCGGCCGGCCGCCCCCCCCAGAGGACACCCTGCGCGCCCTGGCGGCGCTGCGTCTGCAGAGCTTGCACCGGGACTTCTCCCCACGGGTGCCCCTGCCACACCTGGACCGGCTGCTGCCGCCCCCAGCCCCGCGACGAGAAGACCCGCCTCGCCCAGCGCCCAGGCCGCTCCCCTCTGCTGCCCTGCTGGCCGGGGCACTCTGGAGCCCAGGACTGGCCAAGAGGCGGGCGGAGCGGGCTTGGCGTGGAGGGGCCGGCCACACGGCAGGAAGCGTGGCCCAGGATGGCGGAGGCAACGCTGGAACAGAGGCTGCGGTGCTGGGTGGCTGGAAGCGGCTGCGGGGCATGGGCCGAGCTGAGGCCATGGCTGCCTACCTGGCTCTGGCGGCGCAGTGTCCGGGGTTCGGCGCTGCTCGGTATGACGTTCTGGAGCTGAGCACGGTGAGGGGGAGACGGGAGAAGGGGACTCTGGTGGCCCAAGCCCCTCACCTTTGCCCCAGAGCCACAGGCCCTCGCTGTGGATCACACTGCCCACTCCCTGTGGAGCTGCCCTTTTTAAACCCCAGAAGTTACCTTGAGCTCTCACTTCTTTGTAACCTTACCTCCTTTCAGGGTCAGGGTGGGAGGGGCTCACAGCTATTCCCTTGCCCCCCTCCCAAATACTGTGGTGTCCTCTCCCTAACCCGTGACTCACCCCTGTCTGTCCACAGGAGCCTGGTGGGGGCACTCCACAGAAGTTATGCCTGGGCCTGGGTGCCAAGGCCATGTCCCTCTCCCGACCTGGTGAGACAGAGCCCATCCACAGTGTCAGCTATGGCCATGTGGCCGCCTGCCAGCTAATGGGGCCACATACCCTGGCATTGAGGGTGGGTGAGAGCCAGCTCCTCTTGCAGAGTCCCCAGGTGAGTGGGAGAGGAGTGGTGGAAAGAGGAAGAAAAAGAGGGGGTTCAAGAAACATTTATTGAACACTTGGCACCAGCCAGGTGCAGCTTTCAGCACTGGGGGACCCAAGAGTGATCAAAGATCACTGAGTGAGATTACATTAGAGTGGGTGAGTCAGGCACTGGACAAGTTATTAAAGATTATTTACCATGGGGAAAAAACCATGTGAGGGGAAGTGACTGGAAGAAGCCAGTAGCATTGGTAGGATGGTCAAGGGGGTAACACTTAAGTGGCCATGGAATGATCTGGACACTGGCGTTCCAGGTGGAGGGAAGTGGAAATGCAAAGGTCCTGCATGGGAATAGACTTGCTATTACAGGAGCAGTATGACTGGTACATAGTTGGGGAGGGGGCAGGGGAAGGTGCCAGGGCCCAGGTTACAGAGGGGCTGGTAAAGAAGCTGGAGCTTCAGAGTCACTAGGTGCAGAATGAGACAAAGAAGGGATCCCCATGGCCCTTGTTGCACCCTGACCTCTGTCCTCTCTTAGGTGGAAGAGATCATGCAGCTGGTGAATGCCTACTTGGCCAATCCCTCCCCCGACGGGCCCTGCAGCAGCCCTTCTCCTCCTTGCCAAGACCTGCCAGACATCTCCCCTCCCAGTCAGCACCCGGGCCTGGAAGAGCCCCAGGGACAGTCTGGCTGTTTGGGGCAGCTGCAGGACTGAGCCTGCCAAGAGGTCGTGACCTCTCTCCTGCCACCAGCCTGGGCCTGGACTGCTCCAAGATTTGAGGAAACCACAGACTCTTTTGGCCCTGCAGGGACAGGGCATACCCCATACCCAAGGGCTGCAGTGGGTGCGGACAATTTTCTAGTTTGTTTCTTAATTTATTTGTAGAAGAGAAGCCAAAAGGGGAAAAAAAGTCTTATTTACACAAAACCTTCCTGTGGGAGTGTTGTTGGTAGGACAAGCTGAAGCCCCATGGCTCAGGGCTCCACCCCTAGGGACGCCCACACTCTGGGCTTTTCCAGGCACCACAGCGCTCCACCCTCCTTGACCTTCTGGATTTAACCTCTCTCTGCCTAGCCAGTGGCTGTTGTAGGCTGGTAGGTGAGGCCAGAAAGAGGCAGCTTTTGAAAGCTGGCAATTACTCACCCTCCCTTCACCATTGAGTGGTATAGGGGTGGCCTCCTGGCATCCCTGAGGCTAAAGTACAGTGAGTCATCAAGACTGGCACTGCCCAGTTCCTACCCTGGTATCCAGCCTCTGGGCCCTGATTGCATGCACCTTTGGCGTGCCTACTGCTTTGGGTCTGGAATGGAGAGAAGCAGCTCAGGGCAGAATCTGTCCAAGAACTTCGGAGGGGTTCAGCTGACCCAGAGTTCGGTTCTGATCAGGTTAGGCTGAGTTGTGCTCCTATGCTTTTGATGATCCTGGACACTGAAAATCCAAACTTCTGGCTTTCCTGAACCTCTCAGACTCCTGTAGGTCCTCTGCTCGAGGCTGGGGCTACATTCCCCACCTCCTTCCCAGGGTAAAAGCATAGATCCTGAGGAGACAGACCACAGTGACCCTCTGTAACCTTGAGCATAAGGCTGAATCCTGTCAGACAGCTTGGCCAAAGGTGAAGGATAACAACAGAACACTAAGATACACTAAGACTAGTACTAACTTGGGAAAATTTAAGAAGGAAAAGGGAGCCCTGGTAGCCTAGTGGTATGCTACCAACCTGAAGGCAAGTGGTTCAAATCCACCAGCTTCTCCAAGGGGGAAAGATAGGCATTTACTGTCTCTGAAAACCCGCTGGAGGATCAGCTCTCGGTCAATCCTGACTTGATGGTACATAACACCACCACCATCATACATACCTTGTACATCATGTCAGGGCCATTGAAGATACTTTGACTGCCCCCCTCTTTACCGAATAGCCAAAACTTGTTGTTGATGAGTTCACTCTGACTCACAACAACACTGTAAGAAAGAGGAGAAGTGTCCTATCCTTTTCAAGGATGCATAATCTATGGATGCAGACTGCTGCATTTCTCCTCAGACAACTGCAAGAGAAAGATGTGTTTGAACCATATCAATCTTTTGGTTCAGAGCTGAGCACTGAACTGCCAGGGCTCTTTCACAGACAATGCCCTGGCCGTATCACTGCTGTTAGGTGCTATCAAATCAGGTCTCCCTCAGGAGTCCTCTGTGCCACACAGCGAAACACTGCCCAGTCCTGTACCATCCTCAAAATCGCCGCTATATTTGGACTCATTGTTGTAACCACTGTGTCAATCCATCGTGTTGAGGGTCCTCCTTTTCTTTGCTGACCCGGAATGACGTCTTTCTCCAGGGACTAGTCCTTCCTGATACACTTCATAAGCCTGTGAGACAGCCTCACCTTCCCCGCGGCTAACGAGCACTCTTTGGGTTTTATTCTTTTATTGGAGCTAAACAAGCAATCAGGGCCCTGTCATGAAAGGGAAGAAGCAGGGTCAGCTCTTGGACTAGAGATGAACCTAGAAAGGTTGCTGATGAGGGGAAGTTGAGCCACAGTGAACAGGAATGGTGGAGCTGTGTTGATGGTCCGGCGGCGGGGGATGGGTATAT
>NW_006400090.1:1540517-1677671 GCF_000299155.1 Elephantulus edwardii | reverse complement strand
CTTTCAGCAGTGAGGGTCCCAGCTCAGAGGGGTCAAGGAGGTGGGGCCTCACCAGCTGGTTGATCTGGGAGAAGGATGGGTTCTGGATGTGCAGGCGGTCTGTGGCGATCCGGTTCAGGGCCGTGTTGTCCAGCACCACCTGTGGGTCAGAAGAAGGTCACACCTTAATAAAAAGCTGAGGGGAAAAACAGCAAAGAAACAGAGTATTAGCTTAGCCCCCTATCTCTACAATCAGAAAGTAGGTGTGTTCATTTTAAAGAAAAGCACTGTCTTTGGGACATCACAAGACATTTTAAACTTTTTTTGCACCATCCAGTGCAGTGAGCAAATGGTAAATATGCCCAGCTGCCAGCTGTAAGGTTGGACATTCAAGCCCATACACATGTGCCCAAGACAAAAGCCCTGGTGATCTAATTCCTAAAAAGAGTAGCCACTGAAAACTCTGCTGTTGTTAGGTGCCACTGAGTTGAGCTCAACTCAGAGTGGCCCTGCAAACAATAGATCTGAACCCTGCCCTATCCTGTGCCGTCCTCATCATCTCTGACACACTTGAGCCCATTGTTGCAGACACTGTGTCAGTCCATCTCATTAAGGGTCTTCTCTTTCACTGCCCTTCCACAGAAGCATGATGCCTCTTTCTAAGGAACAGCCTCTTCTAGCAACATACCCACAGCATGTGAGGCGAAGTTTCACCATCCTGGCTCCAAGGATGGTCTCCAAGACCTATCTAGGGAACACAACTGTACTCTGATTATGGGGTTGCCAGAGTCAAGAGCAACTCGTTTCCTGTGCCATGTACTGTGCCTGCCCAGGAGATACAACAGAGAGCAAAACTTGTATGGTCTCTCTCCTCATGAGGCTTCCACTTTGGTGGAAAGCGGCAGGTGTTTTTATAAACCAACAGAAATGTTTGGGTACAAGCTGAAATAGGTAGAAAGGAGCCTGACCTTGACAGGATCACATTCCTAAGCAAGGAGCCCTTGAACTGGAGTTCAAGTATGAGTAGGCATTAAGTAGGCAGAACGGGGAGGGAAGGGGTTCACTTTGTCTTTTTCTCACTTAGACTCATTTAGTCTTGCTGCCGAACGAGTCTTAAAGTAGCTTAAAGACCTACTTGTGGGCTAGGGCCTTATTAGATACTAGTCATGCAATGTGGCTTTATCACATCTCTCTTCCCTGGGAAGGAGCTCAGGAAGCACAGGGCATTTATAATGATGCAGTGCTATGGGAGCCAGAGCAAGGCCCTGCATTCCTCCACGCTCACCACACAGTCTGCGTTCTGTGTCAGCCTCTTGAGCGTGAGCAGCGAGTTGTAGGGCTGCACCACCACGTCGCTCATCTCGTCCTGATTGGGAAACACGGAGTACGTCTGCACCAGCTTCTTGGGGTACCTGAAGGTGAGGAAAAGGCAAGAAGGGGGATGACACACTAAAACAGAGGACCCCTTTCACCACTCATCTTTGTCTTCTTTAGGGACAAGAGAAGACATTCTTTTTCAAGTATCCCCCATCCCATGTACTAAAGGGGGAAAGTAAAATTGAACTGTCAGAAAGGGTAAGCCTCAGGCATCAAACCCTGCAGATCACCTGTGTTGTAGCTCTCTGGTTCTGTTGCAACAGAAATCACAAGTAGATGGGTTTAACAAACAAAGATGTATTTTGTCACAATTCAGGAATCTGAACAAATTCAGAGCCCTAGCTCTAGAGAGAGGCTTTTTCTCTGTGTCAGTTCTCAGCAAAGGTCCTTGACTCTTCAGTTTCTGTTCCGTGGAGATCTCTCTTCGTCTTGGAATCTAAGTTAGCCCATATCTTCTCTGTTTTTTGGGTTTTTTTCCCCAATTTGTTTAAAGGTAGCTCTGGTGGTCTCACGGTAAGAAACTGCACTGAAATCTCAAAGGCAAGCAGTTCAAATCCACCAGCTTCTCTGCAGAAGGACGGGAAATCCCATCCCATGCGATTTACTGCCTCTGAAAAGCCCACTGGAGGGTCAGCTATGAGTCAATTCTGACCTGACAGTGTACAGCAGCAACAACACTTGTTTAATTTCTTATATTTCAAAAGAGATTGACTCAAGATATATCCTACACTAATCCTGCCTCATTAGGGAACTCTGGTGGCTTAGTGGTAAGGAGTTTCACTGGCAACCCAAAGAAATGTGGTTCAAATCTACCAGCTGCTGGGCAGGAGAAAAATGGACAGTCTCCTCCTTTGGGATTTACTGACTCTGAAAACCTGCTAGAGAGTCAGCTAAGGGTCAGGTGCCACTAGACAAGACAACACACAACATATATAATAGCAATCCTGCCTCATTTAAGTAACAGAAGCAAAACATTCCCAAATGACATTATAACCACAGTCATGGAAATTTTCCATAGGATTGACAACATATTTTTGGGCAATATAATTCAGTCCATAACAATCTCTCAAGGTAAACGCCTATCCTTTGACTTACTAATTCCAAAATATTCCCTGGGTATCTATCTTCAGTCCCTATGACTCAAAGGAGCAGATTTTAGACCCTCCAACTCAAGAGAAAAAATGATCAAAAGATTAAAAAAAGATAATAAAGGATATTACTTAGGGAACTAGAACTAATGTCCTTGCCCCAAACCCAGTTTCACCTGTCATTCAGCCGCTCCAGGAGGTAGGAGCCCAAGCCAGAACCGGTCCCTCCAGCGATGGAGTGACACAGTACGAAGCCCTGTGTGAAAAAGAGTGTAAAGCAGCCTGGAAGAAATATTTCAAGTTAGTTCCGTTCACTGCTCCTAACACACACAGTCCAAGATTTCTCCTGTGTCCTTCTAGGCTGAGGCTCCCAGAAGGTTCAGAGCCCAAATGAGAAACTGAATGATGTCCCCAACCAGATTATGGCCTCCATGAGGACGAGAAATGTACTTTCTTCAATTCAATGCTCTAAGCATCTGATAAATAGACAGTAGATACTTGATAAATAGGTTTTGAATAGACATGACCCATCACACCACCTGACAGACCACCCCTTGGCCTCTCCTCTGGGAGAAGTATGGGTGGAGATCCTCACCTCTAAGCTGTCACTGCCATCTGCTTCTCTGTCTATGATGTCAAAGATGTCTTCATGGATTTTCTCACCCTGTATAGAAAGAGGGGCTCTGGTGGTTGCTTGGGTATGTACTTGGCTGTCAACTGAAAGGTTGTCATTTGAAAAGCCACACATCTACTCCAAGGGAGAAAGACCTAGTACCCAGTCTTATAAAGACTCCTGTCTTAAAAACTCTATGCAGTAGTTCCACTCTGTCACAGGGAGTCTTTACAGGTTGACAACTCACTCAAGACCTAGAGACATGGGGAGAGAGGGTAAGGGTGAGAAAGTTCTGGAAGGCATCTCTTTACAGCCACATGAGCTGTCATCCTCAAGCAGAAAATGTGCAGTAGCCTTCAGACAGAACTGCTAGCTTGTAAATGCTTTGCACAAGATTTGCATACATCGCTTCTTGGTGGTCCTTTTTGTCAAGATACCCCTTTGGCCTCTTATTTATTGTCAATCTGATTGGGTCAAATGCTCAAATGTTTGAGCCTGCCTTGAAATATCACAAGTGTCTGGGATAGCCTGCCTGGGCACCTGCGAGAATCCGCTGGCCCAGTTGTTGCCAGCTCCTCCTCCGTGCTCTGACAGGTAGATGTTCTCCGGGTTGTAGAGCTTGGCATACGGGGAGTTGAGGATGGAGTGGATCACCCGGGGCTCCAGGTCCAGCAGCACCGCCCGGGGGATGTAGTGTTCATCGTCTGCCTGTTAACGGGAGGCGAGGACCGGCCTAATTACTGGACCCTTCCTGCCAGCCCTCCCTCCCCCAAGTCAGCAGCCCTGGCCTCTCTGCCCAGCGTGTTTCCCAGGACCAGGCCGCTGCCCCTCCTTTCAGGGTTCCTGGGCCACCGCTGGCCCTGGCCAAGTCACTGGGGCACCTGATAGAAAAAGACGTCCTTGCGGTCAGTGCCTTCGGTGGCGAACTCCTCCACGATGCCCTCGGGGCTGATACCATGCTCTGCGCACAGCTGTTTCCAGAACTCGAACCCAACTGGTGAATGGGGATGGGAAGATGCCTTGGTCTGCTGGAGCCAGAAAGCCTCAGGCAGCCCGGAGTCAGGGCCAGAGGCTGTCACACGCAGTGGGTGGGCTCAAGACCTCTAGGTCCGGTGTCAACACAGCCCAGAGCTGAGGGCCTGGTTCTATGGCTGGGGCTCGCTCATCATGCGCATTGGGGCCGGGCTTATTCGATGAGGAAGGGGGTACTGGAGACGTCAAGCAGTATGGAGGGACCCAAAGGGGGGGAACCAGAAGCTGGCGGGATCCGATGCTCGCTCACTTTGATTGCCGCACTGGCCCAGTTGCAAGGTGATGATCTCCCGGGGCATCACTCTTCAGACGCGTCCACGGTGCCCTTGCCAGGCGGCTGTCACTGCAGGAACGAATGCCTGGCAGTGGGGTGCGCAGGACGTGGGAGCGCGCGCTCTCCGTCTCTTGACGCGGGCACTTGGTCTGCGCGTGTGCAGTGAGGGCCTCCTTTCCACCCACCGGCCCGGGAGCCCAACTTCGGCATCATCTTCCCCTTCAGCAGCAGCAACAGCAGCTGGAATTCCGCACAGGCGCAAAGGGAGGCCACGCCCCTGGTCCAGCTCTGCGCCTGCGCGGTGAGAGGTGCTCCCCCCCTCGGGGTGGGGGGTTGGGGGTTGGGGATGGGTTGTGTTTGTGGCTGAGGGTCTTCACGAGAGTCCAGATGACCCTGGTTAACTTCGCTGTGTAACATGGTGAGTGGCTCAGCTGGGTAGAAGGGCTAGGTCTAAACCAACTTCCTCCTTCTTTAAAATTCTCACTTTTATTTTAAAGAACAAAAAAGTTTTAAACATACAGACCTGATTTGTGTGCTTATTATTGTGGGGGGTTAGGTCATAAAAAATAGTACCAAGTGCAAGGTCCTTTTGCCATCTGCTTTTTTCCCAGGCTTTTGAGATTAATTGGTATGGGTTTTATTTATTGCAGTCCTTTTAACTGGTGTATAGTATTTCATCAGATGAGGAAAAAGAACTTATTTCCACTCAAGGGAGACTAGGGTGTCTCTGCTTAGTTCCAACTGCATTGACCTTGTCTGATTAGCATTATGAGGGGAAATATCTCTTAAAGAGGGTTGTTTATCAATCAAAGCCCCCAAAACTGCTTCAGTTGTCATCAACTCTTGATCACGCCATGTTTTACAGAGCATATCACACTCCAGTAAGTTTTTCAAGGTCATGACTTTTTGTATGCAGATAATCTGCTCACAGATTCTTACTACTGGACCAGTAGGCATTGTCATGATGGATGGAGAGGAGATTAAAACTGTCAACAGCTTCATCTTGCATGAATCCACAATTAACACCCTTGGTACCAGCAGTCAGGAAATAAGGAGATGCATTGCAATGGGAAAATCTGCAGTTAGGGACCTTTCCAAATTATTGAGGAGTAGTGATGTCAGTTTGAGGACTAAGGTGCATCTGATTCAAGCCATGGTCTTTCTGATTACTTGCTATACATCCGAGACCTGGACAATGAATAAGGATGACGGAAAAAGAATTGATGCCTTTGAGCTGTGGTGTTGGAGAAGAGCACTGAACATATTGCTAGGAGGTGCTATTCCTTTGAGAGGAACATGATGTTGGGAAGGGTGGACAGTTGGCAAAGGAGAGGAAGACCTTCAATCAGATGAATTGACAAGGTGACTGCTGCAGTGGGCTCTTGAGTGTCAGGAAGTGTGAGAATGGCACAGGATACGACTGGTTTTAGATCTTTGGTTCATAGGGTCGCTATAAGTTGTACTTGATGGCACCTAACAACAACAACCTGCTCTTTATTCTCAGGTGCTTACCTCTGGGAGGTTTGAACCACCAACCATTTGGCTTACTGGTCCAGTGCTTAACTATAACACCAAAGACTCTATATTACTGGCCTTTTGAAATTCTTCCCTCAATGAATTGTCTGTTCTTACCTTTTGCCCATTTTCCTAATAGGTAGATTCTCTTTTTCTTGTTGATGTGTAGATGTGTTCAGGTAGTCTGTGAAATTTTTTCTTGGTTTCTATTGATAGCAAATTTGTCTCAGTCCATGGCTTCTCTTTTTACTTTGCATGTGATGCCGTTTGTTG
The DNA here is from genome assembly GCF_000299155.1 of Elephantulus edwardii. Taxonomy (NCBI): domain Eukaryota; kingdom Metazoa; phylum Chordata; class Mammalia; order Macroscelidea; family Macroscelididae; genus Elephantulus; species Elephantulus edwardii. The sequence continues at coordinate 1,671,520 of NW_006400090.1, read as the reverse complement.
GAGAAGATTTTTATTTTAATTTATGCAAAATTAGCCACCTTTTACGCATTTTCCTCTGCCTAGTTTTTCACTTCTGTTTTTCTCCAAAAGCTCCATAATAGTTTTGCTTGTTCCTTGTAGGTCTTCAGTTCATCTGGGATTTATTTGGAGGCCTGCTGTGAGATGGGGATCTACTTTATCTTTTCCATATGGACTGGCTGATTGTCTCGAAACCAGCTGCTCAAGAGTCAGTGCAGCCGCCTCTGTCCCTGAAACATTCCAAACTCCCACACTGATGTGGGCTGACTCTGGCTTCCCATTCCCTCCATTGGTCTGTCCGTCTGTCCTTGTCTGGCAGGCTTTCTCTGAGATTCACAGAGTCATACTCAAAGGAAGTATTTTTTTGTTTTCTTTTCTCTAAGAGAACTCAGCTGCCTTCCAGCCCCCACCTGGAATCTTCTAGACTTCTTTAGAAGGCTCTGGCTTGATCCCGTCCACTCCCACTCCTATCCTACCTCAGTTTCTCTCTTCTTATTCTGTCCTGTCTCCTGGCATCCTCCACTTCTAGTGGGCTGTAGGAAGATCTTGAATGTTCTCCAGGAGGATCCTATAGTTTTGCCCTTCCAAGGATATGTAGCTCCTCCCTCTGAAGGTAAGAGTAGGGTCAGAGCTCTTTCATTAGCTTCCAGGATACCCCTCCCAAACAGAACCACTCCTTGAGGACTGACTGTCTTCAGAAGCTTTGCCAGAACTCTTCCAGAGCCCGGAGTCTGCTCAGAACTGAAGAGCAACGCTTCACAGATGAGCAGAAACATGCCAGACCTCCCTACCCTCCCCATGAGTCTTGTAAAGTTCAATTTCTTTCTTTTCAAAATAAAAAACGAAACAAAACAAAACAAAAAAACCCCCAAAACACAACCAAACAACCCAACAAACTATAAGCAGTCATGAGCAGTGGTAAAACATGAGCATTAAAGTTTACTTTTTCTTGGTGTGCTCTGGTGGCCTAATGGCAAGAAGCTGTATTGTATGTAATCCCAGAGGTGAGTGGTTTGAATTCACCAGACGCTCTGCTGGAGAAGGAGGGACAATCTCCTCCTGTACCAGTCAGATCCAATTTGATGGTATACACACAGAAAAAAACCCAAAAAAAAATTTTTTTTTAAAGTTTACTTTTTCTTGTGATTAAATGCAATGCGTTGCTCCCTTCCTCTGGTCACTCAGAAGTGGGAACATGTCCTTCAAATCGCAGTTTATAGGCAAGCAGGTGAGAGGCTGGCAGTGGGGCTACACAAGTTGCAGTGTCACTCTCGTCTGAGAAGCTGTTTTGGACAAGCTGAGGGCTCCTCCCAGTTTTGTGGAAACGGAGATGGTTATGCACATTAGGAGCGTTGAGTAGAATCCCCCAGTTATTAGCCAACAGTGGCTTTCTGTTTCTGCTGAGAACTGGCCAGCTGATCGAGGCCAGTTAAATGAGATGATGCAGAAGCACTTAGCACAGCACCTGACTCACAGCAGGCACTCAGCAAATAGTTTCTATCGTTATCCCAGATGCAGTTAGAACTGAAGTTTGCAGCTTGGCTGCTGCTTCAAGTGGAACAGGCTTATTCAGAGAAGCGAAGTGAGTGTTTGCTTTACATAAACAATAACAAAATTTAAAAACCCAGTTTCTTGTCATGGGTCTATGGATTTGATTTCAGATCTAACTTCCTTTAAGGTGAACAGAAAGATAGGTCAGCGCTTGGATTTCAGGTCCAGAGTTTCAAAGTCATTACTGATGGTTTAATGAGTGAGTGTTGAGTTTCATTTGCTTGACTCCAGAGTCTCTGGATCAGGTATAACAATATAGTGGGTGGAATTCAGAGTTCCTTTGCCTGAGGCCCTTGCAGCTTCTGAAAATAAATGTGGCATTTGTGAATAACTAAGAAGTTGCTAAATGTCCAGACTGAGTATTAGAAATTCAAGTTAAGTAAAAAATTTTGTTGGGTGCATCTTTATTTCTGTCCTTTTCTAGATCCCTTCCTGCAGTATGTCAGGAACTTAGGTATCTTGCGAGTCAATAGGTGGAGATGAGAGGCAGTGAAATAAGGATGTGTCCAGAGACTGGGAGGAAGACTCACACTCATTGCTGTTGAGTTGGCACCAACTCAAAGCCAACCCTCCAGTGGATTTTCAGAAGAATGTAAATGACAAAGGATAAGATTGTCCATCATCTTCTTTGGAGCAACTAGTCGATTTGAGAGGGACATCATGCTTGGAAGGGTGGAGTGATGGAGAATGAGAGGGAGACCACAGATGAGATGGATTGATACAGTGACTGGGGTAATGAGAGTGAGTGTGTCAGAGACAGTAAAGTTGACAGGATAGAGCTGGTTTCAGGGCTGTTGTTGCGCTATGAGTCATAAGTGACTCAATGGCACATAACAACAACCTTTGCATTAGCAATGAAATCACACTGCCAACCCAAAGGTGTGTGGTTCAAATGTACCATATTACTTTCAGACTTATTTTCTATTTTTCTTTACCTTGTGAAAACAATAGCAATACTCAAACTATTAAGTTAGCACAATTTGATTCACAAAAAAACCTCAAGCTCCTTATTGTTTTACTTTTCCTTTGTCTTTATTTTGAAAGTCAGAAGCGATTAGAAGAACCATTCTCACTCACTAGGACTGGCTTTCCGTAGCTATTTTCCCCTTCTCAATGCCCATAACACTTCCTTCGCAGTCCTGATGCCACATTCCTCCTCAGACAGCCCAGCCTCCTGGATAATCTGTTCTGAATATAGATTGAAAATTTATGGAGACAGAATACATCCCTGGCAAAAAAAATTAAAAAAAAAAAAAAAGAATACATCCCTGGCATAAACCCTTCCCAATTTTGAACCATGCAGTGTCTCCTTGGTCTGTTCTGACAACTGCCTCCTGGTCCAAGTATAGGTTTCACATAAGCACAATCAAATGTTCTGGGATTCCCATTTTTCTCAGTCAGCCACAGTTTGTTGTGATCCACACAGTCGCAGTTTCAATCCACCAGCTGCCCCATGGGAGAAAGATGGGGAGTCTCCTCCCATACTGTTTATCGTCTCTACCTCTGAAAGCACATTGGAGGATCAACTGTAGGTCAGTTCTGATTCAATGACACTCAGCAACAACAAACAACAAGCCACCAGAGATGCCTTCTCCTGATACGCATATAATTTCTGATCAGCATTTTCAGTTTGAGGACTCTATACTTTAAAAAAAATATTAGGACAAGTGCATGGAGAGACATGTACAGATATGTGCTGCAGCAGTTTGTAGTGTTGTTGTTGTTAGGTGCTATCAAGTTGAGTACAACTCATAGTGACCTTACAAAAAAACAGATCTGAACCTTTTCCTATCCTGTGCCACACTCATAATCTCGGACACATTAGAGCCCATTGTTGCAGTCACTGGTTGAGGGTCTTCTTTTCTTTTGCCATCCCTCCACCTTCCTAAGCCTGATATCCTTCCCCAAGGAGTAGCCTCACCTAGCAACATCCCAAAAATATGTAAAATAGACCTCCAAGGAACATTCTGACTGAACATTCTCTAAGGCACATCTGTTTGTTATTTTGACAGTCCATGGAATATTCAGTACTCTACTCCAACACCACAATTCAAAGACATCAGTTCTGTCATTCTTACTTATTGTCCAGCTCTCAGATGCATAGCAAGTAATAAGAAAGACTATGGCTTGAATCAAGTGCACTTAGTCATTAAATTGACATCATTACTCTTCAGGACTTTGGGGAGGTCTCTGACAGCAGACTTTTACCAATGCTGACTGGTACCAAGGATGTTGATTGTGGATCCAAGTAAAATGAAGTCATTGACAATGTCAGTGTTTTCTCCGTCTATCTATTATGATATTGCCTATTGGCCTGATAGTGAGGATTTTTTTGTTTCTTCTTGTGTACTGTCAAGTCAGATCCACTGGCACAGGAAGAGATTGCCCCTCTTTCTCTAGCAGAGCATCTGGTGGCTTTGAACCACACATCTTTGGGATTGTAGCAAAGCTTTTTGCCACTAGGCCACCAGAGCACCTGGATTTTTGTTTTCTTGATACTGAAATGTAATCCATATTGAAGGCTGCAGTCTTTATGCTTGGCAGCAATCGCCTCAAATCCTCCTTACTTTTGACAAGCAAGGTTATGTCATCTCCATAACACAGGCTGTAGATAAGTCTTCCTCAAATCCTGATGCCACACTCTTCTTTAGAAAGTCCATCTTCGTGAATGATTTGCTCAGCATCCAGATTGAATAGGTATAGAGAAAGGATATAACCCCAATGCACACCTTTCCTGATTTTAAATCATGCAGTGTTTCCTTGCTTTCTTTGGACAATAGCTTCTTAGTCTGGGTTTAGGTTTTGTATAAGCATAATTAAGCATGATCAGTAGAGGTGTGGTTAAATAAACTATGGTCTATCCCAATTATAGAATATAAAGGAGCTGTAGGAGCTGTGTATAAGAAAAATGAAGTTGATTGTCATCAGTATGGAGTCCCTGCACGATGCAGAGAAGTACCTCAGAAGAAATGTCTGGCAATCTATTGCAAAGAAATCAGTCACTGAAAACTCTGTGGCATCAGCAATTACTTTAAATTAAAGATGACATGGAAAGAGGGCAGGGAAACTAGATTAATGGAAACAGAACAACCAGAACACAAATAATAAGGATGTTCATGCCCTGAGTCAAAATGATGAGTCAGAGGAAGAGTTTGATCTCCAACTTCACAAGAGGATAGTTATCAGTATCACTAGCCCAAGGCAGATTCCTATGAGGGGAAGGTAAGGCATATCTCCTCTCTCTAACTTGTTTTTAACCACCAATTCTGATACTATCTGCCCTCCCACAGCACTCTATTTCTCTGTTGGGTTTGAAAATTCATTGCAGTGGTCACACAAAACTCACTGATAATACAGTAAGAGATTCATTAGTGAAGTGACAGGTCACTGAAATCAGAAATTACTCAGCCATGCACAGAGGCTGACCTCTCCTTAGCCCTTGGCTTGCTTGTGTAACAAAGCTTTTAACTCCTCCAGTGAGTGCTTGGAGACCTCTGGTGGTGTAGTGGGTAGGGAGTGGCATTGCTAACTCAAAGACCATACCTCTCCGCCAGTTCAAATCCACCAGTAGCTCCATGGGAGAAACAGTCTCCACATGTGAACTTGACAGCCTCTGAAAACTCCACTGGAAGATCAGCCATGAGTTAGTTCTGACTTGATAGCAAGGAGTGTTGAGTTAAATAAGTGCTTAGAGGCACCTTCTCTCCAGCCTGAAGGTGCTCAGCTTTCTTGCTTCATAGGCTGGAAGCCTGCTGGGCCATCTCTTGGTTCTGCTGCCACTTACAGCTCTCTGGTTTCTGTGTCTGGGAGGTTCTCAGCACAGGGACACTGAGTCTACAGGACATGCGCTGCCCTCATCTCTTCTTCTGGTGGTTGCGAGGTCTCCCCTTTCCACCCTAGGATGTTCCATTTTAAGCCGTTCAGGATGGCAAAACTGACCAATTTCCTCATTAGGGTTCCATATACCTTATTTGCATGGTTCTACCTCCTCAGGGTATCATGCATCTTATTTACATTAGTAGCAAGCGGTCCAGTCTCATTGATGAGCCACAGACACCCCATTTGCATAGTCGCACCTAGTCATTTAGTTGTTGTGGTTGTGCTATACCCTCACTTGACTCATGGCTGAGCCTCCAGATGGTTTTCAGAAGTACTAATTCCACAGGAGGAGATGGCTTCTCTTTCTTCTGTGGAGCAGCTGGGGAAGTCAAACCACATCCCTTTGGGGTGGGAGCACAGCTCCTTAGCCCCAGGCCACCTGAATGCCTAGTCATTTAATGAGAGTTACAAAACTATCCAATAGACGTATTGCACTGGGCAAGTCAGGGACCTTTCCAAATTACTGAGGAGCAATGATGTCAGTTTGAAGACTAAGGCGCACCTGACTCAGGCCGTGGTCTTCTTAATCACCAGCTACACATCAGAAAACTGCACCGTGAATAAGGACTATAGAAGAAGAGTTCATGCCTTTTAATTGTGGTGCTGGAGAACAGTACTGAATATCTATGAACTGCCAAGAGACCAAACAGATATGTCTAGGAAAAAAGTGTAGAGGCAAAGCGAGGATATTCCTTGGAAGAATACAACATGTTTGGAAAGATGGAGGGTCAGCAAAAGCAAGAAAAACCCCTAATGAGGTGGACAGAAATGGGCTCTGGTGTGTCAGAGATGATGAGGATGGCACAGAATAGGGCAGAATTCAGTTTGACTGTTCATATGAGTTGTACTTGACTGTACCTAAACACCACTATCACCGCAAAGACTATGGATAGAAGGGCCATTATAAGTCACTCACTGCACTTTGTGAAAAATGTGACTTATGACACTGAGCAACTTGTGTAGAAAATGTTGAATGGAAACTTAATCTGCTGTGTAAACCTTCACCTAAAACGCAGTAAGATTTAAGAAGAAAACCTTACAGCACACAGTGGCTCACTAGGAATCAAAATCCAGTTTATAACCAATAGTACTATTTTATCACGAACATAGAAAGGTGGTTTACATATGTTGTTGTTGTGTACTGTCAAGTTGGAATCAACCTATAGCTGACCCTCCAGTGAGTGGGTTTTCAGAGGCTGTTAATCGCTTGGGAGAGTCCCCATCCTTCTTCCGCAGAGCAGCTGGTGGATTTCTGTCAAGTCATCTGGGACTCATAGCAACCCTGTGTACAACAACAGCTCTGAAGCGGGCTCTGTCTTGAGCCAGCCTCACTGACTCCGACACACACCTACCCCCATTTCCTCAGTTACTGTATCAATCCTCTCATCCAGGTTCATCCTCTCCTGTGCTGTTCCTCCACCCTTCTGAGAATGATGTCCTTCTCCAAGGACCAGTCCCTCCTGGACATGTGTCCAAAGTACATGAGACAGAGCTTCAGAATCCAAGGAGAAACTTGGTTTCACCCACTCGGCTCCACGATCAACACTCTTGGCACCAGCAGTCAGGAAATCAAAAGATAAATTGCACTGGGAAAATCTACTCTCAGAGACCTCTCCAGAGCACTGAGAAGCAACGACGTCAGTCTAGAGACCAAGATGAACCAGATCCAGGCCATGGTCTTCGCAATTATTTGCTATGCATCAGAGAGCTAGACAGTGACTAAGGATGACAGAAAAATAATTGATACCTTTTAGTAGTGGTGCTGGACTAGAGTTTTGAACTTCCATGGACCAACGAGGAAATGAATTGGTCTGTGTTAGAGAGGTAAATATGATGGGTGACAAAAATAAGTTACAGAACAATATAGACAATCTCATCCCTTAATGAGAAAACAATGAGAGTAGTTTTAAAGTATGTGGAAGAAAACTCAGAAGCGGCAGAGCTGTGTGAGAGATGGCATGTTGAGTTTAGGGTAAATGTGCAGAGTTTCAGGTGATGCACTGGAGAAATTGACGGGACCTAGATGTGTCTTGTGGAACAGGTAAAGGTGGTGGCTCTGTCCTGAGGGCAATGAGATGCTGCTGAAGGATCTTGCAATCAAATCAAATTTGCATGAAAGACTCCTCTGGCATCAGGAGAGTCATGCTTCCGTAGGACATGAGAAGATGCAGCACTCCCAACTGGGTCACTGCATGAATTCAAGCATGAAAGGAGGAGGGACTTGCCCAGGGCTTGTGAGGAAGGGACAGAGTCAGTAGATCCTGAGTGTAAAGAATCTACAGAAGACTGCATTTATAATGGGAAAGGGAGATAGAAGAATCTGAGCTGGCAGATTTTTAGTCTTGGAACTTTGGGTGAAGATAGGGCCATTTACTGAGACACCGAGAATTCAGGAGGAGCTTGTCTGTACGGGTTGAGTTTGAGGGGTCTGAGGAACAGCCATATGGAGGTAGGGAGCCAACAGACGACAGAATACGCAAGCCTAGGGATAAAGAGGGAGCTCTGGTGGCCTAGTGGTAAGCTATGCTGCAAACCCAAAGGCACACCGTTCAAGCCCACCAGCTGTTCTGTGGAAGAAGAATGGGCAGTCTCCTTCCTAGTGATTAACTGTCTCTGAAAATCCAGCTGAGGGTCAGCTATGGGTCACTTCCAACTCTACGGTACACCTTAACAATAGAGCTAAAGAAGAAATGCTAAGTCACACAGTTAAGCACTTAACCACTCACTGAAAGGTTGGCAATTTGAACTCAACCAGACGCTCCTCAGTAGATAGGTCTGGTGATCAGCTTTGGAAAGGTCACAACCTTGGAAACCCTATGAACAGTTCCACTCTGTAGATACGGGCTTCCCAGGAGTTGAAATCAGCTAGATGTAAGCTACAGGAACAGTAGAGCTAAGGAAAGAGAGCTAGTTAACACCCCTGCCAGCTGGCAATTAAAGCCGTACGTATGAATAAGGTCACCCAAGGAGAATGCACTCTATGGAATTGTTCTGGGTTGGAAGAGGATTGAGAATACGACCTGATTGTTATTGTTATGTGTTGTCGAGTCACTTGCAACTCATAGTGACCCTATGTGCAACAGCTCTGAACTCTGCTCTATGCAGGCTTTGTCTGACATAATTTGGTCATGTTGCAAGGAGAAGAGAAAGACATCATGTTTAGAAGGGTAGAGGGACAGTACAAGAGAGGAGGAGCATCGATAAGATGGATTGATTCAGTGACTGGGATAATGAGGGTAAGTGTGTCAGAGACAGTAAAGTTGGCACAGCATAGAACAGGTTTCAAGGCTATTGTACAGACGGTCACTATGAGTTGCAACAACAGTAATCACCATCTATTGTGATGCTTCCAATTGACCTAGTGGTGAGAATCTTTGTTTTCATGACCTTGAGCTTCAATCCATATTGAAGGCTGGCTGAAGTCCTTGACTTTGTACAGTAAGTGCCTCAGGTCTCCCTCAGTTTTGGCAAGCAAGATAAAAAAACAACATGTAAGGGATGTTTAACTGACCCTCGGGTGGGTTTTTAGAGGCAGTTAATCGCACAGGAGGAGATTGCTCACCCTACTCCCACAATGCTGGAGAAGAGTGTTTAATAGACCATGGACTGCTAGGAGAACAAACAGTTTTGTCCTTGAGAGGGTAAAGCCAGAATGCTCCCTGGAGTCAAGGACTCTGAAGCTTCATCTGACATACTTTGGGCATGTTGCAAGGAGGGGACTGGTCCTTGGAGAGGGACATCATGTTTGGGAGAGTGGAGGGACGGCGCAGGAGAGGAAGACCCTCGATGGGATGGATTGATTCTGTGAGTGGAGTGGTGGGAATGAATGTGTTTGAGACAGCGAGGTTGGCACAAGATAGAACGGCGTTTAGGGCTCTTGTACATAGGGTTGCTATGAGTCGCAAACGACTCGATGGCACATAACAACAACAACTCCCACAATAAAGTAAAAGTAAAAAGGCAAAGTAAAAGGAAGAGCGAGCAGATACACTGAAGGAAAACTCGTGTGTCTCATAGAGGTTTGCTTGTCTACCCTTCTGGCTTCTGGCTGGGCTCCGCTAATGTTTGGCATTCCACTCTCCTTCCAAGTGTTTCGCAGGTGAATCCTGATCAGATGAACCTGAATCATGGCAAGCACAACGTCTTGCCTCTGGCTGTTTTGGGAAAAGATTTATGGTGCAGTTCAGGTCAATGGAATGTGAGGAAAGACTCCAGGGCCTTCTGGCAAAGATCTTGATGATTAAAAATAAAGATATACATAGGAAGTGGTTTCTTTGATTCTTCAGCTGCACCTTGTCACTTCTGGATAGGGCATCTGGATCTGCCTCACTTGTCTTTCGACCATGCAGAGAGAGTCTTGAGGATAATAAGCCATGGTGCTAAGGGTTGGCAGAGTAGGAAGATGGGACACCCAGGTCCCTAATGACACTGTTGTGCCATCCAATTAATCACCCCTGGAATATCCCCATATCTGGACCCCTTGAAAGATGATCTATATTTCTCCCTAGTGTTTTTTTAAAATTTTTAAAAATTTTATTATTGTGTGTGTGTACCATCAAATCGGATCTGACTGGTACTGTCCTTCTTCAGCAAAGCGTCTGGTGGATTTGAACCACATACCTGTGGGATTGCAGTGCAGCTTCTTGCCACTAGGACACCAGAGCTCCCTTCTGCCTTGTGTTTTGAACAGTTTGGTTCATGTTTTCTTTTACTTGTAGCTGAAGGCCTAACCACGGAGAAGGGTATTGCAGAAGGCTACAAAATAGAAGATTTCCAGGAGGTAATGGTCTGGGCATCTGAGGCCGGCTATAGGGACTTGGAGTAACACGGGGATGCAGAAAAGTCCTTCTGATTCAGGAGACTATTGATGATGTTGCTGAGAATAGTGACCTGGGCCACAGGTGTGAAAGCTAGGTTACAAAACGCTAGGTACTTAGCCTTATACTTAGTTGGCACTTGGTGGATATTTGAGGAATTGTAACATTGAGGTGAATGGTAGCCAAAGAAGTGGGCAGGGAGTATAGATTTTAAAAGAGGTTTTAATCTGGAGTCTACAAATTCTCATGCTCACCTACACCCAAACAGAAAAATTTAAATTCACGAGCTCTGGTGGCCTAGTGGCAAGAAGCTGCACTTCAATCCCAAAGGCATGTGTTCAAGGCCAGGCGCTGCTCCATGAGAAAAGGATGGGCAATCTTCTCCTGTGAGATTAACTGCTTCTGAAAACCTGCCAGAGGGTCAGCTATGGGTCAGTTCTGACTCTACAATAACAGTGAGCCTCCAATGGCTTTCTGAGGCTGTAGATCGTAGGAGGAGGACACTGTCCATCTTTCTCCCTCTGAGCCACTGGAGCTGGTAGAGACTGATGACCTTTGTGCTATCAGTTCAACTTTCTATGGAGTGAGTACACCACCAGAGCCCCCTACGGACTCAGAAAGGGATCTCAATCTGGGGTCTACACATCCCCTGACAAAGAATCTCTAAACAGAATTCAGGGGATCCGCAGCAGAGGATCAGGAGAGGAGAGGAAGACCCTCCCGGAGGTGGACTGACACAGTAAGTGCAACACAGCAGATTGTAAGGATGGTGCAGTTTCAGGCAGTGTGTCTCTTGTGCATCTGAGGTCTCTATGGAACCACCTCAGCAGCACCAAACGACATCAGTTTGGGGGGAAAGAAGTCCATGTTGGCTTTGATCCACACCCAACTGAAACTTAGCTTTCCTTTTGATCGTAACTGTAAGCATCTCATTTCAGTGTATTAGCAGTGTTGGTAGCTTTGTTACCTGTACAAATCACGATTATTTTTAGATACAATTTTTTAATTGCAGGTGATTGTTTACAGTCATCACTGCTTTCAAATTATGGGAGTTATTAGACTCTTCTTAAGAGCTTGTCAACGAATGCATTAATAAGGAGCACAAAAATAAAAAAGCACGTGTTTTGATCACATTTGCTTTTAAATAATATGACAACTCTATTTCAATACAAGTGGTTTAGTTCCCTTTTTCATTGTCATCTGAGTGAAGCAAATTAAGTTTTCATTCATTTATTATTATTATTATTATTTATTAATTTATTGACTTTTTCCCCATTACAGTTTCAGTACCCATAATGTAATCACTTTTTCTACTACCTCCTGGCAATTCTGGTTTCCATTAATTCTTCTACTACCTCTCTGTCTTCCCTTTCTTTACTGATATTGTAGTGATCATCCCTTACTGGATATTGCTTTTCCCTTCACTAAAAGGAGCTCTAGTGGCCTAGAGGCACCACTGCTCTGTGGGAGAAGGATGGACAGTCTCCTCCCGTGTGATTGTCTCTGAAAACCTGCCGGAGTGTCAGCTATGAGTCAAATCTGACTCACTGGTACACAACAATAACAAAGGTAGTTGGTAAGTCTGTGCATATTATGTTATGTATTTAAAACCTTTACCAGACTTCCAAAGAGAAGGAATATACAGTGTGAAGAAGATTAAGAGCCTCTCTCAGAAGAGAAAGAGGGCACAAGAGACTCATACAGAGGCAATGGGGGTGTAGTGTCAGGGGAATGCCTACATTTAGAACATAATGGTGACTTCCATGTCCAAATACTGAAGGAACAGAGAATTTTGAGAGCCATCGTCCTTGGGAAGGCTTTTGGGTTATTGAGACCCGTGCTCAGGTGGAGGGATTAAGTAGAGGAAGGAAATTTTTTCCCCACAATAAAAGGGAGGAAAGGATAAGTGTAGATAAAAATAAGCGTTTCAGTGAGGTGGGAGTGGGGGACAGGAAGTTGAGGGGGCTTTTGCCTGTTGGCTTCTATTTTCACTGTCAAGTAGGAGTGAAGTTATCTGCAGAGAGTGACTAGAAGAGCGGAGGTAGATAAAGGTAGGAAACAGAAGCCAGGGCCAACATGAATATGTAGAGGGACTACCAGACCCGGGATGAGAGGGTGAGGAGGTTAGAGAACTAGCCGGTTGTCGTGGCAACAGCTTGTGTGGGTGTGCAGTGTCTCTGGCAGAGCTCAGCTGCCCCCGTGTAGGAGTAGAAAATCAGCCAGAGCCAGGGCTGAGGTTGTACCAGGAGGATGAGGTGAAGATCAGGGCAATGAAGGAAGGATGGGTCGGGATGTCCAACTGAGTATAGAAGCGTGAGAAGGTGAGATAAACACGGGGAAGTTTTGGGCAAAGGCAATGAGAAAGTGGGAGTGCTAGAAGTGGTTGGTGGTACAAGAGTGAGTCAGTTTAAAGTCAAGCAGTAGTTTCATGGGATGGCAAGTGTTAGGGGCAAGCCATGGTTGGGTTGGCTGAAGCAGAGAACAGGAAGCAAATTAGAGGTCAGGAGTTCCAGAAATGGCCAGTCCAGGATTCTGAATGGGACCTTACTTGTGACCTAGGATTAAGATAAGGCTGATCTTTGGGCAATGTGGAGGAATAATTTAGAAGTTGAAACAAGTAGTAGAGTGTGGTGGAGTTGGGTGTATGTGTCCCACAGGGAAAGCAGATTTTTCCAACAAAGCAAAATAGTAATGGTTTAAAAGTAGCAATGAAGAGACAAAAGAATGCCTAATTCCCATGGAATGAAGAATGAGAACCCTACTTTTTATGTATAACCAGCCTTCAAAGGATAATTAGCCTTTATTAGGCTGTAAAAATAATACAATTTCGGATCACAGATAATCTAGTACGGTGGTTTTCAAGCCAGTAAAGTAGCCCCTTCTACTGCCTTCTCCTTCACGGAAGCATTTACAAATCCAGAGATGTCTGTTTGGCTTTGTCACGATGAGAAGGTGGCTCATTTGGCATCTACTAGCCCAAGATGCTTAATGTCCTGAGATGCATAGGATCGTTCCGTTGCGTCATGAACTGTCCCGCATCCGTAGTGCCAGTATTGCAGCTCATCTCAGAGAGCTGAGGTGGGTACCTGCTCTTTAGCACTTCTGCGGTCTTCACACCCTATTAAGGCAGCGTGTCTGTGTCCAAGGTCAGTGTGGTAGTCGGTGTGAGCCGGCCAACGCAACCCTTTCTCTCTACTCAACTCTCAGTAATTGATCTACAGGTGTCGCTGTTTGGACCAATGAGATGTAAGTGGAAGCCAAGGTAGGTCTCCTAAGAAAGCTTTTTCAAAAGAGCAGATGCAATTGGCACACCTTTCCCTCTCTGCTCTGCTCTTTTTCCTGCCTGGAACTTGGTTCAGCAGTCATCTTGTGCCTGTGAACTCTAACGGTCGAGCAGAACAGATCTGAAAACTCTATGTCTTTGATGAGTTCCTAACAGGTACCCTGGCTTAGACTACTACCTCCTCTGCTATCACATTTCTTTTTTTAAAAAATATTTATTATTTTGTGTGTGTGTGTGTACCGTCAAATCTGATCTGACTGGTACAGGAGGAGATTACCCCCTCCTTCTCCAGCAGAGCATCTGGTGTATTTGAACTGCATGTCTCTGGGATTGCAGTGCCACTTCTTGCCACTAGGCCACCAGAGCTCCCTTGCTATTGCATTTCTAAGAAAAAGAAACTAGTATGTGTTTAAGAAGAGCCTCAACCAGGTGGATTGACACGGTGACTGCTGCAGTGGGCCCTTATGTGTCAGGAAGTGTGAGGATGGCACAGGATAGAACAGGGTCCAGATCTTTTGTTCATAAGGTCGCTATGAGTCTTACTAGACTAACCGGCACCTAAGTACAACAATGTGCTTAAGCAGCTGTTAATTAGACGCTCTGCTGATCACAGCTGAGTGCATTCCTACCTGACAGAGTCATAGAACCCATTGCCTGTGAAATGACTTAGACTCAAGAAGACCCCGTATGTATCAGAACAGAACTCTGCTCTGTAGAGTTGGCAATGGCTGTTTTCAAATGTAGATCACCAGGCTGGCCTTCCAAGGAGCTTCTGGGAAGACTTGAACTTCAATGTGTTGTCAACCAACCAAGCAAATAATAAGACAAAATGCCAAGAATGTATAAACAGAGGTAAAGTAGAAGAAATGTTGAACAGTTCCAACAACTGAAGCACAGAACCCAGCTTCCCTGTGCCTTTATTGAAAATTGCCAGGGAACAAATCACAAAGAGAATTCTATGCAAATGAAGCTAAGCTCTTTCTATTGAAAACCTTATGCTTGACTCAAGATGGAGGGGTTAGCCTATACAAGAATCAGTGTAGTAAGGTCTGCCTTAGTGCCTACCCTGTGACACCTAAGGTCTGCCTTGGCGCTTCAGGGTCTGCATCTCCCTCATATCCTGATAGAGCATTTGGTTTATTATAAATATTTAGTATGAAATTAGGCTTCCCACACCAACCCTTGGGTTAGCAGCTGAAAGCATTAGCCATTTACACCACCAAGGGCCTCTGATCGAGCTGTAGAATCAATAGTGACAGACCTGAAAGTAAACCCCGGACTTTGCTCCATTCCAACACTCTTTCCTCTTCAGCAGCGTGTGGCCTCTGGAAGGCAGAATCAGCACCACCTGAGAAATTGCTGGTAACACGAGATTTTGAACCCCACCCTGGAACTTCCAATCAGAAACTCTAACTAGTGGAGTTTCTTTTCACAAGCCCTGCAGGTGATTAGTGGACCTAAAGTTTGAGAACAGCCTTGCTCTGCACTGGGTGGCCCAAGGCCGGTGTTCTCACATCACCTGGGGGCTTGTTAAGAACACAGACTCACAGGTCCCAACAGACACCTACTGAATAAAAATCTGCATTTCCAGAAGATACCTGGGTTATTTATATGCACAGTAAAGTTGAAGGAACATTGCTCTACAGGAAACTTAAATGACTATTTTTATTTTTCCCTCTTGAAACAAGAACTTGGAAAAAACTCCTAACTGACCCCTCTGTGATTTCAGCTATGAACGTCATTGCATATGACAAAATGTTAAAATGTGATTATCATCACTTGAAATTTGAAACTTCTGATTATAAACATTTGAAAACTTGATAAAGTGAAGAGTATAGTGTAGTTGCCTCCTATGTACGTGCCTTGCAAATGATTTTAAGTGAAAAATTTATCTCGGGTTTAAATTTGAGAATACTCTTTTATTGGGATCACTTGAAGACTACTGTAAATCTGTGTCATTGGACAGATTTTAAAAAAGGAAATAAAAATAACTTTTTAAAATAAATTGCTTTAATATCTTTTTCAACCCACAGGAGAGAGGGTTGCTGTTATTGTTACTGAATTGATCGTGACTCAGCAATCCTGTGAACAGCAGACCTGAACCCTCCCTTATCCTGTGTCATCCTCACCGTCTCTGATACATCCGAGCCCATTGCTCCAGCCACTGTGTCAGTCTATCTCATTGAATGTCTTCCTGTCTTTTGCAGACCACTGTTTCCATAAAGATTGTTGTTATTGTTGTTGTGTGCTATTGAGTTGGAACCCACCTATAGCTGATCCTCCAGCAGGTTTTCCAGGAAGTTAATGCGTGGGAAGATATTGCCATCCTTTTCCCTAGCTTCAGCTGGTAGCTTCAAACTACCTGCCTTTGGGATTGTAACTCAGTTTATCACTAGACCACCAGAACTTCCTAAAAGATTACAGCCAAGAAAACCCTGTGGTAGGGTCAGTCCTTGGCCTTCTTCAGGAAACACTTCAGGACCTCTTCAGCCTTTATTTCTATCTGTCTTTTGTTGCTATGAATTTGCCTATTACAGATAAGTCATGTAAGTTGTTGTTATGTTCCGTTGAGTCATTGAGTCGTTTGCACTAGTTGATAGCTACCGTAGTCTCTCTGACTCTTACACACCTACCCCTACCACCCCAGTCACTGAGTCATTCCATCTCATTCGAGGTCTTCCTGTCCTGTGCTGTCCCTCCACCCTTCCAGGTATGATGCCCTTCTCCAAGGATTGGTGCCTCCTGGCCACGTGCCCAAAGAGTGTGATATGAAGTAAAATCATAAAATATTTGTCCCTTTGTGAGTTACTTATTTCACTTAGAACAGTGTTTTGAAAGTTCATTCTTGTACTGCTTCCTGCTGTCAAGTTGGTGCTAACTCTTAGTGACACTTCCTCAGATTTCCAAGGCTGCAAATATCTTAACAAGAGACTGTCCATCCAGCTTTCTCCCTCAGAGTGACTGAGGCATACAGCCTCTAGTTAGCAACAACACACCTTATGGACTACATACCAAAATCCTCATTCTTGTAGCATGCATAAAAATGTCAATTTTTTTAATGGTTGAATACTATTCCATTATATGATTGATACCACTTTTTGTTTAGCTGTATATCTATTGATGGATACTTGGTAGCTTCTACTTTTTGGCTATTGTGCTAATACCACAATATTGCCTCTTGTATACAAGTACATGTTTAAGTTCCTGCTTGTATATTCCCCCACCCCCCCCCACCCCCGTATGCCCAGGGATGGAATTGCTGAGTCATATGGTAATTCTGTTTTATTGACTATGCAAAAGTACTTGGCTCTGTGGATCACAGAAAACTATAACTAGCATCAAGAAGAATGGGAATCCCAGAACACTTCATATGCAACCCCTATTTAGAACAAGAAACTGTTGTCTGAACAGAGTAAGGAAAGACTATGTGGTTTAAAATCAGGAAAGGTGTCCTGACGCATACCTTTTCCCATACCTGTCCTATCTCCATACCTCTTCAGTCTGTATGCTGAACAAACCATTTGAGAAGCTGGATTCTATGAAGAAAAATGTGACATGAGGATTGGAGGAAGACTCATGAACAACCTGTGTTATGCAGATGACACAACCTCCCTTGCTGAAAGTGAGGAGGATTTGAACTGTTTGCTGTAGAAGATCAAGACCACAGCCTCAATATGGATTACATCTCAACTCAGAGAAAACAAAAATCCTCACCACTGGACCGATTTGCAACATCATGATAGATGGAGAGAATTGAAATGGTCTACGATTTCATTTTACTTGGATCCACCCTTGGTAACAGGAGTCAGGAGATAAGGAGATGTATTGTACGGGGCAAGTGTGCTGTCAAAGACCTCGCCAAAGTCCTGAGGAGCAATGATGTCAGCTTGAAGATTAAGTTGCACTTGATTCAGACTGTGGTCTTTCTAAGCACTTGTTATGCATCTGAGATCTGAACAGTAAATAAGGATGGCAGAAGAATTATTGATGTTTTTGAGTTGTAGTGTTGGAGAAAGAGTGCTGAATATCCCATGGACTGCCAAAAGAACAAATATGTCTTGGGAAATCAGAGAGCATCTTGAAGGCGAGGACAGTGACGTCTCATCTTAGAAACTTCAGGCATGCTGCTAGGAGAGACTATTCTTTGGAAAGGGACAACAGGCTTGGAAGGTGGAGGGTTAGCGATAGCTTACCCTCAGTGAAATGAATTGGCTTGGTGACTGCAGCAATGGGCTCAAGTGTGTCAAAGATGTTGATGATGGCACCAGATAGGACTCAGTTCTGATCTGTTGTTCATAGGGTCACTATGAGTCATACTCGATTTGATGGGACTTAGCAACAACAAAATAGTAATTCCATTTAACTTTTGGAGACTCTGTCTCACTGTTTTCCACAGCTGTTGCACCATTTACAGTTCCACTGGCAGTGCATGAGAGTTCTAATTTTTCCAAATCCTTAGCCAACTGTTGTTATTTTCTGATTATTTGGTGATAACCATCTTAGTTTGATGTGAAGTGGTATGTCATTGTGGTTTGGATTGACATTTTCCTAATGACTAATGGTGTTGAGCATCTTTTTGTGTCCTTATTGGCCCTTTGTATATTTTATTTGGAGAAATGTTTATTCAAGTACTTTACCCATTTTTAAATTGGGTTGTTTCTTTCGTTGAGTTGCACAAGTTCTTTATATAACTAAACAAATCATTCTTTTAAAGGATCAGCACAAAGCTATTTCCCTTAAGGCAGAAGTTAAAAATGTCCGAAATGTGCAACTTCACCAAGCTCCTATGCCTCTCTGTCATCACCAACCCTAACTAGTCATTGTTTCTTTAGTATTTTTTTCTTGGCTTTGTAATTTGCTGCAATATCTCATGGGACCTATGAACTGTTCTCACAGTTAAACCTAAAAACCTCAAACTTACTGCTGTCAAGTCTAGTTAGGAACTGCAGTCTTCAATGTGGACTGAAGCTCAACATCAAAAAGACAAAGATTCTCACCACTGGGCCACTTGGCAGCACCGTGATACATGGAGAAGAGATTGAAGTTGTTAACAATTTCAGCTTTCTTGGCTCCACTATCAATACTCTCTCTCTCTCTTTTTTACTTTAATGAAAGTTTTCAGAGACTTTGGATTTCCATTCATTCATTGTTGCACACACTGTCAATACTCTTGGCACTAGCAGTCAGGAAACCAAAAGATTAATTGCATTTGGAAAGTCTCTTGTCAGGGACTTTTCCAGAGTGCTAAAGAGCAATGATGTAAGTCTACAGACTAAGGTGCACCTGATCCATGCCATGGTCTTTACAATTGCTTGCTATGTATCTGAGAGTTGGACAGTAAATAAGGATTATAGAAAAAGAATCAATGTCTTTGAGTTGTGGTGCTGGAAGAGTATTGAACATACTATGGACTACCAAGAGAACAAGCAGACCATCCTGGAGAAGGTGAAACCAAGTTGCTCGTAGGAGGCACGGATTCTGTAGCTCCAAATGACTTTTTTGGAGCATGTTGCTAGGAGGGACTAGTCTTTGGAGAAGGACATCATGCTTGAAAGGATGGAGGGGAAAAGATAAGTGCAAGAGAAGACCCTGGAAGAGATGGATTGACACAGTGTCAGGGACAGTGAGATTTGCTCAGGGCAGGGCAGTATTCAGAGCTATTGTGCAGAAAGTTGCTATAAGTCACAGATGACTTGATGGCACATAACAACAAATAAAAAAAAAACCAAAACAACAACAAATCAAAATGAGAGACTTCCCAACTTTCTCCCATAGCATCCTTGGTGGATTCAAACTGCTGAAGACGTGCAGCTATTGTGTTACAACACACAACTCACTATAGATTATACCATGGTAGTGATTTACTGAAGAAGTTACAACTTACAGCTCAGGACCAAGATCAACTAGGAAGTTATAGGAGTAATTGAGGAGACAGGATATAGTCAATCAGGACAGCTTCCAACCAGGATATCTTCCCACTACTGTCAAGTCCTTCCTATGAGCCTGTTGCTGTCTCTTGCCATCTTGCTCTGTTTTCAGTGTTATAGCTCCTTTTCTTTCTCTTGTGTCTGTACAAAATTTCTGTTAAGAAAGATGCATATACAGCAAGCTCCTTATCACCTTCAAGGTATGACCCATCTGAGCAAGACCAGGAACTAACCAGTTCCCTCAGTAGACCAGAAGTTACTAATTTTTCATAGTAATCAACAAATCTCTGCAAGAGTCTTATGGAATTTATTTGCATAGTAAATGAACCAATCCCTTGTGTTATGGATTTCATTGTGACCCCTCTCACTATGTGTCAACTTGACTAGATCATTATTTTCATATTATGTAATTGTCCTCCCTTTTTGTAATCTGACTTACTTATCCTATATATTGTAAGAGTGAGAAGCCCTGGTGGCATGGTGGGTATGTGTTAAATTGCTAACTGAAAAGTGAACGGTTTGAATCCACCAGTTGCTCTATGGGAGAATAATGAGGTAGTCTTCACTCATTAAGATTTTTTGGGCTCTGATACCTGATGGAGGATTGCCATGAGAGGACAGTGGATTATGATGTTAACAAGTCAGGATGAAGGGCAGTTCTGTTAATGAGAAAGAATATAATCTACAGAATTAGGTTGTATCTTGAATCAATGTATTTGGAGATGAGAGAGTAAACAAGGGAGCAGAGATTAGAGGACCAACTAGCACCAAGAAAGAGGAGCTAGGAGCAGAGCATTTCCCTTGTATATGGAGTTCTGTGCTGGCAATCTTCTATACCCATGAGAAGAATGGTAGCAAGACACAAGGAAATCTCCAGGGAATGCTAAGTGCATTTGTATTGAATGGAGACAAAGACCTTCCCCCAGAACTAACAAAGAAAGAATATTCCTCTTATACTGGTGCCCTGGGTTCAGACTTCTAGTAGTGAGAGAGTAAATTTCTATATAAGCCATTCACTTGTGGTATTTCTGTTAGAGCAATACGAGATAACTAAATCAGAATTTGTGAGATGATTTTGACAGAACTATAAACCCAAGTCCAAAAAGGCCTTATCTCAAGAAACCCATTGTCTTGCAGCATCCTGGATATTAATCTCTGATGAGATACATGATTCCAAATATCCCCCCCCCACTCTATAGGTTGTATTTTAATTTTTTAAAATAATATTCTTTGATGATAAAAAGTTTTACATCGATTGGGTCCAAGGGACCATGAGAGGGCCAGAGCCATGATGGAGGGGGACGTGGAGTGGGACGTACTGGACATGCTCGAGGTGCTGAGGTATACGGGACAACTTTTGGAAAGGCAAGGCCTTATCAAGGGAGCAGAGGGTGGGCTGTTTTCACCAGAATTTTCAGAGCTCTGTATTTGGTTAGATTCTCAAATAGAATCATTGTGCAACTTGAAAGAAAGTATCACTTCCGCTGGGTGAAATGATCTGGAAAGCTTCCAGCCTGAAATAAGTGGTTTTTTAAAAGAAATGGCATGTCCATATTTTGCACTTATATCAGGAGATATAAAAGACCGCTTACAAAAGAAGGATGACTGTTTGAAACTCCTGTTATTTTTAAGTACAGAACTTCAAGCTTTACAGACATTACTAAATAAGAAATGTAAAAATTCTCGATTTGATAAAAATAGTGAAATTTATCAAGAAGTTCAAGCTATCTGTGATTCCCTTACTGTACCCAAGTCAACAACTTCTGACATTACACTTATGCCAGGCCAAGTGGAATCAAAGGTGAAAGATAATCTCTCAAAAGTCCAGAAAAAATCATGTGGGAAAAACACTGTTGAAAGTGACTTTAAGTCCAGAACAACTGGAAAGAATCAATGATGCTCTTTCCTCTGAATATGAATGCCGCCGGCGAATGCTAGTGAGTGTTAGTTAGATGTGACAGTGCAGTCCTTTGGCTGGTCTGATACAGCAAAGGTAAAAACAGATGACATAACAAGAATTTACCAGCCTAAGTGTTCTGCTTTGCCACCTAAGACAACTATGACATTGGCACATTTGCTAGCTGCTTGTGAAGACCTGTCCAAAATCATGAGGACAAGTGGCAGCATGACCTGGGAGAAGATGGCATGTGCCACTAATAAGGTGCTGATGGGACGAGTACCTGACCAGGGAGGGAGGCCTAATTAAATTGAACCACCTCCCTCTGAAATGCCCCATGGCAAAAGAGATAAGAAGGTGGTGGAAGGAGTGGTTGGGGTGATGGTGGAGGAGGGAGAGGAGGTGGTGGGGGTGAAAGAAGTGGCTGGGGTCGTGGAGGAGGTTGGGGAGGTGGTGGAGGAGGAAGAGGGGGTGGTGCTGGCAGAGGAGGGGTTTCCAAGGCAGGGGAGATAATGGTAGGAGGGGAGATTGTGGTGGAAGAGGAGGCTATGGAGGAAGAGGCGGCTAAGGTGGAAGAGGTTATGGAGATCCATATAGAGGGGGTGGTTATAGAAGGTATTCAAACCTACAGAAATTAGGTAGCAGTGCTTAATTCTTGATAGACTAGGCATAGTGGTTGGTTTTTTTTTTCTTTTTCAGTCTTCTTTATTCATGGCCAACTTTCTTTTTTTCTATTTTTATTAATTTTAATAAACATTTACAGAGATTTTGAATTTCCATTCATTCATTGCTGTACTTTTCTCCCTGCCCACCCCTCCCCACCAGTTCGCTCCTCTTTGAAAAGAAAAGAAAAAATTCCTTCATTGGTATACCAATTCCCCCCTCCCCCCACACTGAGTACACTTCTCTATGCAGCCTTAACTCTGGACTCCTGTGCTAACCATAAAACTCAATCCTATATCGCCTCTGATCTGTTCTTTTCCTTATCTGTTTCAATACAGTGTACATAATTTATCCAGTTTTTTCTCAGTCTTACCCCAACCCTGATGTCAGTCCCATTCCACAACAGTGGCACCGTGCAGTATTTGTCCCTTTGTGACTGAGATATTTCCTTCAGCAGAATGTCCTCCATGGTCACCCATTTTTAATAATATTGCATGAGTTCTTTGTTTTTCAATGTGGCATAGTATTCCACTGTGTGGATATACCACAGCTTCTCTATCCATTCGTTTGTTGATGGTAGGCATAGTGTTTTAAGCAACATCTGAATATCACCTTTGAAGTAAACATGTTAGACACTCTTAATAGCATTCTTGAACTGGGTTGATATATAAGAGCATTGTAGATTGGTTGTTTGGTTTTTTTTAAAGACTTTTTAAAAAAATTTTTACTCTTTTGTGTGTGTGTCCCATCAAATTGGATCTGACTGGTACAGGAGGAGATTGCCCCGCCTTCTCCAGCAGAGCATCTGGTAGATTTGAACCACGTACTTCTGAGATTGCAGTGCAGCTTCTTACCATTAGGCCACCAGAGCTCCCTAAGAACATTGTTTTATACTACCATTTGATCTCTTGAATGATTGATGTTCCCCCAGCCCCCTATATTCTGTGTACCGACCTTTGAACATGTTGTGTCTTTTTAAAAAACAAAAAATAAACAAAAATAATTTTTTAAAATGTAAATATTTATTACTGTCAAACTTGGAAAAAGGAAAGTATTTTATTGTCACAATTGACTTCAGATTGTTACCTATATTTTATTCAGATTTGAGAAACATAGTGACCCCATATGTAATGGAAAGAAATGTAGACTATTGTGTTACCCATAAAAAAAAGAAAAAGAAAAAAAAAGTTTTACATTTTGGTAAAGTCTGACTTGTCTGTTTTTCAATTTTGGCTCTAGTTTTTATTATCATGTCTAAGAAATGATGGCCACATATAAAATCTTGACAATTTACCCCTGTGTCACAGTTTCAGGTCTTATGCTCCATTCAGGTTGTTGCTCCATTCTTAATTAATTTTTGTGTAGAAGAAATAGAAACCCAACTTTATTTTTTGTATGTGGAGATCTGATTGTCCCAGGACTATTTGTTGAAGAAATTGTTCTTTACTCATTGAATAGACTTAATTGTTGTTGTTGTTATGTGCCATCGAGTTGCTTGCGACTCATAGTGACCCTATGTACAATAGCCCTAAACTCTGCTCTGTCCTGTGCCAATCGCACTGTCTCTGATAGACCCATCCCGATTACCCCAGTCACTGAATCAATCCACCTCATAGAGGGCCTTCCCCTCCTGCGCTGTCCCTCCACCCTCCCAAGCATGATGCCCTTCTCCAAGGACCGGTCTCTCCTTACAACATGTCCAAAGTATGTCAGACGAAGCCTCAGAATCCTTGTCTCTAAGGAGCAGCCCGGTTTAACACTCTCCAGAATGAATCTTTTTGTTTTCCTAGCAGTCCACGATACATTCAGTACTCTTTTCCAGCACCACAGCTCAAAGACATCAATTCTCCTTCTATCCTCCCTAGTCACTGTCCAACTCTATGATGCATAACAAGTGATTGCAAAGACCATGGCCTGTTATCAGATGCACCTTAGTCTCCAGAGAGACACCATTGGTCTTAAGTACTTTGGAGAGGTCCCAAACAGCAGACTTTCCCATCACAATACGTCTTTTAATTTCTTCCTATTGGTGCCGAGAGTATTGACTGTGGAGCCAAGCAAACTAAAGCTGTTAACTATCTCAATCTCCTCACCATCCATCCTGATGTTGCCAGTTGGTCCAGTGGTGAGAATCTTTGTCTTCTTGACATTGAGCCTCAATCCATACTGAAGGCTGCATGCAGTCCCTGACCCTCAGCAGCAAGCGCCTCAGGTCCTCCTCAGTTTCAGCAAGCAGGGTTGTGTCATCTATATAACGCAGGTTGTTAATAGATCTTCCACCAATCCTGATGCCGCATTTCTCCTCATAGAGCCCAGCCTCCTGGATAATCTGTTCTGCATACAGGTTGAAAAGGTATGGAGACAGGACACATCCCTGGCATACGCCCTTCCCAACTTTGAACCATGCAGTGTTTCCTTGCTCTGTTCTGATAACTGCCTCTTGGTCCAAGTATAGGTTTCACAATCACTTGGCTGTAGATGTGTATTTCTTTTTTTTTTCTTTTTTTTTTTTTGGAGGGGGCACCCGGATAGATGTGTATTTCTGACCTCAGTTTTATTCTGTTGACCTGTGTGTTTATCCTTATGCCAATACCAAAGAGTTTTGATTACTATAGCTTTGTGGTAAGTTTTAGAGTTAGGAAATGTGAGTCCTCCAGTGTTGTCCTTCATTTTCAATTTTCAAATTTGTTTTGATTATTCAGGACCCTTTGCTATTCTGTATGAGTTTTGGCTTTTCAGGGAGGGGATAAAAAAAAAACAAAACAACCAAACAAACAATAGCTGCTGGATTTTATATAAAAAACCTTATTGAATATGTAGATCTCTTTGGGTGGTTGTTGTTATTAGATGCCATCAAGTACAACTCATATGACCCTATGAACATCAAGATCTGAACCCTGCCCTATCCAGTGTCATCCTCATCATCTAGAACTCATTGTTAGAACCACTGTGTCAGTCTGTCTCATTAAGGGTCTTCTGTTATTTGATGACTCTCCACTTCTCCAAACATGGTATCTTTATCCAAAGATTGGACCCTTCTAACAGCATACCCATGGTCTTTTCAATCGCTTTCTATGCATCTGAGAGCCAGACAGTGAATAAGGATGACAGAAGAAGAATTGATGTCTTTGAACTATGGTATTGGAAAAGAGTGCTGAACATCCCATGGACTGCAAAAAAGAACAAGCAGATATGACTTAGAGAAGATGCAGGCTGAGTGCTTTTTGGAGGGAAAGATGATAAAGCTTCATTTCACATAGATTGGGCAAGTGGCCAGGAGTGGGACTTTGTGCTGAGAAAGGTGGGGGGGATGTTGAAGGAAGGGAAGACCATCCATCAGGTGGATTGACACAGTGGTAATGGACTTGAGTGTGTCAGACATTGTGAGGACGGCACAAGACAGGACAGGGTTCAGATCTGTTGTTCATGGGGTTGCTATGAGTCAGCCTGGACTCGACAGGACCTAACAACAACAATAACCACATACTCAAAGTGTGTGAGATGAAGTGTCACCCTCTTACCCTCTAAGGAGCTACCTTCTCCCCAAGACTTATTTTTTTATGTTGCTGCACACTTTTAAAAAAATTTTTATTTTATTATTTTCTGTGTGTGTACCATCAAATTGGATCTGACTGGTACAGGAGGAGATGACCCCTCCTTCTCTGGCAGAGCATCTGGTGGATTCAAACCGCACATCCCTGGGATTGCAGTGCAACTTCTTGCCACTAGGCCACCAGAGCTCCTCTTATTCATTCTTTTGAGATCCCATGTGATACGTAGTGCCTTTCTCCAGCACTACAACTCAAAGGCTTCCTCCTTTTTTTTCCTCAAAACTTCCTCTTCTCTTGTGACATCTTAACAAAATTAAATATTCTAAGACTTAATATTGTCTCCTATGTGAACAGAATGTTTCCCCATTTATTAGACCATCTTTGTTTCAGCAATGTTTTCTATTTTTTTCACTGTATAAGTCAAAAGACTACTGGTGATCTACTCCATATAAAGATTACTGTGTTGGTTAAATCTATTCCTAGGTTCTTTTAGGTGCTATTGTAAATGTTAACGGTGTTCATTTCCTTTTCAGATTATTCATTAATAGTATACAAGAGCACAACTAATTTTTGTGTGTTGGTCTTGAACTCTGTGATTTTGCTATCTCCAGTCATCTCTTCCCCCACCACTTTTGTTTTTTTAAACTGTTTTTTTACTAAGGGGATTTTTTACAAACATTTTCACCAATAGAATTTTTTGGCTTGTTTGCAATTTTTGTTTCCTTAAGTGTGGCCTGCTTGCCCCTCTGGTTCCTCCACCCTCCAGTTGTTAGATTCCCCCCCCATCCTAAGCAAGGCTCAGACTGCCCATTGAGTGGGCTGTCAGGCAGGTCTGTGGTTATTCTAAGGACCTTGGAATGAGCATTTCAAAGACCTTTCCTTTGCTTACCTCAATCCAGTGTGCAAATCAATGATGAAAGCAAGTCAGTAACTGTTTTCTGGATGGACCAACACAAATAAGCTGAAATAATGCTCCTTGCTTACATCGCCTTGTGCTCAAAGAAGGAAATGATAAAGCAAGGAACCCCAGGAAAAAGATTATGTTGACTTCCCTCCACCGTAGTTCTTCCATGGATCAGGAATGATACATAGCTTAAGGGATTTTTCTATTAATCATACGATAAAGTAAAATCATTCTCAATCTGTTCTTATGTGCTGGAATCTGAGTTAATATCTGTGAAACATGGTTCCTCCGCTTTGGCCTTTTAATTGAGGGTATGTTGTCGTTACGTACCTTTGAGTAACTGACTCATAGCTGATGCTCCAGTGGGTTTCAGAGGCTGTACATCACACAGGAGAAGACGGTATCTTTCTTCTGTGGAGAAAATGATGGATTAGAACTGTGTGCCTTTGGGTTGACAGTGTAGCTCTTTACCACTAGATCTCTTTAAGGGTATTGTTATTGTCATGTGCCACTGAGTCAGAACAGACTCATAGCTGACCCTGTAGCAGGTTTTCAGAGGCAGTAGTAAATCACACAGAGTAAATCACAAAGATAACATTGCTCATCTTTCTCCCACGAAGCAGCTGGTGGATTTGAACTGTGTGCCTTTGGGATGGCATTGCAGCTCCTTACCACTAGACCACCTGAGCTCCTTTAGGGATATAGGAAAATGTATTTTATACTGATAGTTTTTACTAGAAGAAACCTGGCAGAGAAATTATTAAAGCACACAGCTACCAACTAAAAAGGGTTTAACCCACCAGTAGCTCCATGAAAGAAAAACTTGGCCATCTGGTCCCATAAAGATGCTCCCAAACCAAAACCCAATGTGGTTAAGTCAGTTCTGGCTCAGAGCAACCCAATTAGGACAGAGCAGAACTATCCAGTACAGTTTACAAGATTGTAAATCTTTACAGAAGCAGACTGTCATATCTTTCTGCTATGGAGTAGCTAGTGGGTTTGAACTGCTGACCTTTTGATTAGAGGCTGAATGCTTTAACCAGCACATCACCAAGGACCACTTCTATAGCTTTAGAAACTGTATGGAGACAGTTCTTCTCTGACCTGAAGGATCACTATGAGTTGAAATTGACTTGACGGCCTGTAATAGTCTTTGCTTTGTTAATGTAGAGATGTCTTGTTGATAAAAAACTTTTAATCATGTACTACATTTGCATATATATTTGATGAAGAAGTGAAAATGGGAGGAGGAAACTAGCATTTTCCCCACAGTTAAATGGTAAGACAGGACAAAGTCTAAGCATGTAGCTGACTTACCAACCAGTCTGGAAATATGAGTATCAGATTCTTTATACTACCTTGAGAAGATGGGGGAAAAACACCCAAAAACACTTTACTGTGGAGGACACACTTTATTCTATGTAAAATAATAATCTCTACCTGTTTTAAACATTACAGTGTTATAGTTATTGTACACAAAAAGAAGAGAGCATTTTGGAAGGGAATTAATAACTGTTCTTTTTCGTATTTGAAGACTTGAGTAGTATTAACTGGTGTCTGCATTGATTACAAGCTACAGTTAGAAAACTTTCATTCAGTAGCATCTTGGGGTGCATAACAGATCAATAAGTTTTCTAGTTTTGTTTGAAAGAAAACTTTCTTTTTGATGGATTCTTTTTGTGTGCATCCACAACTTTAATATGTTGTGGGTTTTTTCCCCCCCAAATGACCTATTTGTTTCATTTCATGATGAAATGGATGTGTAGCACAAATATAAATGGTTTCTGAGGGGTAAAAAAGATTTTGCCAAATGTTATTTGTACTCTGAGGCGTTCTGACTGTGCAGTGACCAAGTGACTTGAATTCACTGCCAACTCCCTGGGATAAAACCCTATGGATCTTTTGTAAAGATTGTTTGTTGTTGTTGTTGTGTACCGCAGAATCAGAACTGACCCACTGCTGACTCTTCAGCAGGTTTTCAGAGGCAGTTAATCAGACAGGAGGAGATTGCCCATCTTTCTCCCGTGGAGCAGCTGATGACCTTGAACCACCGGCCTTTGAGATTGCAGCACAGCTACTTGCTACCAGACCACCAGAGCTCTCTCTAATCTTATAAAGATTATGGCCTAGGGAACCAAATGGGACAGTTCTACTCTGTCAAATGAGGTCCCTGTGAGAAGTTGATGTTGGTCAAGATTATTGAATACATACGGGCTGTTTGTTCTTCTGAACAAACAAATCTATCTTGGACGAGGAGTAACCAGAGTGTTCCTTGGAGGCAAAGAAAGTAAAAATTTCATCTCACATACTTTGGGCATGTTTTCAGGAGGCCCCAGTTCTTAGAAAGAGACATAATGCCTGGAAGAGTAGGGAGTAATGAAAAATAAGAAAACTTGCAATGAAATGGGTTGATACGGTGCCAGTGGGCTTGAATGTGTAGGAGATTGTGAAGATGGCTCAGGATAGGGCCAGGTTTCGATCTATTGTTCATAGGTTCACCATGTGTTGTAGTTGACTCCATGTTGCCTAACAACAATATGAATAAAAAAATGACCCAGTGGTGCTCACCAACATTTATGCTCCTGGGCAACCATCAGAATTGGACTGTGGAAGTCTAATAAAGAGAACCTGGCTCCTGTTCAATTTGAAGTAAATGTCTTGGTGCCTGCCAAATGGTTAAGCTGCTTATGATCAGTTGGCTCTTATCTGCACCAGTACCGCCCCTGTCCATCTCCCCGAAGCAGAACATCCCAGTGGCCTCTGTGCCCTTTTGGAATGCGTCACGATCTTAGAATAATAGACTCTTATTTAACAACCCCTCATTTTACAGATCCTTGTGCCCCTAATCAGAGCTAAGTGCTCTCCTCCCGGTTTTCCTCTCGGACCTTGCCAAACCCCATGACTGCTGTAATCACACAGATAAAGAGGTAAGTTATTTACATTAATGCATACACAATGGAGTGACAGATTCTTCAGCCGGGCTCTATCTGGGTCATCTTTATACCTTCAGCACAATGCCTGGAACATTCTAGCTTCTCAATAACTATTTGTTGAGTGAATGAATGATGACATGGAAGCCCAAGGACAGGAAGCAACATGTCCCAGATCACAAACTGAGTTAGTGACATTTTGAGAAGTAGGCTGTGAAAACATTTAAGTTACATTGTATTGCTTGAAATCACCTGGTAAGAGTCCAGAAGCAAGGGAAATGGTTGAAGAAACCAGCTTGGACTAAAACTCTGATGACAGGTTATTCACAGAATTAAAAATTCATGTGAGAGCCTGCAAAATCAAGTTGACGCAGAGTTAAGAGTTTTAGTCTTTTAGTATCTTAAGAGTTCTGTTTTTCTTGTGGGTGTTCTACCTTTAGGAGAGATGGGCACCTGGGAGAAAGAAACTTCCATGCTTGGCTTTACCTTGGTTGGGGAAGGTTAGAATGGGAGACACTGCTTTTCCGTGGAGGGACAGGAGGATCTTTGCCCACTCAGGTCCACAGACCTGCGGTTGAGTTCATGATTAGTCGTTGGCAGAAATACATCATTTTTGCATAGATTGAAGAAGGCTCATGGTGACTCTGTGTGCTGAGTATTTATTTAAGTTTGCATCAAGATCAAGGCTTTTGTGTCTTATTGAGGCAGAGGAGTTAGAACAGGATGTCAGCATGAGGGAATACCAGCTTAATGGTGGCTTGGCTTTAGAAGAGGTCAGAGTGACCCAGGAAATGTAATCTGGCCAGCAGCTGGGCAGTAGTCTCCCTGAACTCTGCAGAGTCCTCTCAAGGTCTTCTCCAGAAGATCTGTTCCAGGGAGATCCTGTGATGCTCAGTGACAGCTGTGTGTGTGTGTGTGTCCTTATAGAGAAGTGTGACAGTCTGGCCTCGATCCTGAGGTGGAGAGGTGTGTGGGTATGCGCAAAGGGACTGGTAAAGGACAATGCCTGTGTCCCACCTCAGAGAGGAACTGCTGCTTTCTTTGGCCTTTGAACATCTATTGCATGAGCTATTGTTGGCTCAGCAGTTAGGTGCTTGGGTGCTAACCAAAAGGTCAGTGGTTTGAATCTACTAGCCATTCTATGGGAGAATGATTTGGCTGGCAGTCTGCTTCTATTAAGATTTATAGTCTCTGTAACCCTGTGGGGACAGTTTACCCTGTCCTACATACAAGTTCACAGTCAAAGTCAACTACTCAGCAGTTGGTTTGGGTTTAGTTTGCATGAGTGGTGGACCAGTTTGAGCAGCATCACCTGGAGGCTAACTGGCCTGGCCGGTCACCAGAGAGAGGTTGCCAACTTTTGTTGCAGATTTCACTGCAGACTTTAATGGATGTCAAACTTTTATGCTGAGACTTCTGTTCCTCTGCTGTTTTTAGTTCTTAAGTGCTGTCAAGTTGTAGTCATGCAACTCCTAGCGACCCTATGAACAACGATCTGAACCTAACTCTGTGGCGCGCTATCATCAGCATCTCTAGCATGCTCAAGGCCATCTGTGATAATCATACATCTCTCCATCTCTCACTGAGGGCCTTCCTCTCCTTTGCTGACCCTCTGCCTTACCCAGCATTTCTCTCTCTCAGGACTGGTTCAGTGTGTGTATTTATTGTTGTTATGTGCCATTGAGTCTCTTGCAGCTCACAGCAACCCTATGTATGGTAGCTCTGCACTCTGTCCTGTCCTGAGACAGTTTCACTGACTCCAACACACCTACCCCCATTACAACGGTTGTTGTTTCAATCCATCTCATCTGGAGTCTTTCTATCCAGTGCTGTCCCTCCATCCTTCAAAGCATATCCTTCTCGAGGGACTGGGCCTTCCTGACCACTTGCCCAAAGTATTTAAGATGGAGCTTCAAAATTCTTGCCTCCAAGGAGAAACTTGGTTTCACCCTCTCCAAGACATGTTTGTTCTCTTGATGATCCATGTCATGTTTAATACTCTTCTCCAGCACCATAACTCAAAGGCAGTGATTTTTCTTCTGTCATCTTTAGTCATTGTCCAGCTCTCTGATACATATCAAGTAATTGTAAAAACTATGGCCTAGATCAGGCAGACCTTAGTCCCTAGACTGACAGTACTTTTTAGGACTTTGGAGAGGTCCCTGACAGCAGACTTCCCCAGTGCAATTCCTCTTTTGATTTCCTGACTGCTGGTGCCAAGAGTGTTGATTGTGGAGCTGAAAAAGCTGAAATTGTTAACACCTGAATCTCTTCTCTACCTATCATGGAGCGGAAGACTCCCAATGAGATGGATTGAAACAATGATTTCATCAATGGCTTTAGTGTATCAGAGATGATGAGGAGACAGGAGAGGGCAGGGTTCAAGTTGGCTGTTCATAGGGGCACTATGGATCATACTTGACTCAGCTGACCCTAAAAACAGCAATGTGTGTGGGGGTGTATTTTTTTTTAACCACCAGGAATTGTTAGCATTTGTTGGAAATCTCAGAGATGGGCTTTGAATGAAGAGTTACTTGAAATTGTTTAGAAAGTGTGTGTGTGTGTGTGTGTGTTTCCTGGAGAAAG
The DNA here is from genome assembly GCF_000299155.1 of Elephantulus edwardii. Taxonomy (NCBI): domain Eukaryota; kingdom Metazoa; phylum Chordata; class Mammalia; order Macroscelidea; family Macroscelididae; genus Elephantulus; species Elephantulus edwardii. Next base: position 1,639,514 of record NW_006400090.1, on the reverse strand, counting down.
AAAGCACTTATCAGAGTCTAAAAAGAAATCTATGAATCTGCAAAGGTAAGGAACTACTAGTGTAGGGAAAAGCACAAGGCACCCATGTCTTTATAAGGACCTCGTATTCACATGGCCAGGATATTAATGAATGGGGCATGGCAGTATTTTAATGGTAAGTTTGACAGCTCAGGGCTGATGGAAAGCATCAAGGTCATAGGATATGAGATTAACCACTGCCACGTCATCTGATAACAGCAGTTACCTGATGGTGTATGCACAGGCGTAGGTTAGAGGTGGTGGTCAGAAACTTGCTAAGTGAAGGGACAATTGCCATCCAGAGAAATAACTAGTATGCAGATGACACAACCCTGCTTGCTGAGACTGAGGAGGACCTGAAATGCTTGCTGCAGAGGGTCAAGGACTGCAGCCTTCAGTATGGCTTGAAGCTCAATGTTAAGAAGACAGGGAACTCTGGTGGCCTAGTGGCAAGAAGCTGCACTGCAATCCCAGAGGCATGCTGTTCAAATCCACCAGCTCCTCTGCTGGAGAAGGAGGATCTCCTCCTGTACCTATCACAAGAAGACAGAGATTCTCACAACTGGACCAACTGGCAGCATCAGGACGGATGGTGAAGAGATTGAGATTGTTCACAGCTTTAGTCTGCTTGACTCCACGGTCAACACTCTTGGCACCAGTAGCCAGGAGATAAAAAAAATGTATTGCGATGGGAAAGTCTGCTGTTAGGGACATCTCCAGGGTACTGAAGAGCAATGGTGCCACTCTGGAGATTAAGGTGCATCTGATACAGGCTATGGTTTTTGCAATCACTTGTTATGCATCAGAGAGTTGGACAATGACTAAGGAGGATAGGAAGAGAATTGATGCCCTTGAGCTGTGGTGCTGGAGAAGAGTATTGAATATACGCTGCACTGCCAAGGAAACAAACAGATTCATCCCGGAGAGGGTTAAACCAGGCTGCTCCTTGGAGGTAAGGATTCTGAGGCTTCATCTGACATACTTTGGACATGTTGTAAGGAGGGAGAGGTCCTTGGAGAGGGACGTCATATTTGAGAGGGTGGAGGGACGGTGCAGAAGGGGAGGGCCCTATATGAGGTGGATTGATTCAGTGACTGGGGTAATTGGGATGGGTGTGTCAGAGGCAGTGAGATTGGCACAGGATAGAGCAGGGTTTAGGGCTGTTGTACATAGGGTCACTATGAGTTGCAAGCAACTCAACGGCACATAACAACAACATGTAAAGGAAAAAGTTGAGTTGGCTCTGACAACAATCATGTCTAAGAGATGAAACATTACCTGGTCCTGCGCCCTCTTCACAACCATTGGTATGCTCAGTCAAGTTCATTGTTGTGACCACTGTGTATTTGGAGTTCCAAAATCAGGGGCTCATCTTCCAGGCCTATGTGGGATGATAGTCTCTTGTGATCCTGCTATTTTCATTGGCTAATTTTCAGAGGAAGATTGCCAGGTCCTTTTCCCCAATATTTCTTAACCTGGATACTGTGCTGAAATCTATCCACCCTGAGTGACCCTGCTGGTATGTGAAATACCAGTGGTGTGGCTTCCAGCATCATAGCAACACAGAAGCCACCACCACAACAGACTGACAGATGAGTGATGGGCACAGGAACACAGCAGGTGGGAATAGAATAGTCACTGTGGGAGGTCCTGGAATATAAATGCACACTGGAATGGACAGAGTATGCTCATGTATAGTTCAGAGACTAATCTTGATCCTTTGGTCCTGTGTGGGATCAAGTCACAAAGAATCCATAGACCACACTACACTTTGGTTTAAGGCTGTCCCCTGGCCCCAGGTGCGGAACACTCTTGAGCAGAACTACCTGAGATTATGTCTCAGAAACAGGAGTAATGAAATCTTCTTTAACCCCTTGACATAAAACCCATTTTGCCCATCTCTTATTTCTTCCTTTTCATGTACCTTGAAGACACCCGGTTATTGTTTTTTTATATATCATCCCTGTGGCTAGTGCCCTCTGTGATTCAGTTTGCCTTGGACTCTGGGCACAAAGTCCTCAATAAAACCATTCCCAATACTGGAATCTAGGTGTAAAGAGGTTTAGAGAACTGCTCTTGCTTGTCCTGGGCAGAATGGGCCATATAAGGAATGAGAATCCTCAGAAAAACTGGATGTTAGGAAAAGAAAGTGGATTGTTTTCAAGTTGTTTGGCAAGATTTGGAGCATTTGATGTCATTATTTTCTCATTTCTTGCCCCCTCTTCTGGCCATCTCCTGCAGGGGACTTTTGCCTTCAAAGTTATTTTAGAAAAGTGTCCAGTTGGGAACTTTCATTTTACCCTGTGGGCGACCTGACTGCCCACTTTTTCCAAGTGCCTGCAGGTTGGGGCCTGAACTGCCCTACCTTCTGCTATTTCATTTTGATAGAACTATCCAGAGAGCCAGTTCATAATTCCTGACAATTATTTGTAGGGAGTAAAATATTTGTAGTTACTAGCGGGCTTTATATTCATTTGTTAATAGCATATAGTGTGTCCATTGGGAAAATTTCCAAACTATCAAATAGCAAAAATCCAGCTACATCAAACTTTTAGGTTCATGATATCATAGCTCTTCAGTCCTGAGAGTTTTAAGATCACTTTACTTATGTCAAGGATAGAGGAATTTAAAAAAAAAGTCATCTAATTGCAGAAATTAAACTCTCGCTCTTCTCTCCGTAAAAGATGTCTTGAATTAAAGTTAGAATATTTCTGATCTTTAGGCCAATATGGTGAACACATGAATTCGTCCTGGGATATGCAGTTATTTGGTTGTGTGACAAGTTTTTTAATGTTTTTTTTTTTGTTACAGAAAAGGCAGAGTGTAAGCTATGGCCTGGACAATTCCCGCCCCCACCCCCCCATTTACTGAACAAATTTTGGTCAATTAGCTACAGTGTGCCAGGACCTACGCTTGTTATTAGAGATAAAAGACACTGTCCCAGCCCACAAGAAACATGTGACCAGAGAGAAGACAGAAAAACAAACCCTCCTTTAATGATGAGATAGTGAGGTAGTTGCCAAGGAACCCGAGTAGCATCATGAATTACAAGTTCAGCTGCTGACTGAGAGGTTGGTGGTTCAAATCCACCAGCTTCTCTGAGGAAGGAGGATTCAAAGCCTCCTCCTGTGAAGATATACAGCCTTGAAATCCAAATGGAAGGTTACCATGAGTCGGAATCAACTCAACAGTTGTGAGTTGGAGGTTAATTGCTAGGAAAGTGTGAACAGGATCCTGTAGATATATTAATTTTCTAGAAAAGCAGGCTTCTGTCTTTGCTTCTTACAACTTAGAACATTGAGGATTCCTTTTGAAGGAAATATCTGTAATATGTATAATTTTTCTTATATGGAGTCTATTGAACAAAATTCAACATTTTTCTTATGGACACAAGGTGGTATGTTAGCCCCCTGTCAAAAAGCCCTTAGAGCTTTTTGTTCTTTTTCTCTCCTCTCTTTATGGAACTGACAGTGCTCTTCCTAATTCCCTTTATTAATATGCCCATAGCAACCCTCTCCTCTGCGGGGGCGGGGGCGTCCTTCTTTGAGTCCATAAACCTAGCTCAGCTATCACTCATCTGTCCTTGGAGGCTGGTGGCAGCTATTTTATGGATTTGGTTTTAGTCGTGCTTCCAGATTAAAATGTACTAGGCAAAATCCACCTCCTAAACCATATGCCTCTGGAAACTCTATGAACTTTGATAAATGACGATAGTTATAGAAAGGCTTCAGGTCTTTTGTTCATAGGGTTGCTATGTGTCGTGTTCGACTAGACAACAGACAACACTAACAACAGGCAAAAGGCCTGGTGAACTACTTTGGGAACTCCTTGAGAAATTGCCAGGTTATTTCATGCCTTTGTTGGATTGATTTGAAACTTACTCTCCACTGAGTGGGAAGTTTACATTGAAGGTCCGTTTTCCATTTAACCATTCATACACATTTTGTTTCAAGACCTTGACTGGAGTTCCCACAAAGAAACATCACTCAGCCCATATCCTCCCTGTATTTTTCCTCTATTCTTCCTTCTTGACCTTTCTTGCCTTCTGAACTTGGCCTTGGGCATATGCTGACCTTTTGATCCCAAGTAGTTACTGTTTGGAGTCCATACCATGCTAGTGTTGTTCACCTGATAAACCTAATTGTTTGGGCTGGAAATTGAGTCATGGAGGTGAGTTCAGTTCAGGTCTGAAGGTGACTAACGGCCATTCTCTCTGAGGCTCCTTTAGTCTCTAGCCAGTAAAATGGCTTTGGATTTTTTTAAATGGTTTTGAGTTTTCTTCTGTATCTTCTTCCCACACTATCCAGGAGCTTCTAACGTAATCTCTCTTGGAGTGGTTGGTAGATCCAGGATGCCCTGACTGGCGGAGGCCGGGGATGAGCTCTGTAGATTGTTCAGCATCACTCACATGACCCACCGTCTGTCTTATCTCCTTTCACTTCCAGCTCATCTCAGTCCACTTTGCTAAGTTACAATACCTAAGTTTCAGGTTCATTTGTTTACACCAAATGTTATTTTCGGGTCTGTGCCTCCTGCTTTAGACTTTTAGACTCTGGCCCTGCACATTTGAGGGACCCTCAAGTCACATCACTTGCCATGCTTACTCTGGGAATGCAGTTGTCTTCAAATGGCTTTTTAAGTTTCTTTTTCCTTATTCGTTTAGTTAAAAAGAGGCAGCCGTTCCTGGCTGGAGCAGTCTGCTTTCCCACGTTTCCCTCAGCAGCCCAAGTCTCTCACTGGGTACAGTTACTCTGTGGCTTGCGGCCTCTCAGACCACAGAGACTTTTTACCACCAGCACCACCTGCTGCTGACTCCCCAAGGCCTCACTCCCTTCCCACCTGGCCTCCTCGCTGCCCTCCAGTTGACACAGTTTAGTTTGCTGCAGGCCAAGAACAGGGAGGGGCTGCCCCGGTGTAGGGTGCTGGGTGATCTGGAAATAGCCTTAGGGGAGGAGCTCAGCTCTGAAGCAGCTTCAGAAGGTGTTCATCTGCATTTATAATGCCTGGTGCAGGCAGACAAAAGGGGCATTGCTATGGGTCCCAGAAAGGCTCACCTACCAGCACATTCACCCTTTAGGTTGGAGGTGTTCTCCTCTGGGGCTGTAGGACTATCCTGATATAACTTTCATCCCCATTGCCTCGAAGGCAGTGAGCCACTCACAATGGCCATAGCTGGCGCCTTATGCTCCCCAACTCAGCACCAGCCATTTGTGCAAGGGGTGGGTATTGGGACAATAAAGGGGGAGGCTCTAGTAGTTGGAGGTGGAGCTAAGAAGAGGCCTGGTACACCCTGTTTTGTTCTGGGAGCACGTGGCTGGTTACCTACCCCTGGGTAGGCTGGCTCTCCCGTGTTAGCCCCATATAAACCCTGACGATGACAGGGACAAGCTGGCTGCATTACCTTTGAGAGTGACAGGTTCGTGCCTCTCTGCTACCCTGCAGACAGCTCCTCCCTAGGGAGCTCAGGTGGCCTAGTGGCAAGAAGCTGCACTGCAATCTCAGAGGCAAGCGATTTGAATCCACCAGATGCTCTGCTGGAAGAGGGGCTATCTCCTGTGCCAGTCAGATCTGATTTGACAGTACAGACACAAAAAAATAATTAGAAAAACAAAAACCCCATTCGGCTCCTACCTGCCTGCTCTCTGCTCATCAGTCCTGTAAGGATCCCCTCTGCTCCTGCAGGTCTAACTTGTGAAGTACTGTACCCATCTGTTGTTGTGTTGTTGAGTCAGAACCGACCCAAAGCTGACCCTTCAGTGGGTTTTCGGAGGCAGTAAATCCCATTACTGCTTTAATAAAGGAGGGGGAGGTTCAAAAGTGAGCAAGTGTGCTTCTAAAAGCAGCCAGACAGGTCTTAAGCAGACCCCGGGCTCCCTGGGGCACCAGATCCTGGCGCGTGTCCCCTCCAGCTTTGGTAAGGAGAGGCAGAATTTGACTGGGTTGTTACATCATCACGCAGAGGTCCAAGTTCAACAGCCCCAAGTGATACCACTGGGCCTTCAGATGATAAGAAAGGCGCAGTGATGACGACTCACTAAGCCGGGTCGGCTTGAGCTTACTGGCTGTTACTAATCAATAGTGAACAATTTCACAGGCAAAATGTCACAAGATTACTCAGGATAAAAAAAGCTGTCCTCACTTTGCTTACGTACTCTGTCACAGTCAAAGAGTCTAAGAGGTTCTATTTCTGTAGAACGGTGCTATCACACTGGTAAGACCAGTGCCAGCCATACCTGGAAGTGTTAACTAGTTTAGCACAAATAAGCCTGTGCTTACCTTGCCTACTGTAATCCCACACAGGCAGAAGGCAGCACAAGCTGACCCTAACCCAGAAGATGGGGAAGCTCTCGTGTTCCCGAGACCAGCAGAGGCTGGTCAGCCCCCTCCCATGCTGACCCTGCTCTGTCTGCACAGGGGTTCAAGGTCCCCACATCTTCTGACAGCCATGGCTCCCAGGATCGGGATGATCCCACACGGGCCTCATAAAGTTTCACAGAAGGAAGGGTAGTGCAGTGGTTAGGAACTTCCAGTCAATCCAAGCTTGAGCAAGCTCTGACATTTACTGAGGAAATGACTTATTAAAATAGTCACTCTTGTTTTCATTTTAGAAAATGAGGTCATTTTACTACTAGGGAGCCCAAGTGGCTTAGTGGTAAGGAATAGTGCTGCTAATGCAAAGGCATGAGGTTCAAATCCCCCAGATGCTCTGCAGGAGGCTAGGCAACTTCCTCCCATCCAATTAACTGCCTCTGAAAGGGTCAGCTATGCGTCAGCTCCGACTCGATGGTACACACCTCCACTCTACAGTGCTCTCATGAGGGTTAAACGAAGTCATGAAGGGGAAGTACTTCTCAGGTATTAGCTGTCCCTACTGTAATCTATTCACTGATCCTCAAGGGAAAGACAGGCAATCTCCAATGCAGTGTACAGCCTTGGAAAGCCCTCTGGCAGGTCAGATAGGAGTGGTTCCAGTTCACCGGCAAACACCACCTGTAACCCTCACTTCTGGAGGACAGAAGAGCCTAACAGAGAGAGCCCTTACATCCTGCCACAGTTGAAGGGCGACCAGCTTTGCCAATATTATGAAGACTTGGGTCTCTGCGTACTTACTAAAGGGAGCTCTAGTGTAGTCCGTAGTGGTATGCTGTTAACCCAGGGCCGGGCGATGCTTCTCTGGCAGTATCAAACCACTAGCTGTTCTCAGGAGAAAGATGGGTGGGCTCCTTCCATGAAGCCTCGGAAACTTTCTAGAGGCTCTGCTACGAGTCAGAACTGAGCTGACAGCAGTGAACACCTCCTGCTAAACCAAAAAACTCCACTGCTGTCAATTCCAACTCATAATGACCCTACTGGGCAGCGCAGACCTGCTCCTCAGATTGCCAAGGCTCTTCTCTCCCTCTGGAGTGGCTCATATAGGTCTGAACCATTAACCTTTTGGTTAGCAGCTAAATACTTAACCACTGAGCCACCAAAAGCTTTCATGAATTTATTACTTCTCTGCAAAGATTCACCGAAGTGGAAGGGCTCTAGTCCCTTAAATACCAAGATATCTGCTGTGAAGGGAATTAAGATCAATTAGCTGTGGGCCCCAGCTAGGCCCTGCTTACAGGCCAGGCTTTTGATGTGGTCTCCTGACTCGATTTTCTTAGGTACAGTGACTTTCTGGCACTGCCCTGATTGCAAGAAAATGAACATGCTTACCCAGAGCCAAGCGGTAGAAAGGAGTGGTAGCCTCAGGCCTGCTGAAGATCAAAAGGGTAATACAGTGTGGGAACATGAAACTGGTGGAATGCTCACCTGGTGCTGGAGCGATACAGGAGTTTGGGCAGGACTCTGTGTATTAGACAGCGGCCTACCTGTCATGTGTTTAGGGAATTCTTAGGTGGGTCAGACTCACACACCAGGCAGAGAAGAAGTGAGGGGAGGCGCTGGTGCAGAGCTGAAGATGCTAGAAGTGGGCAGGCATCATGCTTCCTCAGTCCTCAAAGCCTCCAGTAAAACCTCCAGTGACTCGATTTATAGCTATGCTTTATTAAATTGTATCCAAAAGGAAAAGGAAATGTGTCTCCAGGCCAACAGAATGAGTGTATATGTGTGAGATCCCTGATCTGTGCTCTGAGGGTCCAGTCAGTCAGGTGGGGCCAGGGCAGGCCAACCTGTAAGGCAGAAGAGGGTCCCTGTCCGGGGGACTCACTGCTCCTGGGTGCCCCAGGAGATATAGTCTGGCCGTGTGGCCGCGTGGTACTCATCAATGAGCTCCTGCACGACCTCCCTGGATGTGTCCAGCTCATCAAAGTTCTCCTTGAAGATGTCCTCCTTGCGGAACTGCTCCAGGAAGGCCTCACGCTTCCGCAGCTTGTCATACTGACGACAGGTCCGCTCAAAGAGCTTGGGGCGTGCAGAAAGCAGGGGTCATAAGAACTTCATCAATAACACAGACCAGAGGGCCAGTGAGCGGTGGCTAGACTATCACTGTAGCCAGAAGCCAGCAGCAGGAACGGGGCAGATAAAGCTCAACTAAGGAACTGACTAGAGGGCTAGGAAGGTACAAACTGTGAGACTCACCGACGAAATGCTGGTGTGGTTGGCCATCATGAGCCCGCTGACCCGGTGAGCTGAGGGCAGGTAGGGAGACTTCCTGGACAGGGCCACCTGGATGCTGGCCGGGCCCCAGGGGATGAAGTTGGCCAGCTTGCGTTCCCGGATCCTCTGCAGGCTCTTGTGGACCTGGGGTGGGCACAGGAGAGCTTGGTGATAGCCTCTTCTCCTCTGCCCTGCTGGTTCAGGGGGCAGAATGAAGGGCCTCCCCTACCTGGGTGGGGTCCACCTCTCCCTGGATGATGTTGAGGATGGCAATGTAGCAGTGGTTGGTCTGGCGATCCCGACCTGTGGACACCATCACGTTCTTGGGCTGCAGTAGCCGCCTCATGACATCCAGGACGGTGGTCTTCCTCACGCTGGCCACCTAAGGGGAGAGTGGGGAACAAGGACCAAGCTGGTACTTAAGTTACAGTCCAGACAAACCCAGAGAAGGAGAGAACAATAGTTAACACACATTCCCTGAGACGCCAGTGGTGTAGTCCCACTAGGGAGTGTTTAGATCCAGGCCTACACTGAGCCTCTGCTGTAGGATCAGGAACCTTAGCCCTCCTCAGCTCAGCCCAGATGATCTTCCCATTTTCTGAAGTCTTAAGTAAACCCGTTGATCCCCACCCTGCAGGGAACCAAAGGCAGAGGGAAGATGGAGAACCAGGTAGCAAGAAAGTCACATGTTCTGGACCAGACCCTGAGTGCAGAGCCTCTGGGAGCTGCAGAAGGCAGTGGGAAAAGAGAAAGGCCAGGTCAGGACCTGCTGGGCCCAGGGCAGCCTGACCCGGACACCGAGGGCTGCTCTTACCGACTGGTCCGTGGTAAGGGGGGTGTAGCCCGTCATGAGGAAGTGGAGCCGTGGTGTGGGGATGAGTGAGGCGATGAGGCCAATGAGGTCATTGTTCATGTAGCCGGGATAGCGCAGGGTGGTGGTGCTGGCTGACATGATGGTGGACACCTGGGGACAGGAGTGCCATGTCATGGGCCTCGGCGGGGACGGGCCATCCCGTTCCAGAGGGCCTTTCAGCAGTGAGGGTCCCAGCTCAGAGGGGTCAAGGAGGTGGGGGCTCACCAGCTGGTTGATCTGAGAGAAGGATGGGTTCTGGATGTGCAGGCGGTCTGTGGCGATCCGGTTCAGGGCTGTGTTGTCCAGCACCACCTGGGCAAAGGTATCAGATTTATGATAGGAAGGAAAAGTAATTCTGCTGAGCTTGGGCTCTGAAGCTTAACTTTACATGAGCCAGAAGGTTTCCTAAGAAAAGAAACTACACAGGTTGGCTTTTAATGAACCTTTTAAAATTCACGAAGATGATGAACTAGATGGGAGCGGGATGGGGTGGGAGTGGGAAGGAGAATGGACCTAGGATTACCACACAGTCTGCGTTCTGTGTCAGCCTCTTGAGCGTGAGCAGCGAGTTGTAGGGCTGCACCACCACGTCGCTCATCTCGTCCTGATTGGGAAACACAGAGTACGTCTGCACCAGCTTCTTGGGGTACCTGGTCAAGTTGGGAGGTCAACCTTGGTAAGCTCTGGCTCATCAATGACTGTATGGAAGCAGCTAAATCTGAATGGGGATGCTGGGAGGGGATAATGGCACAAGTAGAAAAAGGAGACTTAATCTTTGGGAGTCTGGAACCCCAAAGAAGGAAAGGGAGAGACACCTTAAGAGGGATGATTCAAAACCTGGCCACAATCCTTGGCTTTTCACTGAGGACCCAGAATCTAGGGTCTGGCTCCAGCCACTAAGTGTGACCATGTCTTGTCACTGTGCCTTCACTTTACTCACTACAGGAACCAGGAGAAGAGCCCTTTCCTGACAGGAGCGCCTCACCCCCCCTCTTGCACCCGCCCATCATTCAGGAAACCAGACTGAAGGTCCTGCTGCACTGGAGCCCCTCAGAGACTCACCTGTCATTGAGTCGTTCTAAGAGGTAAGAGCCCAAGCCAGAGCCTGTCCCCCCAGCGATGGAGTGACATAACACGAAACCCTGCATGGGAAAGGGGCAATCAACGTACAGGTATCAAACTTAGGGTGTACTGCACTGCACAACTCTTGGACATCTATCCTTCCTTCCTCCTTACCTCACCCCATAAAGTTTAGGATTAGACTCTGGACATTGTCCAGAAAGGCCCAGTACCTTCTAACCAAAAGCTTCTACATATCTAAGGATACATGAGTGGGCCCTTGCTGTTTAAGGTGGTTTCTCAAGGTTTCCCAGGCTTCCCTACGTCAGCTCCCACCACTGTGTCTGGGACACTCACCTCCAGACTGTCGCTGCCGTCTGCTTCCCGGTCTATGATGTCAAAAATGTCCTCATGGATCTTTTCTCCCTGTACACACATGAGGACAGTCAGAGTAAGAAGGACCAAGGGATAAGGGGAGCTGTTTCCAGAATGACCACCTTTGATTCATCATATAACTCACAAAATTCTTTGCATAAAGAGACTGTCCAGCAGAATGGTTACAAGCAGGCATTCTTCATCCAAGACCACCCACGTTCACATATTGGCTATATTTCTGTTTTGTAAGTTATCTTGTTATTGAGTCAACACAGTAGAAAATACAGGATTAAACCACTGCAACCCTCTTTTCCTTAATTGTTCCTTCTCTATTTATATAACCTCACTACTGTCTAAATTTTCTAACTTTCCAAGTTGTTACTGTCAACTTAATTTTCATAGATCTTATTCAAAGACAATGCTCAAGGCAAATAGTCTTTACTAGCTAAATTACTGTTTGGTTTTAAGGCCACTTCAGGAGAAAATTTTAGCTTAAGGTCATATCAGGGCAATAGCTTCAAGGGCTTTGTTTCCATTTAATTAATGACTATGAGCAAGTACTTACTTGCTCAATGCCTGTTTTCTCATCTGTAAGATAAAGCTAATATTAAAGAGCCATAGTATCTTATCCAAGATTTTGAGTTCTAGTTTTGATATTCAGAGTAGTCCAGATTTTAGAACAAGTAACATAGTGTATATCATGTATTTTAAATAACATTCCTGATTAGGGAGTGTCTCAGGTGTATTAATCAAATACACGAACATTTCTCAGATGAACCATATTAAGTATTGTGGGCTCTGCTAAACCCATTATTACTGAGTCCACTCCAGAGTAATAGAGATCCTATATGACAGAGTAGAATCGCTCCAGTTCCCAAAGCTTGGCTTTTTTAGAGAAGTTCACTGCCACAACTTTATCCACACAGCTGCAGGGGGCTCGAACCACCAACTTCTCAGTTATCAGCTTAGTGCTTAATTACTGCACCACCAGGATTCCCAGGGAATTGACAAATGACCTGCGAGAATCCGCTGGCCCAGTTGTTGCCAGCTCCTCCTCCGTGCTCTGACAGGTAGATGTTCTCCGGGTTGTAGAGCTTGGCATACGGGGAGTTGAGGATGGAGTGGATCACCCGGGGCTCCAGGTCCAGCAGCACCGCCCGGGGGATGTAGTGTTCATCGTCTGCCTGTCAACGGGAGGCGAGGACCGGCCTAATTACTGGACCCTTCCTGCCAGCCCTCCCTCCCCCAAGTCAGCAGCCCTGGCCTCTCTGCCCAGCGGGTTTCCCAGGACCAGGCCGCTGCCCCTCCTTTCAGGGTTCCTGGGCCACCGCTGGCCCTGGCCAAGTCACTGGGGCACCTGATAGAAAAAGACGTCCTTGCGGTCAGTGCCTTCGGTGGCGAACTCCTCCACGATGCCCTCGGGGCTGATACCATGCTCTGCGCACAGCTGTTTCCAGAACTCGAACCCAACTAGGGGTGGGGCCGAGAAGAAGCTATTTGAGCCTGGAGCTAGGGGCCTATGTCCCAGCTAAGAAGTCAAGCCTCAGAACTTGCCCGTGTTTGAGAAAAGAGGCAGAGAGATGTATACCAGCGACGGAGAGGGGGATGGGCCACCGGCCAGGGAGGTCCCGCCCTTTGGAGAACTACGAACTGGGGAGGGCCGATGGACGGGGGAGTCCCACCGCGGGACCCCAATGACTCCTAGGCTAATGTAGGGTCTGGAGGTTCGCTCACTCTGATTGCCGCACTGGCCCAACTGTAGGGTGATGATTTCCCTCGGCATAGCTCTGCAGATGCCGGCCCTGAAGCCGCTTGCAGACAGGAAAACGCCGCGCCAGACTCCCAAAAAGGCGCGCGCAACACCAAAAGCGGCGCAGAACGCACTGAAAGAGGCCTCCGCCAATGTGGCGCAGGCGCACTGGAGCCGCCCGCCTGCCCAGCTCGCCGCAAGGCGCAGGCGCCAAACATGCCCCGCCCCACGAGCTCTTTCAAGTAGGTCTTGCAACCAGTTAAACAATATGCAACAGTGAATGAATGGAACGCCAAGTTGTCTGTACACTTCCATTAAAATATTAATTAAAAAAATCCAGTAATTGGAAAACCTAGCAGCAGTGAAGAAACTAAAAGACGTGTTGTGTTGGGGAAGTTTGCTGTCTAGGATTTCTCCAAAGTTCTAAAGAGCAAGGATGTCACTTTAAAGACTAAGATGTGCCTAATCCAAGCCATGGTCACTCTCTTTTTTTTTTAACTTTTTAAAAAAATTTTATTTTATTTTATTATTATTTTTTTTTGGTGTGTGTGTGTACCGTCAAATCAGATCTGACTGGTACAGGAGGAGATCGTCCCTCCTTCTCCAGTAGGGCAGTTGTTGGATTCCAACCGCGCACCTCTGGGATTGCAGTGCACCTTCTTGCCACTAGGCCACCAGAGGTCCCTAAGCCTTGGTCTTTTTAATTACTCCCTATGCATTTGAAAATTGGACAATGAGTAAGAAAGACTCCAGAAGAATAGATGCTCCCCCCAAAAAAAATAAAAAAAAGAAGAAGAGATGCCTTCGAATTATGGTACTGGCAAAGAGTATTGGCTATACCATGCACTTCCAAGAAACAAATCTGTTTTGAAGGATGTCCAATCAGAGGCATCCTTCCTTAGAGGCAGGGATGGTAAAACGTCTTCTCACTTACTTTGGACATATATTCAGGAGGAACAAGTCCTTGGAAAGAGACATCATTCTTGCAAGTGTAGGAGGTCAGCGAAAGAGAGGAAGACCATCAACAACATGGATGAACTCAGTGACTACCACAGTGGGCTTGAACATGACCGAGATCATGAAGATGGTGCAGGATAAGGCAAGGGTACAAATCTTTTGTTCATAGGATTGCTATAAATCATAGTCAAATCCAGCTTTTATGACAACAATAAATTAAAATTATTAAAAATTATTTCAGGAAAACAATCTCCTATATCCTGTTGTTGCATACTGTCAAATTTAGACTGACTCACAGCTGAATCCGGTGGGTTTTCTGAGCTGCATGAGAAAAGACTGCTCATCTTTTCTCCAGTGGAGCAGCTGGTGGTTCAAACTGCATGCTTTTGGGCTAATAGCACGATTTCTTACAACTAAGCCACCAGAGCTCCCATATAAGGCTCCTAAAATTTTTAGAAGAATTGTTAGAGAACAAGCTTATTGGCAAAATACATTCAAAGCAGTTTTCTGGCTTACTCCTTTTCTGATTTAAAATACAACGGGCAATACATTCAGTTTTCCTTAAAGACTACTACTAAACTCTTTTGAACTGACTGGAAGCGCTAGTTCCACGTGGGAACTGAGATCTAGAAATGGTTTTTCATTATTCATCTGACATTCAGTAATGAGGATTGTGTGCAGCTCTGGTGGCTCAGTCGTTAAGTTCTCACTGTTAACAAAAAGGAAATCAGATTGAACTCGCTAGGTATTCCATGGGAGAAAGATGTAGCAGTCTGCTTCTGTAAAGATTGTAGCCTTGTAATCACAATATCAACAATATGCAAATTGCAAAGTGTGTAAAGTGTGAGTCTTCTTCAGTTGTCATTTATAGCATAGCAGACCATAAAATTGTCTGACTCACAATGGCAAATACCAGTTCATTTCAGTTCATTAATGCCCAGGAAATCTATCTTTATGTCTTCTATTTAATTTTTGACAACTTTCAATTTTCCTAGATTCAAACTTAGTATGCTTCACATTTCAGTTATTAATAAATGTTTGCAGTTGTCTCTTTTCAGTTTGAGTTATGCCACATCAGCAAATGCGGGTCCTGAAACCTTTACTTCATCCAGTTCGTTAAGGTTGATTTTATTTTGAAAAGGCAATTCTTTCTCAGAATATTTTTCTTATCTTCCAATCTAAGAGGTTCTATTCAGACAATGATCTGCTATTTTAAAAAACAACAAAACTAAACCTGCCAAATCACACAGAAGGAAATTTCCCATGTTTTCCCCATGGAGATGCTGGTGGATTTGAACAGCTAGACGTGCTACCTTCGGGTTAGCAACTTACTATTAACTCAGCCAACAGAGATCCCTAAATTCTGCTAGTAATAGTAAGGTTTTTCACTGGACTGTCTTTTTGGTAGTAAATTGTCAGTTCTTTTTTCCCAGTCTGTTTTAGTC
The DNA here is from genome assembly GCF_000299155.1 of Elephantulus edwardii. Lineage (NCBI taxonomy): Eukaryota > Metazoa > Chordata > Mammalia > Macroscelidea > Macroscelididae > Elephantulus > Elephantulus edwardii. The sequence continues at coordinate 1,624,474 of NW_006400090.1, read as the reverse complement.
TTGAAGCACTGCTGAATCCTGTCTACTTGTGACTTTGCAAGGATTTGAAATACCAGTGGCATAGTTTCCAACATCACAGCAATATGCAAGCCACCACAGAACAGCAAACTGATGGATGAGTAGTGGAAAATATGGTCATGGTAATAAAGAAGATACCTGGGATCATATGATCCCAGAATTTTGCAATATCAAAGAACTGTTGCTGATGTCATATAGATCATGGCTAAAAACAAAAAAAATTAAAAGATGTTTCCTATGTTTTATTGACTATGTAAAATCATTTGATCATGCATAGTACAATGACTGGTAGATAACATTATTATGTAGGCCAAGATGCAGTCTAGATTGAGAGGCATTCAAACTGAACAAAGGGATTTTGTGTGTTTGAAATCAGAAAACGTGTGTGTCAGAGTTATATCCTTTCACCATGTATTTATTCAATCTATATGCAAAGCAAACAATGCAAGAAGTTGAAATATATGAAGAGAACTTGGCATCAGTGCTGATACCGTGCAGATAACATAACCTTCACTTAATGAAATCGAAGACTTGAAGCATGTATAGATAGTCTTCAGTATGGATTCTATATTAACCTAGAGAGAGGATGAGAGACACACAAGTGTTGAGGACTCTCCTTCATAGGGTCGCTATGAGTCGCCTTTGACTCCACGGCACTTAACAACAATAACATCAACATAGAGAGTGGTCAGCTGGCCCAGTGGACTGAAAGCAATGCAGCCAAGCCAAAGGTGGGTGACTTTAAGTCCGCGGCCCTCGGACTTGTCTTTCATTGTTTTTGTTCAAACATTCCTCTAGGTCGTATAACCCTGGTATGTCCACTTGCCATACAGTGGTAACTTCTGGTTGCTGTGAGGCTGAACACTGTGACACTGATGTGTCAAATGCATTAATGGTTGGTTACCCAATGTGGACAGTGTTGGGTGAAAATACCCTATTAAAACAAACTTGGAAGCACAAGTGGCATCCGCTTCCATAATAGCTTGCCTCCAGAAACCCTATGAACCTGGAGAGAGGATGAGAGACACACAATTGTTGAGGACTCTCCTTCATAGGGTTGCTATGAGTCGCCTGCGACTCACTGGCATTTAACAACACCACCAACATGGAATATATCTCAACATAAAGAAAATAAACATCTTCACAACTGGACCACAAAGCAACATCTTGATAAACGGAAGAAGAGTGAAGTTATTAGGATTTTTTTTAAACTTAGATTCGCAATCAGTGCCTACCAAATGGCTTATTGCATTGGGCAAATCTGCTGCAAAAGTGTTGAAAAGCAATGATATAATTTTGAGGACTAAGGTGTACATGACCAAATCCTTGATATTTTCAGTTGCCTCATATACCTCTAAAAGCTGCACAGTGAACTGTTGTTGTTGTCAGGTGCTGTGAGTTAACTACCCTATGTACAACAGAGCAAAACCTTGCCTACTATCTCAATGGTGCTTATGATCATTGTTGATATCCCACGTCCCCATTATCAATGGATGTTTGCAGCCGTTTCTCTTCATTTTGTGTCATGCCACATCAGTAAATAAAAGTCTTTTACTGGGTAGAAGTTTTATTCCATTCATAGATTTATGGTAGGCTTTTCTGGTGGCCTTATGGTAACAAAGAAGCTGTGCAATTCTAAAGGCATGTGGTTCTGATTCACCACCTGCTTAGTCAGAGCCGGATGGGCAATGTCCTGAAAACCCGCTGGAGAGTGAACTTTGGGAAGTTCCCACTCAAAGGCACACAACAACTACTTTGAGGAGGCAGCTCTTCTCTAATCATATTCCAACCTGAATGGCTCATCTTTGGCACGCTCTTGGAGAAAATGCTTCACTACTATTCGTTTATAAGGTTTTTGAGGGCCCATCATTTCAGAAGTACGTGGCTAAACTTGCATGTAAGTCGGAGTTTGAAAGCTCCGGTCCGCTAGAATCTGTCCACCATGAGTGACCCGCCTGGTATTTGAAATACTAGTAGCATAGTTTCCAGCATCACAACACACAAGCCCACCACAGTACTGGCAAATTGATAAACACACAGTGATGAACAAAGTTTGAATGGGGAAGTTATGCTATTGGCAAATAATATTGAACACACTATGGTCTTCGAGAAGAATGAACATATCTATCTTGGAAAATATCCAAACAGAAAATTCCCTAAAATAGAAGAAGTCATTGAGATTTCGTTTTTGAGTACTTTGGTTATGTTATCAAGAGGGAATATAGTCCTTGTAGAAGGACATCACATTGGTGGAAGGTGATAGAAAACCAGGAAGATAGATTGGCATGGTAGCTGCAACAATGAGCTCAAATATAACAAAGATTGAGAGGATGGCCCAGTACTGAAGAGTCTTGCATCATGTGGTACATAATAAGGAGCCTGGCTGCAAGTGGGAACAAAATTCCCCTGTCAGCTAACAACAAGGCAGACTGCGCGTGCGCCGCTCCGGCCCCGCTCAGAATGCTGGGGGCGTAACCCAAGCCGGTGTTGATTTCGGCGCACGCGCGTTGTGGAAGGAAGCGGCCTCCTTCGCCCTATCTTGCATCTGCGTAGTTGGTGTTATTGTGATTCCAGGGCCACGGCCCCGGATGTTGTGGTGGCCCAGGGGGAGATGGCGGAACCTGAGGGGGTGGCCGCGGCCCCTGGCCCAGCTTCTGGGTCCGCTTTGAGGGGCCGCCGTGCCCCGCCAGGCTCCGGGGAGCGGGATCAGCAGGTTGAGGCGGCGCAGCGGGCCCTGGTGGAGGTGCTGGGGCCCTACGAGCCTCTACTGAGCCGGCTGCAGGCAGCCCTGGTGTGGGAGCGGCCAGCTAGGAGCGCCCTGTGGTGCCTGGGGCTGAACGCGGCTTTCTGGTGAGAGTTGTGGACCCTCGGAAGCCCTCCGGGTCGCGAGTTCATCAGGTTTCTCTGGGGCTCTTATCTCTCACCTCCCCTTGTTTTCAGCTGCACTGGCTCCTCTCTCTATATTTGCCTAGTTTTAGCCTCATCTTCTTCCACCCTAGCTGGACCCCAGCCATCGGTCCCCCAAGTCTCCCTGGGGCCTTCCAGCTGCTCCCCCTCTTGAGCACATCTGGCGGGTGCGCCTCTTTTATCGAGGGAAAGATGTGTCCCTGGAAGACCATCCTCGCCTCCCTTCTCCAGAAGTGTAGAAAAGGGCTCCGTAGGCGGGATGAGAACGCAGACGTGAGCGATCTGATTCCTATGTTTAGGGATCCTCTTCGCCCAGCCTAGGAAGTTTGTAAAATCTGTGTCACTGAGCGCCTCCAAAGCTGTAAGTGGAAAGAAAATGATACTCTTTGGACGAATAATGATGAAGTAGTTGATTGTGAGAGTTCACCCGTTTCAGAGCCGTTGAAGATGGCAGCTCCTCCCTGCTCCGAGGACTTAGGACATCCTTAGCCTCGCTTTGCAAGCTAGGACATTGAGGCTGTCTGATAGTGTGTCTAATAGCTTCTCCCGACCTGGGCGAGTGGCATTGTGAATATGTTAGAACAAGCCGTCGGTGTCATGTCCTGTAAAAATGGAACTGCCTTTGGTCTCACTTGTTCGTCATCACTTAGGTCTGCCTTGCATCTGTCAAACAGTTCACAGCAGAGGAATTATTGTTGATCAAATTGAAAACAGCACACTGATTGTTGGGGCTTTGACAGCTTAATGAAATGAGGCGATCTTGGATGATCTTGAAGACAGAGTAAAGCCTCTCTTCTTTAGGTTTTGGCTAAAAATAGCTTTTCTCATCAAATTAATTGGTTTTAGAACCAAAACAGTTGCTACCCTTCAGCTGAAAAGATTTTTCAGTGATACAGATATTAAATAAATAAATGTCCATTCCTTGACAAGACATTTCACACTAGCTTAATCCTCTTTGTTTTAGGGAGACTCAGGTTAGAGGTGTCACAGAAGCCTCTGACAGTTGCTTTCAGAGTTTTTAGCAAATCTGATGGGGGAAAAAACCTCTGCCAACTGCATTTTCCTCGTTTTTTTGTGTGTTGGAGATTCTTCTTGCGGACCAGGTATCTGGTTCCGTTCTGTTGGTCTAGGTCAAAACCCTTTCACTGTAGCACTTCATCCAGGAGCATTTTCCAAATGGCCTTTGCCTCCTTTTCTCCCAGGTGCCATTACAAGCCCCAACCCCAACTGGTCTAGTCAAAATTCTTTCCCACCGTGGATCTGGTACACCTATGGAGATGGCAAGATGAACCTCATTAGACACATTGTATTAAGGAATGGAAGGCTAGTGTATGAAAACTATCACAACTTAAATAAATTTAAAACCAAGGATTTAATAATACAGGTAAATTAGTAACATCATTTTTGAGGCAGAGACTTTACAGGTACCTGTTGCTTGTACCAGTTTCTGGAGGGGGATGTAGAGTCCAGGTCTGTATGGAACTCCTATGCCTGGTAAACCTCTTAAAGAGTTCCAGTTAGCTTTAATTTGTTGATCTCAGACAGTGTTTGTTTACATTTACTACTAGGCTATGTTTAGAATCTCAGAAACCCCTTTTGTATCCTGGTTCTAAAAAGCATTGTTGTGATCTCTGGCATTTCCTACTGGCTTTGCCTCCTAAGAGTACACTTGATTTTTGTTAGAGTCTCATCAGACTCTTAAGTAGGTGGGAAGAGAGAAAGAAAAATGAGGGTATAACACTTGACACTGACCAGTTGGGTATGCTATGGGAAGAACTCATTTATGGAGAGAACTCATACCTGAGAACTGTAAAAATGGTTGTAAGGCTTCACAGTCAGTCTAGAGTAGTGTCTGGCATTGGCATTCACAGAATTGTGTTCTTTTTGGGGAAAGTTCCTTGGAAGGTAGTTTGAGATTTAAAAGAAAAGTCAGACTTCATGTTTCAGCCGTGTCATATTGAATGAATATAAATGTTAACATGTCACGTAGGAATGTTGAAGAGTGACTAGTTCTTAGGCTTAAATGCTTAGGAAAGAGGAAGAGTATTAACTGAGGTCAGAAATAAAATCAGTAATGTTTCATTCATTTTGAATATCGGTACATTACTAACAGATATTTTATAAATTTTGACATTAGAAGGCTAGAAAGGAAGACAAAAAATAAGAATTCAGGTAATTAACCTATACTTGGAAATGTTTACATATTAAAAAAAAATTCTGAAAGATGGACATAGACTGACTAGAAATCCTGGTAGACATATCAGAAATCTTCCAGCCTCAATTGCTTATGGTCCCTGAACTGTAGTTTTTGAGGGTAATAACAGAAATGTTGGGTGTTCCCTTCTAAGAGTTCATATTTTTATTTTGAATCGCCATCTCACATACTTTGGGCATGTGGCCAGGACATCATTCTTGGAAGGGTGGAGGGACAGCACAGGAGAGGAAGACCCTGGATGAGATGGATTGACAACAGTAACTAGGGTAATGGGAGTAGGTGTGTCGAAGTCAGTGAGACTGGCTTAGGACAGGGCAGGCTTCAGAGTTTTGTACATAGGATTGTTACGAATTGTAGGCAACTCAACAGCCCCTAACAACAACAAGCTCCATCTGTAAATGAATGATTTGGGAGAAGACCATCTAGGTCAGTATGGTGTATCCTGGCAAGGTTGGAAAGAACAGGTTCTACTAACTCTGGTTTGTCTCAGTGCAGAAGACGAGGAGGATGAAGGAACTCTGAAAATGTGTGTGAATTCCAAGTCCACATCCTTCCTTGAAGGGTATACTCTTCTAATAATTCTTTTCCAGTATTTACATTTCTTGATTCCAGATGACCTTTGAATTGAGAGTATTGATTTAAAGCAGTTAGCAAGCTGATCCTCTATTTAGATTTGTGTTGGGGCCCGCTTTTACCATTACCATTTTGAGTTAACCAAACGATAATTTTAAGTCTGGTGGCTTACTGGGTAAGGAGTTACACTGCCAACCCAAAGGCAAGCAATAGGCAATTCTAATCCACCAGCTGATCCACAAGGGAAAAATGGATAGTCTCTTTCCATGCAGTTTGCAGCCTCTGAAAACCGTTTGGAGGGTCAGCTATGAGTCAGTTCCAATTCCATATCAATGAATTGATTGTCAGATCATACACAGTATTTCTCTTCCTCACCAAAAGACAAAAACCAGAGAATGGGTTAAAGATCCATAGCAATTCTCATTGAGAAAGTTAGACTTTGTGTGAAAAACTATAGTGAGGAATGGATAATAGAACAGAGAGCTAAATAAAGAGGCATTTCTTTTTATTTTTAAAAAATGTACATATCAGGCTGGTCTGATGGTAGTGGGTTATCAGACACTATTAACATTAGTGCAACTAAAGTTGGTACAACAACCGCCCACTGCTGAATTTGACTGGCTTAAAAAAAAAGAAAAAATGTACACATCAAATTTGAGGATTCAATCTATTCTTGTTTTTGGTAGCCAGGAAGACTCCCAGGGATCCCTTGATTGACTTTGCCTCCTTTAAAGTTTTTTTTCTGTTCTAATTTTAAGACTGGGTGCTCTCTCAAGTTCTCATGGTTGACTATTAGCAACTTGCTGGTTTTGTGCAAGCAGTAACTTTCACAACATGATACAGGTTGGGTTAATTGTATTCTTCTAATTTACCAGTGATTGGCTCATAATCACACAACCATAAGTGCTGTATAATAATGGGTTTTCTGTCCCTATGGGACAAAATGCTCTGTCTGAAGTGCCTCTGAGATAGTGACAAAGAAATAATGTCTTCTTTGATTATAAATAGACACGTGGTCATTACTGTAGTGATGGACTTTGACTTATGTGTACCAGTAGTGTGGAGCCATGGTGTAGTTAACATCAAAATGGTAGTATTTAGTTTTCAAAGTTTTTATGATCTTTCTGGTTACTAGGTTGGTACTGCAAGGAATATTTTATTTGTTGTTTGCTGTGTGCTGTGACCCATAGCTGACCTTCCAGCAAGTTTTCAAAGGCAGTAAATCACCTAAGAGGAGATTGCCCATCTTTCTCCCACAGAGCGGCTGATGGATTTGAACCTCATGCTTTGGTATTACAGCGTAGCTAGCTTCTTACCACTAGGCCTTCACTGATAATTTAATGGAACTGTGGCCCCTGACAGAGAAGATGGATTATTTATAAAATGAAAATATACAAAATAAACAATGAGTATAAAATTTCATTCTTCCTAGTAATTAAGAAATATATAAGATGAAAATGGTAATGAAACAACAATAAAACCCTCTGTACGATTGTAACAAAAAAGATAATGGTAATGATAAAGTTTTTAAAATAATAGTATGAAATTCTGGGAGTGACAGGGGGAAGTGAATTTTTCTCTATTGCTAATTCCTGCTGTCATCACGGCAATTCTGACTCCCTGACTCCTGGTAGCCTTCTGCTGCATGCTGAGACTGTACATTTTACAGGAGGAGACAGCCTAGCCTTCTCTTGTGGAGCCACTGATGGTTTTTTTTATTTTATTTTTTTTACGTGTACTGTCAAATCAGATCTGACTGATACAGGAGGAGATTGCCCCCTCCTTTTCCAGCAGAGCATCTGGTGGCTTTGAACCATGTATCTCTGGGATTGCCACTGATGGTTTTGAACTGCCAATGTGGCAGCCTAACAGTTATGTGCTATTCCAGGGCTTCTTACAGCTTATTGTACCATCACGTATTGAGCTTTACAAGTTTTTCAACTCATGGTCAATTTAGTTTCTTCACTTTTCCCCCCATATCTTCCTTTATTAAAGGCTAATCCTGGATGATGTAATTTAGACTAAATATTTCAGTATGTTTTTCTGAAAAATAGTGTCTAAAAACAGCATTACCATTGTTATTGTTATGTGCCGTTAAGTCACCTGTGACTCACAGCAACCCAATGTACAACAGCCCTAAACCCTGCTCTGTCCTGTGCCATTCTCACTGTGTCCAACACACTCACCCCAATTACCCCAGTCACTGATTGAATCCTTCTCATAGAGGGTTTTCCTCTCCTGCGCTGTCCCTCCACCCTCCCAAGCATGCTGTCTTTCTCCAAGGACTGTAAAATAATGAGAGTATTCAGATTTCTAATTTCCTTACAAGTGTTATTTTGTTTTTAGTACATTTGGATCAGGAGGCAAATGATGGCATTACACTTGCATTTTTTTTATTTTTTTTACTTCTCTTTTACTCTGTAGGTTCCCCATCCAGCCTTTCCCATCCTTGTAGTTTGCAAGACAAGCAGTTTGAATCTACCAGCTACTCTACCAGGAAAGATGGGCATGCGATTTACTGCCTCTGAAAACCTGCTGGAGGGTCAGCTATGGGTCAGTTCTGCCTCAACCATACGCAATTTAAAAAAAGAACACAGATTTTAAAAAAAGAACAGCTATTGTGGAATCTGTTTCTACTCATAGTCACTTTTTTGTTTCAGAGTAGAACTGTTCATCAGGCTTTCTTCAGTTCGTCTTGGGTGGATTCAGAGTGCCAACCTTTCGGTTAGTCATTGAACATTAAACTCTGTGCATCTCTTAGGAAACTCATTTCATAAGTTGTTATGTGCCATTGAGTCAGAAATCAGACTCATAGCTGACCCCCCAGCAGGTTTTTAAAGGCAATAAATCACAGGGAAAAGATTGCCCATCTTTCTCCCAGAGAACAGCTAGTGGGTTTGAACCACAGGCCTTTGGGCTGACAGCACAGTCCTAAATTTAGACTACCAGAGCCTCCTTGTTTAACAAGTAGTAGCATACAGATGCCTTTTTTACTTTCCTTGAAAAATCAGGAAAAGAGATTCTTTTGAGAGAAAAAAAAATCAGATCTTAAGCTTACTGGGGGAGTACGAAGAGTGCTGAGTTGTAGCAGTGCCCAGATTTAATAATTCACATGTGCACATTCAGAGCTGAGTGTGTTTGTGGTTGTTTTTGCCAAATTGGAAAATTCTCATACTGATTATTGTTACCAAAAAATGTTTTACATGTTGTCTTATCAAACAGCTGAACTATTATAGCTGTTGTGTTTTTCTTGGCTTGTATGAATAGACATTGCAGGACTAAGCTAAGTTGGAGAAATCCTCTCTGATTTTTCTTCCACTCTTTACCTATACCCATCTCAGAAGTGCTTTATCTTCAATTATGTTTTCTCCTCGTGCATATATTCTGACTTTCTCTTTTTTCTACTGGTGGCCTTTACGTTACCTCCATAAAATGACAAACATAATGTGACCTCAGTATATCCAAAACACACTAATTGCAATTCCCTTTTTATTTAGGATTAATTAATATTCAGACCTGAAAGTAAAGGAGTAGTGTACATTTACCTGTTTTTTCTGTATTTGAGAAGTTCTTAAGGAAGTGTTCATAGTAGTTCTTTGGTTAACTTGGAGGAGTCAACTCTAGTACTTTGAGCTGATCTTGCCATTAGCTAAGTTTTTATCTATTTAGAACAAGATCTTTTCCCGAGAAATGCTATTCTATATATATTTTATATCACATATATGTGTGTGTGTGTGTATGTGTATACATAAACATACATATACAAAAAAATACTTTTTCCTTTCTGCCATCCCGAGCCTAAAATTGATTTATGAGCTGGAGTAATTTTGTTCTAGAACATGCTCACGGTTTAGGCCTTCGTGACTCAGAACAGGCTTTGTTCTGAAAACTGCTGGCTCACCTTATCTGTAAGTTGAAATCTAATACCCAGTGTCACAGAAAGCCCTTCCTAATCTGACTCCTGCCTCTCTTCCCAGTCTTTATCTTGTCCTCTGCTCTTTGTTTGAATTTTATCAAACTCTGTAGGTCTGTAAATATATCAATATCTGAAGGTCCTTTTCCTCTCACCTTTTTGCCCTTTTTCTTACTATTATTTTTCAAGTGATAGGTAAGATGTCCTCTTTGTTATTCTCAAACATACACATACATAAATAAATAAACCTGAGAATAAGATCCCTGTCTTCCTCTTTTTGAATCTAAGCTACTTTCCCCATAAAACCTCCACATATAATAACTGTCCAATAAAATTTGTTGAGTTGAAGCATAGCTTATGAGCCTGGAGGGTGAGGGAGGTAAAAGCTTGCCTAAAACAGGTCTCAGAGAAATTGTGTTTTTATTGCTGTTATTTTTTTGGAAACTGAAGTGCTTCTTAGAACAAGGATGACTTTGCCTTATACACTTCGGGCACATTATTGATAGGGGCCAGTCCCTGGAGAGAACATCATGTTTGAAAAAGTATAGGGTCAGCAGAAGAGAGGAAAATCTCAAGGAGATAGACTGACACAGTGAAGTAGCATTCGGGTTCAGCACAGTGGGGATTGTGAGGACGGCGCAGGACAAGCCTGGGGTTGGTTTTGTTGTACATAGGAGTCATTATGAGTTGGAGCCAACTCAGTGACACTTCACAACAGCCTTTCTTTAGAGACTTTAAGTCCTTTCCCTTCCCCTGATTTAGTCTGTGCCAGTAATCATGCTTTGAGAAGGAGAGCTTGCAGACCGTCTGGACTGCCTCCCTAGAGTGTCTTCCAGGTGCTCTGGAGAAAACAGCAGTTGTGCCACATGCTGCTGCTGGGACATGGATGGAAGCTGCAGTGGTGGGGACTTAGATGCTTCAGAGCACTTGGCCTTGGCCTTGTTAAATATGCTTGTTTGTTTGGATGATGAATTGACTTTAAAGAGGAGATTAGTGGCCTGGGGAAGCTCAAGAGGTTTATTTCTATCAAGCTGTTTTCTTTCTTTTAATCTCCTGTATAATTGCAGTTTTCTCAGTGGTAGGGTAGGAAAATTAGGATAGTCATTAATGATTGGATTTCTAGGTTTGTTTTGATTGTTTCCCACCCTTCATTCATTTGTTATTTAAAAATAATTAACAATGTCTCTGGCACAATTTTACATCAGAGTAGCCATAAGCCTAAAAAGGTATCAAATGTGAGGGTAAGGATGGTTAGCGGTGAAAGACATACTACACGAGTGTTCCTAGGTGAAAATAGTGTATTTCTTTTCCAATCTGTTGCATTCCAATACTTTTGTGAAATATAAAGGTTAAACTTAAAAAGATGCAGAAATTCAATTGTGTTATTTAAAAATGAGGTCATATCACTATAAAAATGTCTAAATGCTTTCAGTTTTTAGACTTACCTTCTTACAGACTAATCAGCAAGACCCTGCCTTAGGAGCATTAGGTCAGTAGCCTAGAAAGGACGATAAAAACTAGCCGTGGTGGGGTTTTTAAAGATAAGATTTTAAATATATGCAAAAATGGGGAGGGTAGTATAAAGAAAGAATTCTGTGTACTCATCATTCAGCTTTAATATTACCAAATTTAGTAATTTTTATAGTTCCAGATTTGATTATAACTATGGTTAATTTTATTTCATCTATTTTCACTTTTCCCTTGTCATGCTACTATTTTTAAGCCAGTCTAGGACATCCTATCATTTAATTCATAAATATTTTAGTATCTTTCTCCAAATGCATAATCACTAAGCCAGATTGCCTGTCATTGAGTAGATTCTGACTCACAACGACTCTGTCAGGTTTCTGAAGCTGTAAATCTTAACAGGAAGAAACGGCTTATCTTTATCCATGGGAGCTGCAGGTGGATTAAAATTCCAGATATGCTCAGCAATTTTTAAAAACATTGTTGTAAAATGGTACAACCACTAGAAGGCAGTTTGGCGTGTCCTCAAAAGCTGAACATAGAGATTCCATATGACCCAGCTATACCACAGCTGGAAATATACCGCAAGAAACACAGAACTGAGATACAAATGGAGATTTGGTTTTTGGGGTTTTTTTAATTAATTTTACGTGTGTGTGTGTGTGTGTGTGTACCATCAAATCAGATCTGACTGGTATAGGAGGAGATTGTCCCTCCTCGGGCAGAGCATCTGGTGGATTTGAACCTCACGCCTCTGGGATTGCAGTGCAGCTTCTTGCCACTAGGCCACCAGAACTCCCCCAGAAATGGAAATTTGTACACTGATGTTCATAGCAGCATTATTCACAATAACAAGAACATAGAAACAGCCCAGATGTCCATCAACAAATGAATTGGGAAACTAGTACAATCACATGATGGAATACTATGGAATACTCAAAAGCAAAGATTTTGAAAAGTACTGTATAGCACAGGAGAGGCAAGAGAGCATTATGCTTAATGAACTAACTTGAGTTTGTAAGAACAAAACCAATATAAAGCATTATTGTAAAAACAGAAGGTAACCAGTGAGATATGTTTGGATATACAAAGTGGGATGGGGTGGGGGCAAAGGGGTTCTGGGTGAGGAAGAGGGAAAATCACAAGAGTTTGGTAGGTGGAAGGAGGGAGTAGGGGAAAAAGATGTACATGATTGAGGCATAATTTAAAAATAATAATAATAATACTGTAACATTACCATTGTTACTGTTTTATGTGCATAGTGACCCTATGTACAAGGGCCCTAAACCCTACTCTATCCTGTGCCAACCTCGTTGTTTGCAACACACTTACTCCCACTACTGCATGAGCAATTAAATATTAATAACATCACATGTGTTCTCAGTGTTCAGATTGCCCTGTTTGTAAATATCTTTTTCTGGTTGATCCTTTGAATAATAAGAACTGACATTTAGATGTAGACACAATGCTAACTTTTTATGTGGTCTTTATCGAGTCATTTTCTTTCATTGGGCTTCAGCTCCTAAAGATCAATTAGATCGCTAATTGAGCTGAATGCTTTCCAATACTGACTGCTACATTTGTTGCCTTATCATCCTAGGATCCAATTTGAAAGAAAAGTGTCTGCTATCATCATAATCAAGGATGAATTTCAAGTTGAAAGGGAGTTTAAGAAGTTATTTGGTTTAATTTTCTGCCTTTATGGAGCAAATTATTATCTCTGCCCTATAGGTAAAATACTTGAGACCCAGAAAGTTTGTTATTTACTCAAGGTGATCTTAGTGTCAGAACAAAAAACAAAACAGTACTCCAGTTTATTTTTCATAGAGCCTGTAGTGTAATAAGCTTTTTTCTGAAACAAACTTGTTTACATAGTAATCTTTCTTTTATTTTTCCTTCTTTGTAGGTTCTTTGCACTGACTTCCCTTCGTCTTGTGTTTTTGCTTGCATTCAGCTTGATGATTATTGTGTGTATAGATCAGTGGAAAAACAAAATCTGGCCTGAAATAAAAGGTGAGTTTAGGAGCATTAAGAATAAGGTGAACAGAAAATGGCCTTTTGTAGTTTCTTTTTTAATTTGTAATTTTGGGAGCTTGTGAGGAAGTGTTCAGAGTTAGAGAATGTATTTTGATGTCTGAATTATTTTCTTTAAAAGACACTGCAAGGGTTTGCAATTCCTTAGTGCTGAGTTTCATACTTTGCCATTATTACTAAGTTCAAGAAATCTGTACCTGCCACTTGAAAGACAGTTCTCCTTGTTGAATTATATTTACTATAAAGTATTTCATCTTTCCCAAGGCAGTATCAATTTAAAAATTGTCTATTTGCAAAGCATTATTTAAACATTTATAATTATATCAAGTATTCTCAGATATGGTTCATTTTCTGAAAGATCATGCATTGTTTTTAAGTACTAGCACATAAACACATGAAAATGAAATGACAATTACAGACCAATACTAGAAATGTCATAGTGCAGTATATCATGTTATATTTGTCTTGTTTCTTGGACCCTACAAGGAGCTATGCAAGAAGTAAAATATTTAGGGGGAGGGTTGGGATGGGAGAAAAGTGCAACAATGAATGAATGAATGAATGGAAATACAAAATTTCTCTAAATTTTCATTGAAATTAATAATACATGTGTTGTTTTTTTTAAAGTAAAATATTTAGACAGGTGGAGAGAAGAGATGGTGTTTTTCTAGAGGGACCAATAGTTTGATTATTGTAAAGACCCAGAAGCTGCAAAACATTTCCTGTAAGAAGGATAAGATCATTTTTGCTGGCTTGAAGAGTTCATTAAAAGGAGTCCAGGGAAATCAAACTGTTGTAATTAGATTTTTATCAAATTAAAGTGAGAAGTTTAGACAGTATCCTGTATGAAATGGTCAGTAAGGTGTTTTGTTGTTTTTTTTAATATTAAGAGCTATGTGCTGAGATGGTAATTTAAGGATTAACATGGCATCATTTTCAGTAACATATGAAAGGAACAAAAGAAGAAAGAGGGAGTCCTTTCAGGAGACTGTAGCAGTGCTATGTGTGTGAGAAATAGACAGGAAAATGTCCTTGGAAACAAATGATACACAGCTTGGAGAGCTTTGAGAAAGGAAGACACATCAAGGCTGATGAAGAACACCAGGATATAGGGTTAGAAGGGTTAGGAGTGGAAGCTGACTTGAAGATTTCTAGGTTAGAATAGTGGGAGAACACTGTTACAATTATCAAAGTGTGTATGTAGGCAGAGTCAGACAAGGGAGTTGGTTTGGATAGAGGTGAAAGGAAAATTGATGTAGGTTTTAGACATCTTAATTTTGAATTGTTGGCAGGATATTTAAACCAGGGGACCAGTCCTTGGAGAGGGACGTCATGCTCGAGAGGGTGGAGGGACAGTGCAGGAGGGGAAGACCCTCAATGAGATAGATTGATTCAGTGACTGGAGTAATGGGAATAGGTGTGTCGGAGAGTTTTGCTCAGGAGAGGGCAGGGTTGTACATAGAGTTGTTGAAGGCGACTTAACGGCACATAACAACAACATATAATTTTTAAATGGATCCCCATCCTATAAAGGGATTTCAAGGAATTATGTAGTTTACCAGCCTGATGAGTGTTAAAAGACTTTGTTGAGGGTAGATAATAGAGCTCTTCAAAAGCCCAGGCTGATTTCTAGGGTTGGAGTCGTTACAACATGCCTTGGTAGCTTGGCCCACATTGACATGTATGAGCAGCTCAGACACACTCAAGCGGTGGGTGGACCATTTTTCCTTCTTGTACACTTTGGTTTTCAGCTGTAATAATTAAAAGGAGGATAATGGTCCATTCAGACCCATCCCTTGGAGAAATGAGTAGGTAAGCCATCATTCTCTTGTCTGTAGCTCCCTAACTCCTGCAGTATAATGTGGTGTCATCTTTTTATTGACTCGTACTGTTTTCTTTTCCCCAAACCTATTAAAACTGAGCTATTAGACCAATAACCTAACATTTTCATGTTTAGTTTTCCCTACCAACTAATGCTGGTGTTTGTTTTAATATTGTAGTGCCAAGATCCGACGCATTAGACAATGAGAGGTATGGAACACTAATTAAATCCCTTTTTGTTGCTCTGAATGATTCTTTTATTGTAATATACTGTCTACATGTTGTTAACCCCATGTTTTGGACACAAAGTATACATAGAGAACTTTATGTCTAGTCTGTTTCAAATAATCATTTCAACAAATCCTAAAGTTCAGGCAGCTGTATGTTCAGAAGGCAATTATGTTTTGATCTTTACAGAGAAATTTCTGAGAAAGAAACATAATAGTTCCCTATAACCTATCATGCCAGGACAGTGTGAAAACTTAGAAGCAATTGACTTATTTCCTGGCTTTACTACCCCGGTCCTTTAGTGTTTTCTGTAACTTCTGACTACTTAGAGTTACAGGTCAGAAAACACATTGGTTCCTGGTATCAGCAAGCCAAAGATTCCTCTGTGTCTTCAAGTCTTGCTTTCATTTCTCTCTGTTCATTCACTCCATATGTTTAATTCAAAGAATTTGCTCTGCTCTGGTTTATTTTGGTTTTGCCTTTATTTCCTTTCTCTTTGAGGGGCACACCATTGTCTCTCCCTTTTGCCTCTCTGAGGACCCCCACCCTCCACAGAGTGTCAGATTGTGCTTTACTGGATTGCAATTGCAGTGAATTGCAATGGTCTCCGTGCAGAGAAGATGTTTCTAAGCACAAAGGGCCTCAGAGCTGGTGGCAGGCTTATACATGCAGATTAGGTTGCTTGCTCATTGGGTGGAGCTGTCAGAACAAGTTTGCCCTCCTAGTCCCTGAATTCAAGTTTCAACCTGATGAGCCAAGAAGAAAGTCACGCTTCACCTCCAAAGCACCTGGAACACCCCAGGCCACTTTTTAAAACTGGAATCTTCAGCTCCCAGAGGGGCAGAAAAATGGGGGTCTCTCAGCACCCCCCTTTCACAGCTACCCCTTCTCTCTCCCATAGCTGGGGCTTTGTGCACCCTCGGTTGCTCAGCGTACCCGAGCTCTGCCACCATGTAGCTGAAGTCTGGGTTAGTGGGACCATTTTCATAAGGAATCTTTTGCTTTTCAAAAAGCAAAACCCAGGCAAGGTAAGACTCTTCCCTTTTTCACTTTCATCTTTCGCCTCTCAGTTCAGTTCATGTTAAACTGAAACAGCCCTTATATTACATACCCTCATTAAAGAAAGAAAGGAGACGGCATGATACATGCAGACAAAGGGAAGTTGTAGGAGGGGCTTCCTCACAGCGCCTAGGTCTAAGGCAGGAGCTTGATGACTCTTTGTTTGATGTGCTTGCCACTAGAGGAGGCCATCTTCCAGTCAGCGATGACAAAGCTTGCTTGTGTGCGTTTGTCGTATTGAACATGTGGTAGGTTGCTGGGTTTTTTTGGTTTAATTTTTTAAAAAAATTATTACTACTGTTTTGCTTTAACTTAAAAAAACCCACACCAACACCTGCTTTTGGAGAGAATTTTTGGCAAGGTCCTATTCAAACTAGTTTCCCAGGATGAAAGGCTGTGGGGTTGGCCACATAAAAGGAGTTTGAATAGAAATGAACATCCTTCTTTGCCCTCAAACTGAATCAACACTAGATGCTGACGTGACTGTATCTGTCATTCTGATGTGTTCACACTTGACTCGTAAAGAATCATTTCAGTTAGATCTCCACCTGTCCCCCCTTGCGCATCCCCGCTCTCTTTCATAAGGTAGAAATATAACACTGTTTCTGACTCTCCCAGTTCTGCTTGCTGAGCTGTGGGATACTGACCTTCTTGGCTGTCTTGGGGAACTATGTCCCTGGCCTGCTGCTGTCCTACTTAATGCGTAAGTATGGCATATCACTCCATCTGTGAGCTCTACTCTGCCCCTAGCTTTCCCAACCACAGCTAATTCTGTGTCTGGAAAGAGGGATTTTTAAAAAATATTTTTTATAATTTTTTAAATATTTTGATTCTCTGGGAAAAGGCCTTTTTATAAATTTTTATGACTTGTTTAATATCATGAAATATCTTTCACCTTAATCAGGCTACTCATATAAGGTCTTTTTCTTATCAAGTCAGATTTAGAAATTGATGAAGCTTCACTAGCATAGACTATTAGCAACTCTAAAGGATTGTCTGCCCTTCTTTAAGGAGGGGATTTTGACAGTGGGTGTAATTTACAACAGCCAGACAGAACTCTCAGGGAATTCTCTACTAGGTGCTGTTTCCCTGTACAATACTTTTCCCTTCCTGAAACACTTATAAATGTAGTTGCTTCCTAGTGCCATAGGAACTATCATTTGGGGCTGGAAGAATGTGAATCGCAGTGATCATATCAGGACTGTGCATGATTTGGGATAGTTTCTGAGGCATTTTTACCATTTGGCCTCATTAAATGGCTCGGTGATCCCCACATGCAGTTGACTGCACTGTCTGCGTTTTCACTCTTGCCCATTAGCAGCATGTCTGGACTGCCTTTGAATACAGAGCTTTGTACTCGGCACTGCGGATGACTGCAGGAAATCCCCTCCCAGCCTCACACCTCCACTAATGGAAGAGGAGACTGGACAGTCTGGACCGAGCAGGGATCTTCCCAGCTGAGTGTCCAGAACCTAATGACACAGCACCAGAGGGACAGTTAGGATTGCTTCTGGCAGCCCCAGCTCTATTTCAGCGTTATTTCTCACTCCTCCCAGTTGTCACTGTCATGATGTGGCCCCTTGCTGTGTACCACCGACTGTGGGATCGAGCATATATACGGCTGAAGCCAGCTCTTCAGCGGCTGGATTTCAGTGTTCGTGGCTACATGATGTCCAAACAGAGAGAAAGACAATGTAAGTGTTACAAGGAGGTTGACTTCTAGTTGGGTAATTTGTAGAAGAGAAGTATTTCTAACAAACAGGACAAATAAAACCAAACCCTTTGCCATTGAGTCAGGTCTTTTCACGGTGGCCCTTCGTCGGGTTCTAAGACTGTTAATCTTTATGAGAGAAGACTGTCTATCTTCTGCAAAACTCATGGTTTGAACCATGAGCCTCTCCGTTAACAGGGCTCATAACACGGTGAGGAGATCCTTGAAAGTCAGGGAAGTGGTAGGAAGGAGGTGAAGTGAGTGTCAGGTGAACATGTAACTCTGTTACAGGGAAATTTATATAAAAGCATACTGATTTTTTCCATTTAGACTTCGAGTCTTTGATTTTTAGCAAATCTGGGAAAAGTTCTCTGAGTTGACTAAAAAGCTGATAGTAAGGGCATTCCTAATATGAGCTGAATTTTCCATGTCTCCAAGGCTTAGCTGTTGGCCACTCGATGTACATTATCTTGTTCAATTAAAGCTAGCTAGAGAATTAGGTGGTATTATCTGACTTTACAGTTGAGGAAATTGAGACTGAGGTAGTAAACGGCAGAGCACTTTATTTTATTTTATTTTTTTTTATGGTGAGAAAAATTTATTACATTTAGAATTAGCCCGCTGGACTCAGTTTAGATGATCCCAATTTTGTTGGCAACATCCAAAGCATCATAATCAGGAGCAAGTCGAACATAGGCCTTCTTCTCTCCATCAGGCCTAATCACAGTGTTGACCTTAGCCACATCAGTGTCATAGAGCTTCTTTACAGCTTGTTTAATTTGGTGCTTATTGGCCTTGACATCCACAATGAACACAAGTGTGTTGTTATCTTCTATCTTCTTCATAGCTGACTCAGTGGTCAGGGGAAATTTGATGATGGCATAGTGGTCAAGCTTGTTTCTCCTGGGGGTGCTCTTCCGGGGGTATTTGGGCTGCCGTCGGAGTCTCAGCGTCTTAGGCCGCCGGAACGTGGGTGACGTGCGGATCTTCTTTTTTTTTTGTGGCTGTGGAGGACGCCCTTCAGGACTGCCTTCTTGGCCTTCAATGCCTTTGCTTTGGCTTCAGTTTCGGGAGGGGCAGGGGCTTCCTTCTTCACTTTCGGCGCCATCTTCGTAGAAAGGAGAGCAGACTTTTTAAACGCCTAAACACGCACTTTTTTTTTTCCTCCTGAAAACTGCCTTCTAAAAGTAATTAAAAAACTGCTTCAGACACTAAAAATATCCAGACTGAGAGCCACCTATCCTATGAAGGACAGTAGTGTGAACTTCTTTCTCTCTCCTCTGTAATCTAGTCAGGTTAGGTGTTTGATTCATCTCATCTTCAAAGAGAACTGCGTGTGGCTCCCAGGGAGTCTCCCTTAGCCCACCCTGTGATAGTGTCTGCTCTCCACCTGACATTGGGTCTGCCCTTAGCTGATTCTGAGAGTTGGTGACCCGCCTGGTAGTAAAGGGGTGAGGATGTGTGGCAGGGGAGGATTAACCATGGGATCACACAGTTTGATGGGGAAGGGTGTGAGGGAAGTGGGAAGGACCTGGTGTGGAAAAAAAATGTATTCGAATTTTGTAAATAAACTATTATAAAAAATGTTGAGGGGTTGGTGGAGGGAGGGATGTTAGAAGAGAGACCTTTCTCTCCTGTGTTACCAGCCCATTGGGCCCTTAGACTCAGCAATCCCTTGTTCCTCAGGCATTGTTATGTAGGCTTAGAACGGACTGAGAGTGCTGCTTCCTTGAAGGTTCCCCTCCCCAGGGAGAGTGTCACAGTCTTTTGCTTTTTCTCAGTACGCCGCAGAGCTCTCCACCCCGAGGGAGCCGTGGACAACCACAGTGACAGTGAAGAGGAGCTTGCTGCCTTCTGTCCTCAGGTAGCTTGGGTGGAGAACTGCTCCTCTGGCCAGTGATCTTTGGTTTCCTGTGAACCACGTCACTCCTCACATTTTGACAGTAATAAAGTCTCAAGGTCATGGTGGGCTCCCCAAGAATTTAGATGCCCCTTGGGCCCAAGAGCAGTAATAGGAAGAGAAGCTGGGATTTTGTACTTGGATCTTACACATTTTTTTATGCCTCCTTTTTAATTCCACCATAATGATGGAAACTTGGAGCTGCCTTTTTTTTTTAACATATTTTTAAAATTTTTATTATTTTGTATGCGTGTACCGTCAAATTGGATCTGACTGGTACAGGAGGAGATTGCCCCTCCTCCAGCAGAGCATCTAGTGGATTTGAACTGCGTACCTCTGGGATTGCAGTGCAGCTTCTTGCCATTAGGCCACCAGAGCTCCCTTACCTTGGAGCTTTTGTGATCCTCTTTTAAACATCCCAGGCTACTACCTTTAGAATGTTATACTCCGGTCACCTATGAAAAGTAACCTCTAAATCAGTTAAACCAGGCAGCATTGACGGCCTAGTGGCAAGAAGCTTCACTTCAACCTCAAATGCACACAGTTTGAATCCACCAGTTGCCCCATGATAGAAGGATGAGCAGTCTCCTCCTTTGCGATTGTGATTAACTGCCTCTGAATACCTGCTGGAGGGTCAGCTATGGGTCAGTTCCAACCGACCTGACAGCAAACACCACTAACAAACCAGTTATTAAGAGAAAGTGGCTTGGTTGATTCCCAGACTCCTCTCCTTCCTCTGCACCAGGAAGGATGAATTAGGGGGTTTCCTTAGGGAAGCATCCTAAAAAAGGGTCCCAGTGGCTATCTAGTTACACAGTAGTCTGAGGGCAGTCTTTAAGGCTAGCTAATGAGTAAAGTTGTACCTGGGGACTGCATCTGGTTCCTGTGACATCATCTTCCTCAGGCTTGTTTGTCTTTTCTTTCCTAAGCTGGATGATTCTGCTGTTGCCAGGGAGTTGGCCATCACAGACTCTGAGCACTCGGATGCAGAGGTCTCCTGTACAGATAATGGCACATTCAATCTTTCCAGGGGCCAGACACCTCTAACAGAAGGCTCTGAAGGTGAGAGCACCTTTGACCAAAGTTGATAATGACTCTGTTGTTGCCTCCCAGCTACCCCAGGTTATGGGACCAGATACTAGTGCCCCTACCTACGTGTCTTGTTTTCTGAGCTGTGGGATCTGATAGCAGGGTAGCCTTAGGGCTATGACTAGTGAGGGTGACGCTACTGTTTCCTTGAAACCTACAATTCTTAATAGCTCCAAGTTTGTGTCACCTCAGGTGACATAGTGTAGGAAGGGAAGGGTGTGCTCAGGTCAGTAGAAAGCACAGCCATCTGTAAGTGGTGGGGAAAGGTGACTGGTCCCACAGGGTGTGCTGTACCTGAGAACTCTATGATGGGAGGGAGCTGGTATATAGGGCTGCCTCTTCATTGGGTCAGGGCACAGGAAGGCCAAGCAACTGCCATGTCTCACACATTTGTATGTTCTCTCAGACCTGGATGGTCACAGTGATCCAGAGGAATCCTTTGCCAGAGACCTTCCAGACTTCCCTTCCATCAATGTGGATCCTGCTGGCCTGGAGGATGAAGACGACACTAGCATTGGGATGCCCAGCTTGATGTACCGTTCCCCACCAAGGGCTGAAGAACCCCTGGCCCCTCCTGTAAGCCAGGATGAGGCTGCTCTGTCAGGGCTTCTGCTTGGTGCCCTGCCTGCAGGCTCTAACCTCACCAGCAACCTTGCCAGTCTGGTCTCCCAGGGTATGATCCAACTGGCCCTGTCAGGGGCATCCCAGCCGGGCCCTTCAGGCCACGCTCCCCGAAGAGCAACAAGAGGCTTCCTCCGGGCCCCCAGTTCAGACCTGGACACTGATGCGGAGGGGGATGACTTTGAACTTCTTGACCAGTCAGAGCTGAATCAGCTGGACCCTGCTAGTTCCAGGAGCCACTGAGGCAGAGACTTTGGTCGGGGGGCACTGTGGTTTACTTTTTTTCTTTTCCTCCCCATCTTTTTAGGAGAAGGGGCAAGGGAAGACTCCAGGTCCCATCCCCTGAATTATATTTGTATGCTGGATGGCCTGGCTGATGCTCCGAGGCCTGCTTAGAGAGGATATTCCCCTGCTATCAGTTGGATATCATATGATTTCAGAGATTGATATGAGAGTTAGTGCCCCAAGGGAGGACTCTCTCCATCTTGGTGGTACTTTTGGGGAACAAAGTAGTCAGGGGTATTGTTTCCCCTTGAGGGGTGCTGCTGTTTCCTTTCTGGTATGGGTGCTCGGGGGGGCCCTCACTGAGAGAAGAGCCCTGTCCCTCCCTTCTTTTTATCAACTAGAGCCTCCAAAGTCAGACAACAGCTAGAAGAGTTACAATGCTGTCCTCTTCTGCTGTTAAACCATGATTAATTTGGGTTTATTTCTAAGCAAGCTTAACCTTTGGTTCTGCATAGGAGGCCTCTTTCTCCGTCCTTTTCCTCTTCCAGCCCATCCTCATTCCTGGAGGTCTGACCTTCAGTCCTCCAAGATAACATTTGTGAAATTTAAGAAATGTGAACCGGATGTGGGGATGGGCTTCTGCATCCCCTTGAGCCATAGGAGTCGGCAGGCCAGAAAGCTCAGAGAGAGAGAGAGTGCGTCCACGCCTCCTGCTCTCACTGAAGCCCCTGGAGCTGCCTGCTTGTCTTAGGTGCTGTTAACCCTTGGCTCCATTGGACCGTCAGCCTCAGCAGCAAGCTAAGCAATACCATAACCATTTCTGTGTTCCTGCTCCTTCCCCCCGCACCTCTTTTGGAGACATGACAACTCCATGGTGGATGATGAAGTAGCACTTTACAGATGACCCAGTGGCATTCATCCCAGGAGCCACAGCTCACTTGCACCAGCTGTTCTTACTCCCTGTTGAGCTCCTTTACTGCTTTTATTTTCGACTGCTTCCTGTCTTGGCAGGGCCTCATTTAAGAATGCGCCCGCTTAGCAAAAATGTGTCTTGTTATCAGTGGAGACCCCTCAAAGGGGCATCTGTTTACTGCTCCCTGTCAAATCATGTGAGACAAAACCTCCAAAATGGTCATGAAGTCTGTGCCAGCCCACAGCCTCTCCAATCAGAGCTCAAGCCAAACTCTTCTATCCTCTTTCCCTCTGCATTAACCTTTGCCAATCCTCAGGGACCACTCCCCCAGCACTCCCATACCTGGGTGAGGGAAGCTGGACAGAGCCCATTTCCATGTGCTGCAAGTGGGGATGTGCTGATGTGTTTGCTCTTGGTCACTGGAAAGATACAGAGGCCAGGGAAGATAACAGGAGAGAGAAGAGCCAGGCGCCTGCTTCATGGTCACCTTTCCGTGAAGGGTAAAGGTGTGATGGCACCCCCCTGCTTTAGGGCTTCACAAACAGACTTCGGCACCTCTCTCCTCTGTGCCTGGATGTCTTATAGGTGAGCTCTGATGGGGGGGGAAATGGGAAGTGTAGGAAAGGAGTGGGATTTTGTGTGTGTGCATCAGTGTGTGTAGTTTCAGGCCTTGGGAGTTGTCAAGAGGGAGGGAGGAAAGGAAGGAGAGCAAAATAGTGGAAGTAGTTTCCTATACCTGGGGGTCCTGCTCTGAATCTCCTTGGCCCTCCACTGTGAATTGGGGGTAAAGGGTAAGTGCTAGGGAATAAATCTTGTTTGAGAACAATCTTGAAGAGACTGTTGAATAGTGTCCTATCTTTGATATGTCTCCTGTTGTTAATCTAAGAGGATTGCTTTGAAGAGGGACAGCCCCACCTGGCTGACCCCTTTTCCCTTCGCGAAGGACCATTCACCATAGTGTGGAAAGCATTTGCCGTCCCTGGAAGAGTCTGGACAGGCTCACTGGCCTTTTGGCTCAGTTTGCATCTGTCTTGCGATGTCACCATTTCTCATTCTTCACATTTAGCTCCAAAGTGTGAGAAGACATTTACGTTTTAGGGGCTGGTGAGATCTTAGGAAGCAGAATGCTTTTTTAAAAAGTAGCGCCATGCCCTCCCTACCTTCACAGGATTGAGCTGCAGGGACAGATGCTCCTTGGCCTTCAGCTGACCTCAGAAACTAGAAATACTTATTTCAGTCTGCCCTACTGGCCATTGTGGGCAGGCGTGGAAAGCACCTGCCAGGTGCTGCCGAGAGTTTGGACAAGTAGGAAGCTTTTCTGTAATCTTCGCGGTCTAGGAGTAACCCCCTCAGAACCTTCCTTCGGATCCGACGGCTGCTGTGGAGCACCCCCAGGTGTCGAGCACTCCGTGAAGCCTCGGGCGGGCATATGGGGGGTGCTGCTGCATTGCTGTGCAATGCTAGTACGTTTACATAGGCCCATCTTTATTCCTAGTTTACAAATAATGAAATGACCTAAGAAAATAGTATTGGATCTTGAGGTCACTTACTAGCCCTATGACCTTGAACAAGTCGGAACAAGTCCCTTACCCAGTGCAGAGGTTGATCTCTAAAGTTTGTTCAAATACTCTGAGCCTACCTAACTCAGGACATCAATACTCAGCTGGGAGAAACGGTCTTGAAACTTTAGCGAGTCGTTTACTTGAGCCGTCCAGCTTCAGGGTAGGGGGGAGGTTCCGGCTGGGAGGCTCCACCCCGCAAAGCCTGGAGGACCTCGACTTCCGCCTGAGAAGGAAGAGCGACTACGGTGTCCGGGAAGAGCCAATCGGCTTGTGGGCCGTGTCCCTTTTAGCCAATCATCGATCTGGCCTCTCTGGCGCCGGAAGAAGCCGTTGCCTCGAGCAACGTCAACGTCCGGTTTTCTGAGTTTGGCGGCGGGAAAGACCATGAGCAAAAGCCGGGCAGACACAGCGGCGGGAGGTAGGTGAGAGGGTCCAGAGAAAACTGAGGCGAGGAGCGGTGAGGCGTGCGAGCGAGTGACTCCCTGTCCCGTCGACTCCCTTCTCCACAGCCTCGGGACTGCTGCTGAAATACCTGCAGGAGCAGAATCGCCCCTATAGCGCCCAGGACGTGTTCGGGAACCTGCAGCGGGAACACGGACTTGGCAAGGCGGTGAGCACCCGGTCCAGGGTCGCTGTCCCGTGAGACCCCTCGAATGAGGCAGGAGTGCTGTCCTCTCGAGCTGCCCGGTCAGCGCTTCCGCGTCACTCGCTGCCTTGTCCCCACTCGGGTCTAATTAGGCGCTTTGATTCCGCCCCCTCCCCTCTGCCAGGCGGTGGTGAAGGCGCTGGAACAGCTGGCCCAGCAAGGCAAGATCAAAGAGAAGATGTACGGCAAGCAGAAGATATATTTTGCAGATCAGGTGAGGGGACGTCTGTGCAGGTCATCGCTCATGTGAGGGCTCAACGAGCAATTCCTAGCATCCCCCCTTTTGGGGAGCATTGAGGCTCTGTGAAACGCACAGCTTGTCATCTGCCCAGTTTTCCTGTTGTTGAAACCCACGACTTAGGACTTATCCCCTAGGGGAAAAGGTACCTTTCTTCATCCAGCCCTGAGTGGCCTGGGGGAGTACTAGGCATACTGCACTTTTGCCTCGACAGATGGACATTACCCCTCTCTGCACCTCACTTCAGCCGCAAGCGCGGGTTTCCTCTTGTTTTGGGCAGGACCAATTTGACATGGTGAGCGATGCTGACCTCCAAAGCCTGGATGCCAAGATCGTGGCCCTTAGTGCGCAGGTGCAGGGCCTGCAGCAGAGCTGCCGCCACATGGAGGCCGGTAGGACCGGGGAGCCCTGTGGGACTGGGGACCCCTGACGTGTGCCCCTCGCAGCAGGTTCAGTTCTGGGCTCAGGAATTACTAAGCGTGCTTTTTTAACAGCAATGTCTTGTTCCTGTCCAGATCCCATTGCCGGGCTGGCTTAACGGTTTTACTTTGTGTGTGTGTGTGTGTGTACCGTGTGTGTGTGTGTGTGTGTGTACCGTAAAATCAGATCTGATTGGCACAGGAAGAGACTGCCCCTCCTCCTCCAGCAGAGCATCTAGTGGATTCGAACCACGTACCTCTGGGATTGCACTGCAGCTTCTTGCCACTAGGCCATCAGAGCTCCCTTTTTCGTAGCCATTTTAAAGGCAAAGAAAACAACTAATGGCTTTAAAATTTAAATAAGCAAGACAGGTATTTTTGCTCCCTGCCAGATTATTAGCATAGTAATCCTCCATTTCCCTTTATTTCTGCCTCCTTAACTGACAATTTTTAAGTGCTCAATCTCACCACTACTTACAAGTGAAGACGAAAAGGAAAATCGAATAAACTAGTAATTCTGTAAACCTTACTGTCCTGAGCAGTTCTATAATGTAGATAGATGGATGAGCAAAGCAAAGGCCTGAGATCCCACCTCAGGGGGTCCCCACTGTGAAAGCCACAACCCCTTCCTGAGGGGTAGCTGTTGACTCCAGGGAGATGTGGTTTCAGAGCTGAGAGAGTTAACTAGTTCCCTGACCACACCGGAGATGCAGAAAGAGATCCAAGAATTAAGGAAGGAATGTGCTGGCTACTCAGAGAGACTGCAAAACATTAAGGCAGCCACTAACCATGTAACTCCAGAAGAGAAAGAACAGGTACACGGGGCAGAGCAGAAGGGGTGGGAGGGCTATCTGTGTGGATCTAGGGGTGAGGGGGAAGGGCTGACTCCCAGGAGGTGGCATGTGCTGGGGCTCAGAAGAACCTGTCTTCTGTCTAGGTGTACAAGGACAGGCAGAAGTACTGTAAGGAGTGGAGAAAACGGAAGCGGATGGTAAGTGTGCCGGAATGCCAGTCTGGAAATGTTTTAGGCTTTCAGAAAGCAGCACTAACCAGAGAAACTACTGCCTGCTACCTTGGATTTCACAGACGTTTCCAGAACTGTCCATGTGAGAGGAGGCATTTGTTTCTCAACAGGCAACAGAGCTGTGTGATGCAATTCTTGAAGGATACCCCAAGAGCAAGAAGCAGTTTTTTGTAAGTTGGTCTCTCCTTTCCTGGTTCCTCTTAGGTCTTTGCCCCAAATCTCATTCTCATTGCCTTTTCCACAGGAGGAAGTTGGGATAGAAACAGATGAGGACTACAACGTCAAGCTTCCAGACCCCTGAAAGGTCCTTTCACAGGACTGGGATTTGGGAATACAGATCCTCAACTGGTTGTCTGGTTGGGGTTGACTTTTTTTTATTGCTGTTTCTGCTGCTCTGCTCCTCTTCCCCGAGTAGTCAGGAGTGGGCCAGGCCCAGCAGACTGCAGCTGGAGGCGGGGCTGTGGTCCCAAGTGGTGCTCCTGTTCACTGGGCATCTGCAATCTCTTGAGCGTGACACTTAGACATGGACCAATGCTAAAGGAAAGCAGTTGGCAAGATTTATTGCAATATAATTTGATAAAAAAATAATTTCCTCTGGATAATCAAATCAAAACCTGAGGAAGGCAGGAGGGAGCTTCAGTTTAGGGGTCTAGAGAGACTATACACAGCATCTGAGAACCCAGGCCTTGTCCAGGACTTGCTGGCCTCATGTACCCATGGGGGCCTTTCAAGTTTATTCTGTACACTGTAGCCCCACTTCTAACCTGGGGAGAAATGCAGCCAGCACTGAGAGAAAACAGGCTCAGACTTCTCAAGAGAGGCTAGGAGGGGTCTTAAAGCCCAGCTGACTTTCCAGAATTACAAATTTAATAAAACTGTATTGTATAGAAAAATTAAAAAAAAAAACAAACCAAAACGTTAAACCTGTGGTACTGTGTCACTTCTATTTTGCGGTGCAGTCCTACTGCATGGAGAGCCAGGAGACTGTGTCCCCCTATGGCCATGCCAGCGGAAGATGGCATCGTAAGGACAGGAACTTGATACTCTGTCTCAGGCTCCCTTTGCCCTTGGGTGTGGAAGTATTTCCTTTTCCTTTTTTATCTCCAGCTAGCTACTCTGCCAAAATAGCCAAAATTGGGCTAAACACTACCCAGGAGACCACCCATCATTTGCAAATACATGCAGCTCCTGAGAAATCTGAGGTTTAAAGAAAGGGCCAAGGGGTTTTGAGGACTTCTGTGACACAGGGTCAGGGTGAGGGGATAGTGCAGACTGGGTAGATTTGCATTTTACAGTCAACATAATAAATTAATCAGAAGTTTTCACAACATAAACACGCCTGCCATCTGAGGGCAAGAGACTCAAACACCAGGTAGAAACCAGCTGACTGGTGTGAGGTGTTGTAGTCCAATCTCAGGCCCACCAGCTCCGTGGCTAAGCAGGAGGCTCAGGGGCCTCTTGGTGGCTTTTCTGAAGGTTTCCCAAGCTGGTCAGTAAAGCTGGTTTTTCAGTTGGTGCAGAACGCCGATCACAATCTCTCGCAGGGTCTGGAAGGGACAGCAGCAGAAGAGACCAACCCTCAGAGGACAAAGAGCAATACCAGGCAATGCTCCACTCAGGCAGTCTCGTCAGAGTTCATTAAAAGCAGCCCTGGGGAGTGTGCTAAAGTCTACCGCTTACTTTGGAACAATTCCAAAACAGATGGACCAGGGCAGAGATGACTTAGATATGTGATAAAGCAAATACAGTAAAACATTAACAGCAAAATTCAGGTGGCAGGTGTAGAAGTGTTCACTGTGCAAGTGTCTCAGTGAATGTGTAAAATTATTTTACACACATGTAACTTTTTGTTGTATGTAATTAAAGTATGGGAAGTTGTATGGGAAATAACAAGAATCTCAGGTTCAAATTCAAGTCTTCAAAAAAAAGCCACAAGACTTCAAATGCAAAAGACTATTAACACATTGCCGCACACTTTTAAATTGACGACCGTGCTTAGAAACACATTTTTTTTTCACTATAGCCATCATTTGTGGCAACATGTTAATATGCTTTCCATTACAGATAATAGTAGTAAGCCTACAAGGAGCTCTGGTGGCCAAATGGTAAGGAGCTGTGCTGCCAACCCAAAGACAGGCAGTTCAAATCCACCAGCTGTTCCTTGAGGGAAAAACAGGCAATCTATAGCCTCTGAAAACCTGCTGGAGGGTCAGCTACAGTTTGGTTCAGACTCAGTGATACATAACAACAGTAGGTGGACGAGTGGGCCCAGGATGGGGCCCAGAAAATCTGGTTTTTCACAAAAACTTCTGAAGTTATTCTGCCACAGGTGATTAAGCTTACACACTGGACAGCCAGGAAAGGCTAAGGAGGCAGCAATATAGGGGCTGAACAACATCTGAATGACAGGTAGGTCATGCACTGCATGCTCAAATAATTTTTATGACAAAATCCTAACAACCAAATCTGGGGTAACAGAAGGAGAAAAACAGCTGCAAGCTGCAGATGCACCTGGTGAAACTGGAAAGCTGCTACCAGGCTTTGTGTGTGTGTGTGTTCTGTTTTTTAGTGGTGGCTGGTTTTTTGGTTTTGGGTGGGTTTTTTTAATTTTTTGGTTTTTTTTTTTTTTTTTTCATTTTAATGACAGTTTACAGAGACTTTGAATTTCCACTGGTGCACAGATACCAGGCTTTCTTGAACAAATGATGGTTTGGGTCACTCTGCCTAAAGGTGAGGAGATCTAAGAATGTGCCCCCACCTCCGTGACCATCGCTGCCCCATACCTGAGGCTTACAGTGCTCCTCGATCCAGCTGAAGACGCAGGCTGACAGCTCCTGGAAGCTGGCCACCGAGATGGAGGCATTGAAGGACTGGAAGAGGGAGTCCATGATGCCTTGAAACACATTGAACTTGACCTGGTCAGACACCTGGTCCTCCCCTTCATGAGGGTTGTCCTGGTGTGCCTTCACAATCTGCTCGTAGTTCCTGAAAGTGAGCAGGCCAGGGGTGAGGTGCTGCAGCTCTACCGGTCCAGAGTGGGTGATGGCTTACTCATGGACCTTCCCAGGAAGACCCCAGAGAGATGTAGTCCAGAGAACGTTTGGGATGGATTCAGCATCAGCTACATACTGTTTCTGGATTAGTGATAGTGGTCCTCCTTTCAAATATCCTCCCTTCCTCCCTCCCTTCAAATATCCAGCAGGTATAATCCATCCACCAGAATCTACTATGTGTCACATGATTCCTGGGGACAGAGAGACCTGCCTTCAAGAGACAGGGCTACCTCAGGGAATGAAATATTGCCTGTACTGTAGTTCCTGAGGTGGCCTTTGGACAAAAGATACGAACGAACTGAAGTCTGACTCAAAAGTCCCCTGAGAAGATGTGGTTCCTCCAATTCAGCACCCCTCTTACACTTTCATGATCTTAAGGGCCGTGACGTCCTTGCGTAGTGTGGACACCTCCTCCTCCTGCTTTTTCTTCTCCTTGTGCAGAAACTGGATGTAGTCAATGGCTGGGGTGGAAGTGGGGAAGAGTAGGAGGGAAGTGGGGAAGAGTAGGAGGGCACAGAATGTCAGACAAGGAACGAGACTGGTTTATTTTTCCCTGCTTCTAGCCATCATATTACAACTAACACCCCAGAGCAAAGCTGAGTGAGTAAAAGGCACTAGCCTCTTCACAGTCCTTTGTGCCACCCCCCTCCAGTGTTCTCCATGACCATACTCTTTTGTAGAACGATGGCTTTGCTGAGCTTTTGGGAACCAATGGAGAAGTCCTGCTGCTGGCAGGTGGGCACAATGGTCTGAAGGTCATCATAACCTCTCTGCGGAGACAGTAGAGGAAAGATTCTTTGAGGTTAAGGCAAATCTGCACAAAGCTGAGTTTCTAAAACACCAAGTTCTAAGCTCCAAGGGATGGGGGCAGGATTAGAGGAACAAAGGTGATCCAAGTCCTGGAACTAGATCAGTTGACCTCAAGTTGGGCTGGGATTATCTGTTTGGGCTCTTCTGCCCTGGCTGGAGCACAGGGCTCCCCACCCCTCACCTTAATGGCATCTCTCCTCTTCTGCTCTGCCTGAGTGTGAGCTCGCCGTCGCCGGTCCTTGTAAGACTCTTTGTAGGACTCCTGGTGGTAATCACTGTCTTCATCATCTACACTCAGAGTTGGGTGCAAAGAGAGGTCAACCTGGGGCCCACTAGGGACCAGGTACCCCACCTTCACCCAGCTGTGGGAGGAGAGGAACTTGGTGCCCAGAGATGGAAGATGGACAGAAGAACCTAATATCTTAGGTGAAGTGAAAAATGATGAGACTCTATGTCTGGCACTAGGGCTCCAGTAACCCCATGGAGATTGAAGGAGCTTCCTTATCTAGGAAATATACTAACAGGATCATTTATCTTAGTCCCTCCCAGGTAGAAGATGGTGCTGCCTACCTGTGTTGGGGACAGAAGAGGCACTGGTAGAACCGATGCTATTAGCTCTGGACACTACACTCCCCTTTCGGGTGCTTTCTACAAAAAGCCCTGGAAAAGAGAGCCTCCAATCACTAGGAGCTGGGGAACATTGCCAGGCCTTCAGGGACCTCTGGGCACAGAGGCTTCCTGATCCTTACAAGTTAGCCCGTACCCTTCCACTCCAAAGCTAGCCTTCCAGGCCACTCACTTCCTGCCATGTCACACTGCTGCTGCTTCTAATGTCTCCCAGCTCCACAGCCTACAATACTACCCCCAGCTCTCACCAGGGCATCTGGACATAAGTGTGAGAGAATGACCAGCTGTCACTATTTCCATCACATCCTTGCCCCAGAACAGAGGAGACTCGATGTCACTCTCGAGTGCTTCCTGCCCCTGTCCTCCAGCTCTTCCCTCGCTGTCTCAACAGAGCACTGCACTCAGGTGTGGCTACCAAGGTCACAGAGCTGATAGAACTGCAGTGGGAGTGTCACTCTGAGCTGAGGACCGTAAGATACAGGTGTGGAGACGCACTCACCAGCGGGATCCAGACTGTTGTCACTGTAGGCATACTCCACCTGAGGCACCGAGCAAGGAAGAAGCTCGTCAGACCCCTGTCCCTGAGGGAAGGCACCCAATTCACTGTGTGTGCGTGTACACGCACATTTTGAGCGCTCCTGCAGCCGCATGATCCCCCACAGAGATCAGCCAGGCAGCAGGACCCTGCCCCTCTCCTCTCTGTCATTTCAGGACCCCCAATCTCTCACAGGGGCACGCACACTCATCAGTCTCCCATTTGAACACACGCACAATGAGAACTGTTTTCTCTGCAGCCCCAGGGCCCAGAATTGGGGGGGGGGGAGAGACTGAAGAGTCAAAGAACCACGTACGTGCATGCGTCCGACTAGCCCTCCCTCGCCCGCGTACGCGCCCATGGGGCTTGCCTTGACCCAGGGGTCTTCAGGCGAAGCGACAGGATCCGTCATTCTGGACCCACCAAACCGGAAACAAATCAGCGGGCGAGCCCCCTGCTGCGAGGAAGAGGTGGTGCACACACGTGACCCAAACCCACCAATCTGAGGCCAAGGATGGGGCGTGGTGGGGACAAGGGGAGGTGTCGCGCATGCACACCACAAGATTTAAGAAGTACAGCCAAGCCGCTGCTTTAAATCTGAATTTGAGATTGTAGGACATTTTACGGGTTGTCAGCCAGCTCCTATTCTTGGGATCAGGCATTCTGGAAGGGCGGTGATGTGATGCACGTTTTGTGAAGTGGGGTACCCTCCGTAGTTTTTGCAGTTTGCGCACGCGCGCTGCTGGAGCCTTGTCCACTCGGCAGCGCGTTTCCAGGCTGCTCCGACTTGCGGTTCTGAAATTGGCAGAGCTTCCCAGCGGCTGACCACCAGGGGGCAGCCTCTGTCAAGGGCGGAGACCTCGCAGGCTTGTTCGGGGATGATTTCCCAACATTCAGTTCAGTCCAGCAAGATACTTCACAAAGAAACCGTGTGCTTTTTGTAAATTAGGAATTGGAAGTCCCAAGAAAGTTTGTGATTCATCCGACAGGACAGTGCTAGTTAGTGGTAGTACAGGGCAGACCTCAAGCTTAGGAGTCCAGAGGTCTTGTTCCTAGCTTCTAAACTGCCTGCCTTCTCGTTCAGGCCAGGCTCCTACAATTTCGCTCAAGGTATTTGTTCCATCAAGGGTTCCAGGGATGCCTAGAGGCAGGAGAGCAGGAAGTAGACACGATATATTCACCCGAAACATTCCTCTTTAATTCTGTTACAAGTTCCACTGTTTGCCCTGGCCCCAGACAGCTATGCAGACACTCCTGAGCGACAATGGGGACAAAATGTCACAGGAGCCTGTTCTTTCATGAGTCTGCTCTCACTGTTAGCTACCTCCTAGCAGGCTGGGGAGGTCCAGCCTAGCCCAGCGCAGCCTGGAGTCCTTTGACCCAAACCCGGGTAAGCACTGAGGCCCTCTGTGCTCTCGTCACTGGATGTTCTCCCAGCTCCAGGGGCCAGTGTGACCCCACGGAGAACTGTGCGCCACTCATGGGCCTGACGGCATCTTGGGGATGCGACTCTGCAGGAGGTTCCAGGCTTTCTCCACCTTGGGAAGATAAGGATGTTGAAGGAAGAACAGTGGACAGGGTCAGGTCGGCTCCCTCCTCACAACTCGGAATTTCCCTGGGCACCAACCTGGCGCTGGGTGACCTGAGGCTCCCACAGGGTGCTCAGTACCACGTGGCTCTGGTCCACAAGCTGCTGTCCAGTCATCTGGTTCTGCAGCCGGCTTCTTGCTGCAGCTTCACTCAGGCCATCACGATTCACAATGCGTTGTATCGCCTGGACACAGATGAGGCACTGGTCAGGTCAGGAAGGAGTCCAAGCCCAGGCCCGAGCTCAGTGCAGGAAAGTCTGCAAGAGGGGTGGTGTCCACATACCTCAGTCTCTGGGATGACAACGGTCCATACTTCATGCACCATGTTCTGCCAGCCAGCTTCAAGCAGCATGGCGGCATCAATCACACACACGTGCTTTCCTGTGGGGAGAGTATAGTCACTGCTAGCAGCGCCCTGCCTCCTGCCACCAATCACAGAACCCAGGAAACATAATCCCAGGGGAAAAAATGTCTGGTGGGTGGGGTTGGAAACTTCTCAGGATCCGCCCAACTTCCTTCTTGGATGCTCTAATCATCCTTGCTACTGACCCTTAGCCACAGCCAGGTCCATCTCCTCTTGGGCCAGCTTTGCAATAATTGGCCACATAATGTCTGTGAGTATCTTCAGCTGCTTCTGGATAGGGAGATAAGAGCAGAGAGAGGTTCCCTTCTCTCAGAGATGGAGCCAGTCCATAGAGATGGTCATTTGGAGCAATGAGTATAAGTCAGTATATTCTGAGCCAGAACAGAGAGGTCCACTGGGTCTCAAGCCCTGGGTGTTAAAAGAAGTTGAGGAGCCCTTGGTGGTGTTTACCTTGTTCCCAAACACCCGGCTGCCCAGGATCTTCCTGTTGATGGTGCCGTCTGTGTGGAGAATATCTGAATGACAAAGATGAGGGTCTGAGAAAGAGGCCAGGAACCTTCCTCATTTCAGGCCACCTCTAGCCTTGCTCAGTCATTACCTGGTCCAAAGGCATCCACCACAAGCTGGTAGGCAGGGCCGCCTGGGGCATAGGCCCGATGGCCGAGGTGGTCACTGTCGATGACATATGCCCCCAGGCCCTTCAGCCGCTGAGCAATTGAGCTCTTCCCAGAACCGCTAATGCCCGTCAAGCCAAGCACGTAGAGATCTGGGGGAAGCTCTGGCCTTTTCTGGGAGTAGATGAGAGGGAGGGAACCCCACAGTTACCAGGGTCCTCAGGCTCATACCAAGTAACCCCTCGATCTCCATCCTTCAGCATGCCCAGCCCACTAAGCAGGGTCAGGGGGCCTACATGTGGTGGCCGAAGCAGGCTTCCCAGCATTTGCTTTCTGAGGTTGGAGGAACTGACTTTATCCTCATCACTCTCCTCCTGATTTGGTTCCTTCAGGAGTTTGATTTGGTACAAGACAAGCTCCTCCAGGTCCTGAGGTAAAGGGGGAGGGGAGAAGGGGTGAGGTGCAAGAAAGGGAAACTCTGACACTAACTGGCCCCTCTTTCTCCTCACACACCCCAGGGTCTCCTCTAATTCAGAAACATTTGGGATGCAGTTCCTCTCTGATTCTTCCCATTACCCAGTGCCTTCTCTTCTTTCCTTTGGGACTATGTTACTTTCAAAAGCCTCCCACAATGACCCTATCTCCATCCATTCCCTCAGCCAGTCTCCCTCAGAGGTTACGTTCTCCAGGCGGAAGTGGTTGACGGCCATTCCCCCACGAGAGGTCTCCTCGCTGACCACCAGGAACTCCAGGGAGGGGTCAGAGCCAGCGGGCCCATAAGGGTCCAGCAGGGGGACGAGATCAAAAGTCAAGGAGGGCTTGATGTCCGCCAGGAACTCACTTAGATGCTCCACACGTACTGCGTAAGGCTGGAGGAGCTCAGGGAGCAACTTGCCTAGAGAAGGAGCCCAGAAAACAGTGAGATCTTTTTACTGGGGCAAGACCCCTGATAATGTGGGACTGTTTAGGAAAGGGTACCCTTGGCACTGTATCTGTAGAGCGAGTGGCAGGAAGAAGGGCTAAGCTGGGAAGTGGTATGTAGGCAGGGGGCCTGGAGGGAGGAGGCAGGCCAGCACAGTAGTTACTGGAAGGGCCAGCCTGCGCCCAGAGAACAAGTTACAGGAAAATGAGCAGGGCAAGTGAGCATGAGTCAGAGCGAGAATGACACGATCCAACACTGTCCCTGCATCTCCTCTTATTGTCTCTGGCACTTTGTTGTTGTTGTTAAGTGCTTCAAGGCACTTTGTTGTTGTTGTTAAGTGCTTCAAGATATAGATGACTCGTAGCAACCATATAAACAAAAGACCTGAACACCTGTATAACTTTCATTGTTTTTCCAAGTTCATAGAGTTCTCTGAGGCAAACTATTTTGGAAGTGGACCTCACCCCTGCCTCCAAGCTTATTTTAATCAGGAAGCTCCACCAAACACTGTCCACCATCAGTAACCATGATCGCATTAGACACATCAATGTCACAGTGTTTAGCATCACAGCAACCATGAGTTACCTCTGTACAGCAAACGGACAGACCAGTGCTATACCACTTAGAAGAAAGTTTGACCAAAAACAATTAAAAGGCCGTTTCTGGCACTACTACCTAAAATTCGTTTAACTGCTGATCTGGAGGTCGCACACTTAAAGGCTCCTCACCTGGAGCACTTGTTCAAGAACAGCTTCTCTAGCTCCACATCTGGAGTCATCATGACAGGGTGGTGACTGGCCCCCACAACGAGAAAGCTTCATTTCTGCACTTTACAAAATTTCCTTAGCACCACCTAAGCGCTGGGCTCTTCTCACTTAGGAGAGGTGTGAATTCACAGATGGTCCCCGCCTCCCTCCATCTTGGATTAATTAAGGTGAGAGGGCAAAAAAGATGTGGAGTCTCCCACTGCCCTAATCCTGGATCCCTCTTACTCACTCTTCAACAGGTCTTGGTCTGCTATTCCCACCACAAGCCGCTCCTGGGCCAGGATGCATGCAACACTGAGCAAGACCTTGTGGGCATTATGCAGGCGGTCAAATGTGCCGCCCACAGCTCCGTGGTTGTAGCAACCGACACGCTGCTTTGGAGACCTAGCTTCTGTGGAGGCTGGCTTGATGGTGGAGAATGAGGGGAGCCCCTGGGGCTTCTCAGACTGCTCCCTCGATCCATACTCGGGATACAGCAGCACTGACACAAGCTGTGGGCTGCAGCTGTAACAACTGGTGGCATAGCGCTCCAGCTGTTGTTTGGCTGGGTTGTACTGGCTGCCATCCAGGGTCTGAAAGTCAGTGAGCACTATTTCTGGCGGATGGGCCAGATTTTGGACTGAACTGAGGGTAGGCTGAAAGGCATTCTTGGCTCGGATATTGGTCAGCAGGACTCGGACGTCCAGGTTCCTATGGACATCGGCGCCTGCATAGAGGTGGGTTATGAGATCGACGACCTCGTATGTGGCCTGCACAGGGCTGGACCCCGGTTGAGCAGGGCTTTCCAGGCTCAAGCCAGGCTGCAGATGAACGTAGAGTGTTTGATTCACCAGTTTGGCCGCTGAGGTTAGGATGGGTGCCAGGCAAGGGGTCAGGGAGGCCAGAGGCGTTGTCAGCACCAGGAGGCCAGACCGGAACACGGCCATGTCGCCAGGCCTGTGGATAAAGAGATGAGACGAGGGAGTCTGAGGAGAATGCAGCTGAATGGACCTTGGATTCTGGGGAGGGGGCCCGGGTCTGGGTCAGAGTCTCAATGGCTGATCCAGAGGAACCTTGATAAGGAGGGAGTTGCAGACCATAC
This sequence comes from Elephantulus edwardii, assembly GCF_000299155.1. Lineage (NCBI taxonomy): Eukaryota > Metazoa > Chordata > Mammalia > Macroscelidea > Macroscelididae > Elephantulus > Elephantulus edwardii. The sequence continues at coordinate 1,587,529 of NW_006400090.1, read as the reverse complement.
CTCGCTGTCCTCTGAATCTCGGTTTCCTCATCTTGGACAGGGTAGTGAATTAATAGCTGAACTGAATCGAAATGCTAGGAGTGGGAATCTGAGCAGGAGTCCTGAGTTACAGAACTAAAGATCCAGGAGTCCTAAGCCCTCTTGCTAAGCTGCACCGGGGGCTTCATGGAATAGGGTTCGTGAAGTAAAGGGGGAACTGAGATCCAGCCCTTACTCACTGAAGACCAGTGCTCTGCCTCCGCCTGTAACGCCGATGAATCTACTCGGAGCAGTGACCCGGAACCCGTAGATCCAGAAACTGGACTCTGGGCTACGGAAAGTGAGAAAGCTCATACATTGTAACAGTGGTGCGGCGTAAGATTCTCGCGGGCTTTGGCGAGATGTGGGGCGTGTCCCGCCGAGGGGGCGGGGCTAAGTCCCGGGGCTTACGCTTTGCGTGCGTGTTCGGTGCTATGTCTGAGCTACTGGAGAATAGGCGGTGGAGGACAAGGAGAGTCTGAAAACCTATTTGACGGTGGCCTTCGGATCACCTAGAAGACTGCGAGATAGCAAGAACTAGTATCTGGGGACGAAGGTGGGCATCTTAGAGGTTGTGTATCCCAAACCCAAATCTCTCCCACTCCAAGGATCCGCACGTGGAAAGGCACAGAACAATCATCCAGGCCTTCACAGTTGAGAAAACGAGCCGTGTGTGCTCAAGGACATATATGGATAAAGAGAAATCAATTGAGTTACCTCCATGAAATAACTCCCATACTTAAGGAAGCTGGCAAGAGCGAGGCTTCTTCTGACTCATGACTTCTAAACCAGGGAATCCTAGACGATCAAGTTGACACAACTTTAACCATCACTGATGCTTATGTTACAAACACAGATTGGTGGGTCGGGGTGGGCACTGACCTGGAGATCAGACTGAGGGTTTGGGGTTTGCATGTCAGTGCAATGGACAGTGTGTATACTTGTTGCCTCAGAATCCTTGCCTCCAAGGAGCCACCCGGTTTAACCCTTTCCAGGACAAATCTGTTTGTTTTCCTAGCAGTCCATGGTATTCTCAATACTCTTCTCCAGCACCACAGCTCAAAGGCATCAATTCTCCTTCTATCCCCCTTGGTCATTGTCCAACTCTCTGATGCATAACAGGTGATTGCGAAGACCATGGCCTGTATCAGACGCACCTTAGTCTCCAGAGAGACACCATTGCTCTTCAGTACTAGTTCTGTTATTTTACTTTGAAGCCGAATCTGCTTGATGGAACACAGTAACAACACACTACACCCACCTAGAGGAAGACCTTTCAAAAAGTCAGTCTTAAAAATCCTAGAGTTTATTTTGACTCTTTCATACCTGGGGCTCTCCACGAGTCAGAATAGGCTTGACTGCAATTAACCACCACCTGTGAGCCGGACATTATACCCATTTTACAGATAAGAAAATCAACTGAGGGGAGGGAGACTCTAGCCTCAGGTCCTACGGCTGATAACCTCAATCTGGATCCGTGCCTTAATGCTGTAGACCCCTCTGAGTATCCAGGGTCGGCCTGTGCCCCAGCTCAGTCGTGACGTGAACCTCAAGGAGCGAGATCCTCTTTCTGGCCCCGGGTTTCCGTGTGGGGAGAGCTAAGACTAAAATGATGGCCCCTGCTCACTAACTTGCTGCCAGCATCCTCCCTCCAAAGGCCCAGTCCAGCCTCTCAAGTCCTCTGGTCATCAGTGCCCTTCCCCTCACATCAGACCGGCTCAAAAGAGGATTCTGAAGACAAAGGACGAAGTCTTTATTGAGGAGCAGAAGGAAGGTCCCCCAATCCTGTAGCCCCAGCTAGAGCCTCGCGGGGCTTATCGTCAAAGACGTTGTGGTGCATGGCAGCTACGTAGTCGCGGCCGCTGAGGTCGTCGAGGCGCAGGCGCACGAGGGGCAGGAAGCGCTCGGTGGTGAAGTAGCGCAGCGCGGGCCGGGGGTCGCGCAGTGCGGCGAGGAAGATCTGCCGAGGGGGGCGGGGGCTCGGTGGGCGGGCGGGCGCGGACACCGACGACCTCCCCCGCCTCCCCGGCGCCACCCGGCGCCCACCTCCGTCACTTCCTCCGGGTCCTGCGCCACCTCGCGGAAGATGCGCTCGCTGTGGCGCTCGTAGCGGGAGAAGAGGTCGCGCGTGTGGGCGTCCGCTCGATCTAGCGCCCCGCCCCGGCCGCCCTCCAGCTTCTCCTGGAAGGAGGTGTGCACCGGGCCGCACTCGATGAGGCTGACGCTGCGGGCGGAGAGCGGCGGGTGAAGCGGGTTTCGGGGCCCCTCTCCCGGATCCCTTTGAGGGTGTGACAGAGGCTATGACGATGGAATTGCAGTCAGCAGCTTGCAGCTGTGTGTCCTTAGGCCAATCAACTACAGTCTCTGGGCCTATTCTTCCTAAGAACAATAGCTCCAAGAACTAGCAGAGTCCTTAGGGGAAATGAGCTAACGCATACCAGATACTTGGCCACACCAGAAATATGAAAAGAGCAGGGAGAACAACTCCATCAAGATGGGGTGCTGGGGTTCCTGTGGTCGGAGGTTAGGGGCTAGGGTGTGATAGTGACTCACTGAACCCCAAAAGGGAGTAACTGAACCGCCAAACTCTCACATAGACCTTCGACTGCAAACTTGCTGGCGCAGTAAACGGCGTTGAAGGGCAGCCCTTGGAGGGGAGATGAGGTTGTTGGGGTGGGGACAGGCACACCAGCTGCAGCACCCCACATCACCGGGCCTCGCTTCACCCCCTGGCCACTCACCCATCAGGCCGCCCATGCTCCCGGTCACTAGCACGCGCCCAGAGCGGCGCCGCTTCATGTCTGGAAGGAAGACCTGCAGTGTCCGCACCAGCCCGGCCACGTTCACGTCCAGCACAGAGCTCACAGCGCTCGCCTCGTGCGCCTCCAGCGGCCCGAGCAGGCCCCGGCCCGCGTTACACACTGTAGAGAGGGAGACCCAACCTGCCCGCCTCACCCACCACCCTCAGCATATGTCCCCCTTGGGTTCCAGGCCTCCAGCATGCAGGTTTGGACTCAGAACAGGGAAGACTCACCCAGCACATCTACGCGGCCCTCAGTCACGCGTGCCCGGGCAGCAGCCACAGAATCGGAGTCCCTCACATCCAACTGCAGGGTTACGAGGGAGCCAGAAGGGCATCCCTGGGCCTGGGCTGCTTCCCACAGCGGGCCCTCAGCCTTCACGTCCCTCAGCGTGGCATACACTGGAGGTTAGGGAAAGGTGAAGGAGCTGATTTCCCATTCTTGGCCCTCTTGGACTTGGGGGCTGCTGCCTGTCTGTATCCTTGGCTCTCCAGATACCTTTGAAATTCTGGGATGGGTCTGACGCCAGACGGACGGCCAGGTGCAGACCGATGCCAGAGGAGCAGCCCGTGATGAGCACCACAGTGCGGTCCATGGGGAAAACTAGTCCAGAAGTCCCTCGTGTCTTCAGCTATTGCTCACTGGCTTTGCCCAACCCCTTACTTACCTCCCCATTCCATGTTATGTCTGTTTCCGCAATCTCAAGGTTAAGAGCCCCTGGGAAGGGGTGGGGACTGGCTGATTCTGCTGCAGGAATTCGACCTCCTGTCCAGCCACTCCAGGTGACTACAAGCATTTTCTGTGGAGCAAGGAAGACACCTGTCCTGAGGGAGCACTGGCAGAGATCACAGCCTTTCAAGGATCAGGCTCCCCAGATGTAAAAAAAATGTCTCTTGATAACGTCTTAGGAGGTGGTGGTTGGGATCTATTTCCTAGTGGCTGGTTTTGACATACATTATGATTGGTTAGTCAAACCTTTTGGGCAAAGGGGCTTTAAGGCACTTAGGTGCACAGGGAGAAAGGTCACAAGTTAATTAAAATGCCTTCATTTGGTTACTAGGCAGCCAACCTCCAGTTGCTGGACCACTCTTTCTGTTATTGCTGGGCGTCTGCTTACATGGTTAGAACCGCTCCTGGAGGTCAAGTTTGCTAAACAGGTTTCCTGTTTTTGCTTAGCTAGTGTCTTCTTGGGCCTGGACCTGCCTTATTCCCTCTTTTGAGCTGAACAGCTCCATTTTATATTTCAGAGTCAGATTCTTTATGGGGTATAGAAGGACTCTGCCTAACCCTTCAGGATTGTTTAGTGGGTTTGTTGTTGTAGTTGTTGATTGCCCTCGAGTCGAGCATGACTCATAGTTAGGCGATGAACAAAAGGCCTGAAGCCCCCCTACAACTATCGACATTTATTGAAGCTCATAGGGTTTCCAGAGGCATGTTATTTAGAAAGTGGATGACACTTGAATAAGGTAGAGGAGGAGACTGCTTGGTGAGAGCTGTTTCTGTGAGCCTCTGAACCAATTCTCAAGCACATGGGATAATACAGCATCCAGTTGCAATTAACAGTCCTATCACAATAATAAGAGGAGTAAGGATGGCAGATATTAGACCTTTCCATTTACCAAACCACCATCCCATCAGGTCAATGTAAACACTGGGGGCAAATGATCTGTGAGCAGTGGCCTCCTGTTCTAAGATTCCTGCATGGGCTTTGTAGATGACTTGAACGCCAGAGTAACTGGGATGGTCAATTGAATTAGAGTGCAAATACCATTCCAATTTCCTGACAAAACTTCAAATAATTGCTTCTCACAATATCACCAGACGTCGGCATGTTGATGAACCATGGCGGACTGGTTGAACTGTGTTAACAGTCGATCTTCACTGTATCCCGTTAGGTTTCCTGGCAACGTCAGATACTCCCCAAGCCTAGACAGGCATGCGGTGAAATTGTCGTTCCAGGCCAGTGGCCTGATGGTCTTCAGGGGCTGACCCAAAAGACCTTTGACCTCGGGGAACAGTGATAACGATCAGCAATTTGCAGCGCCTCCCGCTGTGGGATCCTGGAAAAGTGCGACCGTATAACACATGCCCATAGAGCCTTTCTACGAAGATGGCGCCAAAAGCCAAGAAGGAAGCCCCTGCCCCTCCCAAAACTGAAGCCAAAGAAAAGGCATTAAAGGCCAAGAAGGCAGTCCTGAAGGGCGTCCACAGCCAAAAAAAAAAAAAAAAAAGAAGATCCACACGACACCCACCTTCCAGCTGTCTAAGATGCTGAGACTCTGAAGGCAGCCCAAGTACCCCCGGAAGAGCGCCCCCAGGAGAAATAAACTTGACCATTATGCCTTCATTAAGTTTCCCCTTGTTGTGTTCACTGTGGATGTCAAGGCCAACAAGTGCCAAATTAAACAAACTGTAGAGAAACTCTATGACGGAGCTGTGGTGACAGTGCAGATATGGCCAAGTCCAAGAACCACACCACACACAACTGGTCCTGAAAATGGCACAGAAATGGTATCAAGAAACCAAGATTGCAATGATAGGAGTCTCTTAAAGGGGTCGACCCCAAATTCCTGAGGAACATGCACTTTGCCAAGAAGCACAACAACAGGGGCTTGAAGAAAACGCAGGCCAACAATGCCAAGGCCATGGATGAACGCGCCGAGGCTGTGAAGGCTCTTGTCAAGCCCAAAAAGATCAAGCCCAGAGTCCCAAGGAGTGTCAACCACAAGCTCAGCCGACTCGCCTACATCGTCCATCCCAGGCTTGGGAAGTGTGCTCGGGCCCTCACTGCTAAGGCTTAACCAGCCAAAATCCAAAGACAAAGCTGACAGTAAGGCCGAAGCTTCAGCAAAGTCCTCAACTCAGGCGCCAGCCAAGGCTCCAACTCAGGCGCCAGTTAAGGCCTCAACCCAGGCTCTTGCTCCAAGTCAGGCTCCTTAACGTGCCCAGGCCCCTGCAAAGGCTCCATAATTGAGTTCTCCATCTGAGGACTGAAGGACTGGTGTGACCCCTTGGGCTGCTGCCATCTGCATGGGGCTGGTTCCTCTGTGCTATTTGTACAAATAAATCCTAAGGCGGGGAAAAAAAAGAAGAAGAAGAAGTAGAAGTTCTATGACACTGATGTGACTAAGGTCAACACTTTGATTAGACCTGATGGAGAGAAGAAGGCCTATGTTCGACTTGCTCCTGACTATGATGCTTTGGATGTTGCCCACAAACTTGGGATCATCTAAACTGAGTCCAGCTGGCTAATTCTAAATACATTTTTTTTTCTTAACATAAAACCAACCAAAAAACCCCCAACACATGCCCAAAGGGTTTAGGGACCATCCTAGTGGGAAGAGGACAATTTGAGTCTCCGGTCTCTTTGTCGCACATGTCAAACAGCTGCTTTTGTTTAAAGTGAGAACAGAGTATTTAACCCACTCTAACCAGACATTTGCATCTTCATACCCTGTTTCTATGCTGAGGGTTTGAACTAGATTTTCACTTCAATTATTGTATTTTGGCAGGATCATTAGGATTCAGGGCTGGCTCCGTGAAGTTAGGAGGAAGGGCTGAGAGTTGTGGATCTGGATTCTGGCATGGATTGACAGTCTGGAGAGCCAGAGTGAGTACCTATAGGATCTTGGCCATAGACGTCAGCCCTTGGCCCATACCATGGTGAGGGATGGTTCACGACTACTGGGTTGGTGAAAGGGAAATTGGTTACACTAATAAGGTTGGCAGTTTGGAGGTGGCAAACCCCTAACCACACAGAGCTTAAGTTTCATCTGAAGACAGTCACCTTTGGCTGTCCATCAGCCATTCGGTTGTCCAATGAACACCTCACGTGGGGAACTTCTTGATAATAGGGTGCTCTCCTCAGTAGAAATCTTTGCCTGTGAGGGTAAAAGGACATAGATGTTTCTTCTAAGTTGAGAGCTACTGTTGAGTATAGAGCTCTCCACAATCCAATATGAGTCATGCATCAAACTAAAACAATAGGGTTGTGAGAGGCTATCACATTCAAAGTTAAAAGTTCTCCCTGGACCAAGGCTACACTCAGATGAGCTAATAATATGTATAGTGGGCTTATGCTCATTTTTCTTTTGTGGCCCGACTAGGCTATCTAGTACTTATAGCACACAAGGCTCTCAATACAAAGATTGAAAATAGGTGGCACTAACCTAAGCTTAGCTTTTGACACCGGGCCCAGTGGGTGGGAGTGATGTCAGAACTATTAGGGAGAGCACAAGAGTTACTAGGGGTAACAGTACATTGGGGGAGCAGTACAAAGGTGGGCTAGGCTAGGGTCAATTCTCATTGATCACCAAGGGACCGACAGCCCTTAGAATGGTTGGGGCAATCCCTGATGATCTTAAACTTTGGCCCTGTGTAGACTAAAGCTTCTGGGGGTGACTGAGGCGGGTCTCAATGATCGCCAGAGGGTAGTCATATAGAAACTGGGATGGCCTTCCATCCATCTGGTGGGGCTTGCTTCATTCATAAGTACTGAACTCAAGGGAGGATGCTGTCTACCCTGGCTTCAGTAGTGGTGGTTAGGTTAGCAGTGGCCCTTTCCAGCAGGCCTGGACGGGAGTGTTGCTCCAGTCTTTGACCTGGACTTGATGTCACAGAGAAATGGAGTGAACTGGAGTATAAAGGCTGACAGGTGATCTTTTTCCTACACACTTGGTAAGAGTTGTGTTAATTTTCTCTAAGACTTCTAGCTGCCAATGCAATTCTACTTTGCCTATTTGCTCCAAGTCATCAGGTAATCCCCAGAGGAGGGGGCGTGGCCTGGCAAACAGGATCTCATAATGGAAAAACCCCTTATCTTTTTCTGGGAGTACACGTGACAGTGAGCAACACATTTCATAACCTAAGAGCTGTCAGTTTAGCTTTTTGGGCACAAGTCCCCTGGGGAAGAGGTTTGGCTTTTGCTACAAGTCCACCTGTGGAGCCCCACTGCATAGCCTGCTCTGTGTATTCCACTTTTGTCAGTAGAGCCGCTGCCTTCTCAAAAGAGTTCTTGATCTGCCTTTGCTTTTGATTTAGCCTGGCCTATTTGCTTACTTATAACAAGGTGGTAGTATTCAGGTTTCCTGTGGTTTCTAGACTAATGCATGAGTTTTCACAAAGGAGGTTTTGGTACTTTGTTGTGTGGTTTGTTGGGGTTGGTTGTTGTGTATGTGTGTGTGTGTGTGTGTGTGTGTGTGTGTGTGTGTGTGTTTTGTTTGTTTGTTTTAACTTTTTGTGTACCATCAAATCAGATCTGACTGGCACAGGAGGAAATTGCCCCTCCTTCTCCAGGAGAACACCTGGTGGATTGGAACCGCATGTCTTTGGGATTGCAGCACAGCTTCTTGGCACTAGGCCACCAGAGCTCCCCGGCTTTGAGACTTTGTAAGCCTGGATTTGGTGAGCCTTTTGTGTTCATTAGGGTAAGCATTGTGTGTGGCACCCTAATACCCCAACATAAACTTGTCAGCTTCTTGTGTCAAGAGAGCAGTAACAACTCCATCTAGTTTAGCCAGGTGGGCTACTGGCCTGGTCCATGTGCTGAGGTTTTGAACTACCATTCCACTCCTGTGGCAGTTTTGTCTTTCTCAGCCACATAGAGTATGAATGGTTTGGATAAGTCAGAAAGTTCTGGGGCTGGTGCAGACTCTAAGTCTCTTTTTAACCTTTTAAATGCCACCTCTTGTTCTGCCCCCACCTCCCTCCAGACTAAAAGTCTCCTTCTCTTCCCTTTTTGTGGCCTCATAGAGAGGTTTTTCAGTAACCAAAATTAGGTATCCATATTCAACAGAATCTGGTGCCCCGCCCCCCAGGAATTCTCGTACTCATTGCCAATTGGTGGGAGTGGGAATGGCTCACACCGCTCTTTCCCTTTGTTTCCCTAGAGATCTTTGCCCTTGTTTAATAAGGAACCTGAGGTGCTTAACCTGTCAGGCAGTCATGGGCCTTTTCGGTGACATTTGAAATCTCTGATAAGTCAACAACTCAAAGAGGGCATCAGTGTCTCTGTAACATCTCTTTCTCTTTTCATGTCCTATAACCTCAGGGTATGCAGATAGGACACATCCCTGGTGTACACCCTTCCAGTTTTGAACCATGTAGTGTTTCCTTGCTCTGTTCTGGTGACTGCCTCCTCGTCCAAGTATAGGCTTTGTATAAGGACAGTCAAGCGTTCTGGGATTCACAATTCGTCACAGCTTTTTGTGATCCACACAGTCAAATGCCTTTGCATAATCAATGAAACACAGACATTCCTCTGGTACTCTCTGCTTTCAGCCAAGATCCATTTGACATTAGCTATAATATCCCTAGTTCCACTGCCTCTTCTAAACCCAGCTTGCACTTCAGGCAGTCCTCTGTTGATGTGCTGTTCCAGTCATTTTTTTTTATAATCTTCAGCAGAATCTTGCTTGCATGTGATATCAATGATGTTGTGGTTGTTATCTGCCGTCGAGTCGCTTGTGACTCATAGCGACCTTATGTACAACAGGCCTAAACTCTGCTCTGTCCTGTGCCAATCGCACTGTCTGCGACACACCCATCCCGTTTACCCCAGTCACTGAATCAATCCACCTCATAGAGGGCCTTCCCCTCCTGCGCTGTCCCTCCACCCTCCGAAGCATCATGTCCTCCAAGGACCGGTCTCTCCTTACAACATGTCCAAAGTATATTAGACGGAGCCTCAGAATCCTTGCCTCCAAGGAGCGACCCGGTTTAACCCTTTCCAGGATGAATCTGTTTGATAATTTCCACACTCTTTTCGGTTACCTTTCTTTGGAATGGGAACAAATATAGACCTCTGCCAGTCAGAAGAACAAACAAGTTTGTCCTAGAGAGGGTGAAACCAGGCTGTTCCTTGGAGGCAAGGATTCTGAAGTTTCATCTGACTTACTTTGGACATGCTGCAAGGTAGGACCAGTCCTTGGAGAGGGACATCATGCTTGGGAGGGTGAAGGGACAGCGCAAGAGAGGAAGACTCTTGATGAGATAGATTGACTCAGTGACTGGGGTAATGGGGATGGGTGTGTCAGAGACAATAAGATTGGCACAGGACAGAGCAGGGTTTAGGGCTGTTGTATATAGACTGCCCTGAGTCACAAGCTACTTGATGGCACGTAACAACAACAATAACCTCAAGGAGAGGCATCCTGATTGCTAGGTGTGCCTCTTTCTCTTGTGAGTGGAGGGAGAACAGCCTGGAGGTTCCTCCTCTAGGGGAGTGGCTAAAATATTTGGGGTCAATTGGACTAGTAGAAGGCCACAGCTGGACTTTCTGGGGCAGTAAACTCCTTGACACTTGGCTCCTTAACCATGGTGGGGGTAGGAGTTGGACACCAGTTTTTTGTATTTGTTTGCCTTTTTTGTTTATTTATTTTTAAAATTTGATCCTTTTTTTTTTACACTTTTTAAAAAAACTTTATTATTTTGTGTGTGTACCATCAAATCATATCTGACTGGTACAGGAGGAAATTGTTCCTCTTTTTCCAGCAGAGCATCTGGTGGATTTGAACCGTGCACCTCTAGGATTGCGGTACACCTTCTTGCCACTAGGCCACCAGAGCTCCTCAGTCTTTTTTATTTTTTTTGTGGTTTTTTTTTTTCCAAGAGAAAGAAACTGAGGTTTATTAGACATTCATAACAGACTATGAAGAGGTCAGGACAGTCTGACTCCGTTTTTATTTTACAAAAGGGTTTATATATCTTTTGTTAGCAGGGAGTGGGGTTTAAACGGCTGACGGTGCATTCCTTCTAGTGGATATGGTGACCTTGGCCATCTCGTTTGTCTTTTCCTTCATCTGTTGTTTTGCCACATTCCTTGAGAGTCTGTTTTTATTGTCATATAGGAATATTGTCATATTCCTTATTTTCTATTGTTTTATTGCCACAGTCTTTATGAAAACCAGTTCTTTTTTTTTTTACTTTAAATACTTTTTTCGTTTCTAAAACAGCACAAAATTTGAGATTAGGTGACTGAAAACCAGTTCTGATTGATTCCCTCCATCAGGGTGTCTTTGCCATTGCCTGTAACTCCCCCCTGAGAAAGATTTCACCCTGATTCATTAGGAGGGGAGTGTCACATTCCCTTAGCTACTTCCTGCTAGAAAAGGGCGTATAGGTTCTAGGGTAAAGATCTTCTCTCACTACTCTAAAGGGCCCTTTTGGCAATAGGAAGTAGACTATTGTGGCGATTGATTTTGGGATTTAGATGCACTGCTATCAATTGTGCTTAGGGGGAGAGGTTCATATCAAATGATGCATGTGCATCATTTTTGATGATTTTTGATGAAGAACTACTGAAGATAGTTCTTAAAAGATTTAGAATTAGGAATGCCTAGCACAGGAACTCAAAGAAGGCTTCTTTTTTTGTACAAATGCTTTGTAGTCCATTTTAGGTTATCTTTTCTCCCCTCCATTTTAATTGCTCATTTAAGAGTTTGGCTAACTCTCTAAATCGAGGAATCTCAATCTTGCAATACCCAGTCATCCTCAAAAATTACTGGGGAAGATAGGTGGAGTATCATTTCAACCCAACCTGGGGAAAGCTTTCTACTGTTATATGCCAAATTGAATCTCAAGAAATGAACTTCAGGGAGTCAAATTTGGGCCTTTTCTTTGGACACTCTAAAACCTCTTCACCTAAAAAGTCTAAGGTGCTTCAAGTGTCCTGAACTGAGGCCTTATAGGTTGGACTACATACTAGATCTAGTACTGTGAAATAAGTAGAATTGACTGGTACCCTGCCTTTTATAGTACAAGGGTTAGGAACCACAGGATGTAGAGGCACAACTATGTCATTTGTTCTCAGTTCCAACTTCCATTTACTATTGGGTGTTTTACAGCAAGGATAGGAATGTTATAAGGAGAAGTCATTTCAGTAATTAGACCAGCTTCTTTTAATTGTCTAATTATAGGGGCCAGACTTCTCCAACCTTCAGGAAATATCCTATATTGTCTCTGTTTTGGATAACCTACTCCAGGTTTAAGAGTTATTTTAATAGGCTTTGCATTTACTGCCTGGGTAGGCAACTCAGAGGCCCAAACCTTTGGGTCTAGATCTCTAAATTCTGGAGGTAACATTTCAGAATTTTTCAGGTAGAACAGAGGCTAGCCCTAATATCTTCATGGCTGGTGAAAATAAAATCTTGGTCTTTACTCTTTTTTTTTTCATTTATTATTAATTTCAGTGAAAATTTACAGAAACTTTGGATTTCCATTCATTCATTGTTGCACTTTTCTCCCCTCCCAACCCTCCATCCTAGTACACTACCTTCTTGGAAAAGTAAAAGAAAAATTCTTTCATTGTTTTACAATCCCTCCCCCCAGGTCCACTCCACTATACAGCCTTTGCTCTGGACTCCTGTCATGACAAAAATACCTAATAATTTTCCCTCTTAAACAGTTTTCACCCCTCATCTGTTTCAATGCAGTATACATTATTGAACCCATCCTTCTCAGTTTCCTCCCAACCCCAAGGTCATTCCTGCTTTACAACAGTGGTACCATGCAGTATTTGTCCTTTTGTGACTGAGATACTTCACTCAGCAAAATGTCCTCCAGGGTCACCCATTTTGAATAATATTGCATGAGTTCCTTGTTTTTCAATGCAGCATAGTATTCCATTGTGTGAATATACCACAGCTTCTCTATCCATTCGTTGATGGGCATTTAGGTTATTTCCAACTCCTTGCTATTGTGAACAAGCCATAATAAACATGGGTGTGCACATATCTGCTTGGGTGTCAGTTATGGTCTCTTTGGGATATATTCCCAGTAGTGGAATTGCTGGGTCAAATGGTATCTCTATTTGCAACTTTTTGAGAAAGCGCCATACCGCCTTCCACAGTGGTAGCACCATTTTACACTCCCACCAACAGTGAATAAGGGTTCTAGTCCCTCCACAACCTCGCCAGCATTTGTTGCTTGCTGTTCTGATAAATTTTGCTATTCTGACTGGGGTGAGATGATATCTCATAGTTGTTTTGATTTGCATCTCTCTCAGGGCTAGGGATTTTGAACATTTCTTCATGTGCTTGTTAGCCATCTCAATGTCTTCTTTGATGAAGTGTCTGTTCATATCCTGTGCCCATTTTTCAACTGGATTATTTACCTTTATCTTATTGTGGTGCTCAAGTATTTTATAAATTCTGGATATAAGTCTCTTATCTGATATGTCATTACCAAATATTTTTTCCCAATCAGAGGCTTCCCTTTTTACCCTGGTGGAGAAGTTTTTGGATGTGCATAGGGATTTGATTCTTAGAAGATCCCATTCATCTATTTTATCTTCTCCTGGTTGTAGGGGTCTTCACTCTTAAACATAAGATCTCTCCCTAAGAGGGGCAAAGGAGTTGTAGGAATTACCAAAAACTGATGAGAAAACAGCCAAGAAGTCCACATAAAAGGAAGAGGGGAAGTAAAGAACTGCTTACAAGGTTTTCCATCAATTCCAATAACTAAGAAATAGTGGGAAGAGAGTGGACCTGAGAAGGCTTGTAGGACCGAATTAAGAGGCTCCTGTGTCCAGGAGAAAACAGACTTACCGGGAACGTCAATGCTCTCCCACTGCTCTTCTGGGAGGATCTGAATTATTGAAGCATCCTCCTTTGTTGCCGACTGGGAGCCAGGGCCGTGGCAGTCCTCTGTGGATTCAGCCATGAGGACCTGATGTTGGCAGCCTTTGGCCAAGTGTCCTTCAGCTTCATACTTAAAAGTGAGTGAGTGGGATCTTCCTCTCCACTCCCTTGCTTACCTGTGGTTCTCGCCTGTGACACTGTCTACTGAAGTGGTCCAGCTTTCCACAATGGAAGCAATTCTGACTCCCTTTATTACCTTTGAATGGCATTGACTGTTTATTGCTAAGACTTTATTTTCCCAACACAGGCCCTAAATTGGCAGCAGTAGCTGCCCCAATAATTTTGGTCTTTGTCTGGTCTTTTCTCTCTCCCTCTAAGTCCCGGTTATTAAAGACACTGACTGCATGTTTTAAAAGTTAATTTGGATCACTCCGAGGACCCATTGCCTTGTATCGAAGCTTCCTCCTAATATCCGGGACCACCTGATTTATAAAATAAATATTTATAATTACTCTGCCTTCAGAGCTTTCAGGATTTAAATTTGTGAACTTTTTTATGGCTTCGACAAGGCTCTCCCAAAGGCTGCCAGATTTTCTTCTTTGTCCTGAGTAATTTCTGTTATCTTTGAGTAATTAAATGGTTTAATCTGATTTTTTCATCCCTTCAAACAAGCAAGTGTGCATAGTCCCAAGCGGCTCTTCTCTGATTTCCTGGTTGGCCTGGCTGGTAATTCCAGTCAGGATTTTGGCCTGGGATTGTAGTTGTCCCATCTACTACTTGAGGGTTATTAATATGAAACCTGTCTGCTCTATGCCTCACTGCTGCCAATAGTCTTGATTTTTCATCAGAAGAACAATAGAAGGATAAGAGAACCATCAGGTCCTTCCATGTCCTATCAAAGATAGAAATAATTTTCTGAAACTCATCAATAAATTTTCCTGGATCAGTAGAAAAAGATCCTAACTCTTCCTTGCAGTTTTGCAAATCACTCATGGATAAGGGAACATGCACCTTCATAGTTTGCCCAGCATTCAGTCCCACTTCCTGAAGAGGAAGCAAGGAAGGATATATTTTTTTGGGGGGTTAGGAATATTATATGGTGGTGGTGTCACCTCAGTTGAGGGATAGTCTTCATTTAAAGATGTCTCTTTTCCTAGAGTCGATTTCAAGCTCTCTAGAGGGGGTTCTGCTGCTGGGGGAATGTTTCTTGTGGGTAGACTGGGCCCAGGGTCTACCTCAAGCCCATATTTTGTGCATAAAGATATTTGATTTCTTAAAAACATAAATGCCTGAACATTAAGGATTTTACTCCACTTCCCCTGACTTTTGCAAAACAAGTCTAATTGTAAAATGGTGTTATAAGTAAGACTACCCCCATTAGCCATCTTTCAGAGTCCCCTAAAAGGTAGGTGGGAAAAGAAAATTAACTTCTTCTTTAGGGAGTTCATTTGGAGTCCAAGAGGCACTCCAAAGGTGTAACTTGGACTTCAGAAGAAGATTGCCCCATAGTTATCACTAAAGGAGAAAGGAGAGGGTTTTTTCCAGGAAAACTACTCAAAGAAGTTATCTGTTCATTTCTAACGTCTCAAAAAGGGGTCTCGCCTTTTTTCTATGAAGATGGCGCCAAAAGCGAAGAAGGAAGCCCCTGCGCTTCCCAAAACTGAAGCCAGAACAAAGGCATTAAAGGCCAAGAAGGCAGTCCTGAAGGGCATCCACAGCCCAAAAAAAAAAAAAGATTCGCACGTCACCCACGTTCCGGCGGCCTAAGACGCTGAGATTCCTAGGGCAGCCCAAATACCCCCTGAAGAGCGCCCCCAGGAGAAACAAGCTTGACCCTATGCCATCATCACATTTCCCCTGACCAGCTATGAAGAAGATAGAAGATAACAACACACTTGTGTTCATTGTGGATGTCAAGGCCAACAAGCACCAAATTAAACAAGCTGTAAAGAAGCTCTATGACATTGATGTGACTAAGGTCAACACTTTGATTAGGCCTGATGGAGAGAAGAAGGCCTATGTTCGACTTGCTCCTGACTATGATGCTTTGGATGTTGCCAACAAAACTGGGATCATCTAAACTAAGTCCAGAAATGGGGACTCATTACTACCCTTTCTTCATGAGATTTAGAGTCTAAATTTGTAAGTTTCTGCATTGCTTCTCCTAGCCTATTCCTAAGAGCTGTAGGCTTCTCTTTTCTTATCTTGTGTTATTTTTATGAACTTAAAATAATTTACAGACTTCACCCAAATACTTCATAATCCCTTTGTGAGATCGCTGACTGCTCCTGTTAGCTCTAGCTTTTCTACTAAAAGATAGTTCCAAAGTAGGTTTTATTTTGGGGTCGGCCTAACCTCTATTTGCTATATGTGGGTTAGCAGCATGTCAATTATTGGCCAAGTGTCTACCACTCAAATAGTTCTGTGCTTCCTATCAGAAAAACAGCAGAAAGAGAATAGAACTCTTAAATTTTTTTATTAAAAAAAATAGTAGTAATAGTCTAAAAACTCTTCTACAAAGTTCTTAGAGTTTTGGGGACAAATTCCTAGCTTGTCTTTACAACCTTTTAAATCTCCCATACTAAAGGGAACATGGACTCTCATGGCATTTTCTCAAAACCATAAATGCCTGAATATAAGGTGTCTGTTGCTATTTGCTCTGTTGCAGGCAAAATAAAACAAGCTGTGTTTTAGTGTTGCAATTTAAACTTCTAATTATTTCTAAACTTCTGAATTATTTCCTCAGGTGTTTAATTTCAAACTTTGAACTTTTTAATTTTTATACAAGCTGATGCTGAAGTTCATCCTAGAACCATTCTGGAAAACAGAGGATTCATAGAAGGACCCAGGACTGAGCCCTGATGTCTCAGTGGCCGTTCTCTCCCATGGGCCTCCGCCCACCTGTGCCTGTTCCTGGAGGCGTCCCTTCACCATAATGAATACGGCACTCCTGCCTAGGAAAGGCCGCTTAGTTTCCTGGCTTCTGAAAGTCCAACTTTCTGGATTTCACAGGCAGTTGATTTAACGGCACCCGACTTCTCTGACACATCCTCCTATAATCCTTGTTCCTTACACCTACTCCGGGTATTAAGTTGCTTCTTTTCTTATCTGCTTCCAAATTCCTAGGCCACATTATTTATGCAGCTGCTAAAAGACTGGTTTGTATGTTTAGCTCTGGCATTCCAGACTACCACAGGTAAACAGGCTAGCCAGCCTTATGACTGCCAAACACAGTCTATTTTAATTTATTCTGTTTTTACCAATTTAGAAATTTCATTCTTTAGAAATTCTTTAGTGTAGCTTCTAATCTATTTAAGTTTTTGCCTTTCATCTCTTAATAGGCCTGTTGGGCATGAGCTTATTTCTTGCCTTCTTCATGCTCCAAATTTATAGTTTTTTAAAATTAGCTTTATTCTTTTATCTGTTGCCTCCCTTATCCTACTGAAATTGTCAGAGTCCATGAGCCCAAAACTATTGCCACGTTAAATTTAAGATGAAAAAGAGAAAAAATTTAAACTTGGAAGTTTTCTCTGCTCTGCACCTAGCCTGAGAATTCGGGACTGGTGAAAAGTTCTCTGAGAGAAAGGAGAACAAACAAAAACCTTTCTGAGTTTGTCCTCCCTCAAAACCAATAAAGGCACATGTAGGCTTCTGTTTTGAGCATCTTCACTTTTCTGTCATCCTTTCTGCCTATAGCAGTTCCCTACACCACAAATAGTGGCTGCTGCTTTAGGAAGGGCCTGAAGTAAGCCTGCAAAGGGAGTGAGTACTAAAACATGATTTTCTTTCTTCCCTCCCCCCGCCCTTTTCCTCTTATTGCCTATCTGTGCATGATTGGGGTGAGATCAGAGTGTGAAGAGTTAGTAGCCACAACTACCTGCTAAAATCTATAGTTCAACTCCAAACTGACCAGTATCAGCAGAGAAAAGAGAGAAAAAAAAAACCACCAAAATACCCAACAAAGCTCTGCAGACAAGCCTCTATATCACTGCACCACAAATCTGCGCCAGGTAGAGGAGAAACACTCACTAGCCACCAACAAACTTTACCCACATTAACTAACGTTATTAACAAAATTAAAGGTTTACTTACAGTCATGCCGAATGCTTCATGCAGGAAATGTGGGAGAATGTAAAAAGAAACAGAGGGAGAGGCAAGAAAGTAGGAGGATTAAGTCTTTCAAGAAGTAAAGGAAGCAAAATTTAAAGATCATGGCTCTTTGAACCCCAACGTGTTCTAAGTTGGGCTTGATGTGCAGCTTGGGTGACTCATGTTTCGGTTTTCAGTTCAGAGAACTGGGTACAGATGGAAGTTCCTGTCTACTATTTCCCAATGAGTCTTACCAGGAGTCGCCCCGGTGCCCCAGAATTCACAGCCACACAGAGGAATTGGACACTCTGATTGAGCCCAGAGGGAAGAATGTTAGGTGTCTGCTGCCATCTCTGGGGCGGAGAAACCCCTCCGTGAGGCTAGAGCATTAGTACAGTCCTCCGGTTGGCACACTCACCGATGGGACCCCTAGAAGGAACAGGTGAGGCAGTCTCCTTATCTCATAGGAGGCTGGCTACCTGATCTCCTGCTGAGACTTTTGGCAGATACAGAATCCCATAATCAATCTATTGGGGAAATAGGGTTCAAAGGGCCAGGCTTTGGAAGCATAGAGGCATGAAAACTCACCAGTAGAAGAATCCTCAGTGGTCAGGAGTCCTCAAATTCTATCCCGAACGATAAGCCCCCAAAATGTCAAGGGGATGATTTCCAAAAGAGGTCCGGAGCCTCTCTGGGTAAGAACTAGAAAGTTCTGACTCGGAAATACAAGAAAGACACCAATACCAAGTGAGAGCAAGAGAAAGAAACTGAAGTTTGTTAGACTTTCATAACAGACTATGAATGGGTCAGGACAGGCCGACCTGGACACCAGGTTTTAACACAAGGAAATTGATCTGGGTGCCTTAGCTCCCCAGTAACTACACTCCAAATGCATCAGACCAATTCACAGTCTGTCTTTCAAACAGACACCGTCTGTCTATGTCAAATGTTGGCCATTCTACCCGGTAGAGGGTTTTCAACCTCCTGGGGCTCATTTTAGTTCCTTAGTGCTAGGTGTATGTCCCCTAGAAATTTTTCAACATCAGAGCTAAAATAGTGGGTTTCCTCTGACTCCCTCCCATTCGAACTATTTCCATGCGTGGTGTCACAAAAACTCGGACAAAGGGTAGGAGACGCAGAATCCTGAGGCCACACTCCCAGAGGAATTTTAAGGTATTTCTTAGCTAAGGTGTTTAAAGCCCTAGCCAGGTCAATCTCCCCGGAGGAAATTGAATCACTGTTACCAAATGCCATCACCAAGCAACCACACGTCAAGACCTACTCAGACAGTCATTCCCCACTCATTCAGAGGTAATTACAATCCCTCCTATAAAACGCCTTCCAGAGCCAACTGTTTTCTTGTACAATACTGGTGGGCATTGATCAGATGCCCTTTTTGCCTTCCACTTAGGTGAACTACCTTCCTGTGAATCAGTCAACAGTCTCCTCAGTGTTCCCTTGGAGCTGTAGATGCTGGCTGGTTCCTCTGGGAGAGCACTAGCCGGGTGGCCCCACGAACGACCCAGTGACTGATGCCTGCTGTGAAAGTCACCCAGCAGAGGCGCAACTTCTCCTGCCGTCTCCAGCCTCACCGCACCGGCCAAAAGCCAAGGCTGACAGTAAGGCCGAAGCTCCAGCTAAGTCCTCAACTCAGGCTCCTGCTCCAAGCCAGGCTCCTGCAAAGGCTCTATAATTGAGTTCTCCATCTGAGGACAGAAGGACTGGTGTGACCCCCTGGGCTGTTGCCATCTACATGGGCCTGGTGTCCTCCTGTGTTATTTGTACAAATAAATCCTTAAGGCAGGAAAAAAAAAAAAAAAAAAAGAAATGTTGCAGGAATTCGACTTCCTGTCCAGCGACTCTAGGTGAAGGAACAGCACTAAAAACTCTTTTGATGAAGCAAAGAAGACTTTATTGTCCCCAGGGACAGCTGCCAGAGACCACATCCTCTCAAGGGTCAGGCTTCTCAAACACAAAAATGTTCTCTCTCTCTCTCTCTCTCTATATATATATATATAGGCTTATAAGGTAGTGAGTGGTTGAAGTCTCTTTTCTGTTGACTAGTTTTTACATCAGGATGGATGGTGAAGAGATTGTTAACAGTGTTAGTTTGCCTGGCTCCACAGTCAACACTCTTGGCATCAGCAGCCAGGAAATTAAAAGGCGTATTGTAGTTGGAAAGTCTACTGTTAGGGACCTCTCCAGAGTACTGAAGAGCAATAGTGTCTCTCTGGAGACTAAGGTGTGCCTGATACAGGCCATGGTCTTTGCAATCACTTGCTATTCATTTGAGAGCTGGACAATGACTAGGGAGGATAGAAAGAGAACTGATGCCTTTGAGCTGTGGTACTGGAGAAGAGTATTGAATATACCATGGACTGCTAAGAAAACAAACAGGTTTGTCCTGGAGAGAGTTAAACCAGACAAGGATTCTGAAGCTCTGTCTAACATACTTTGGACATGTTGCAAGGAGGGACCAGTTCTTGGAGGACATCATGCTTGGGAGGGTGAGGGACAGCGCAAGAAGGAAAAACCCTCAATGAGATGGACTCACTTAGTGGCTGGAGTAATGGGGGTAGGTGTGTCAGAGATAGTGAGGCTGGCTCAGGATAGAGCAGGGTTCAGACCTGTTGTACACAGGGTTGCTACGCGTCGCTGGTGACTCGATGGCACATAACAAGAAGTGTCTTCTTGGACCTGAGCCTGCTTCATTTCCCCACCCTGCTGTAGGTTAAGGCAGATAAGAGACCTTGCTTGGGACATCTCCTTACCTGCTTTTATTGCTGGTCAGAGTGAGGGAAGGAGAAGGGACTTTGTCAGCAGGGGTGGGCCTCCACTGGGACACAGAGTGGTGCCCTGGGCACACCACCATTCCATGCGGGCAAACCAGAGTTTGCTGCTAAATATGTGAGATGCTCAGCTCCAAAGTCAAGAATAAGCATTAAACCTGGGGAAGCTGAGGCTAGTGAGGATGGCAGGGGGACAGGATGCCCACACCTGGGTCCACGCCAAAGCCCTGTATTCTCCCAGGCGCCAGAGCAATGCCCTTCTCATTCTAACAGACACATCAGAGTTTGTTCATCAATTTATTGCTTTGCTAGAAAATAGTACCTTGACCTCCAATTCAGCATGGTGGTGGAGACAGCTCCTCTCCTCGACCTGACCTTACCAGCAGGCCTGGTACCTCCTTGACAAACTTCAGGCCCCAGGAACCTGCCCTGGGCTGGAGTTTGGGGATAATGGTGACCTGGGGTTGGGGGTGAATCTGTCACCGGGAACCAGTCATCCTGTGGGGATAATATTTGAGGAAGAGTTTCTTGACCAAGTCCACAGTGTCACCTTGTGGTTGGCTGGGGTATCTCTTCGTGCTGAAGATGAAGGCCTTCTCCAGTTGGAAGACATCCTCATCAAACTGATGCTGCTGGAAGGGAACACCTTCAGACAGGCTCTTGGCCAACATCGCGATGAACAGCTGCCAGCGGGGGGTGTAGTAATCAGCCACCAGTCCTGCCAACTGCTTGTTGGCATAGTCTAGGATATTGCCCTCTGGTCCCCAAAGGGTCAGCTGGTAGCGGCTATTCAGCTCAAAAAAGTGGGCCTCGGCCTCACTGACTGCTGCCTCTCTGGCCTGCTCCAGCCAGCTGCCCAGCAGGAAGCGCCGGTCACTGGCCAGCACCTCATCCAGGGCAGGCAGCAGCTCATAGGCCAGGATTCCCCCAGCCCTGAGCACGTAAATCAGCTCCTTCTTGAGAAATGCAGTCCTCATCTCCTCATAGTACAAGCTGACCAGCTCCTGGACTGCCTGGCGAGTGACATCTAGAAGGTCGTAGCGGAAAGCCGGGCTGTTGGCCAGGGTGGGGGTGGTTGTTAGAAGCAGCCGCCAGGCCTCAAATACGTCTGATCGGTTATACCAGACTGTGGTGTTCATCCGCAGGGACGGCCTCTTGACCAGAGGGCTGCGATTGTGCCCACTGCAGGCTTTACCAGAGCAGTTGTAGACACTCCTGAGCAGGAGCCTCCAGGCTGCCTCTGCATTACGGTGAGAGCCTCCATACCGCTGGCTGGCAAAACTGGCCACCCAGGCCCCCAAATCTGGTATGGGGTCCTTCCGCCAGCCCAGCTCAGCCATGAGAGCGTAGACCACTTCGTTCTGGCCAATGCCCTCAGGGGCCATACCTGTGCCCACAATGGTGGAGTTGGGGAAGAGGCGGGCATCCGTGGGACCTTGGTTCACAGACTCCACAGTCCCGAACAGGCCGTGGTTGCCCCCAAAGTTATGCAGCATACACCAGATGAAGGGCTGGCCTTGGAAGGAGGCTGTGCGAAGGTACACTGGCTGGATCTCAGCAAAAAGGTCAAGAACCAGGAGGCGGCCAGAGGGCACAGCCCCCAGAACAGCCCCTATCTGGGCAGGCCCCCAGAACTCGGGCTGGTGCTGGAAGAGCCATCCCTGGAGCAACCACACTGCGGCAGGGTCCACTGTGGGAAGGGCAGAGAATTCAGGCAGTGAGGGGCCAGAGGGCCAGCAGGCGTTCTCACCATTCTTCAGATAAGATAAATGGTTCTTTCTGTCACAAGATACCCTGGGATCCGGAATTTCATTTCAAAGAATCTAGCCTTTGTCCTTGGTGCCTAGGAGATAATGTCTTAAAAAGCCTTGAGAATGGATGTATCTGCAGTAAGGATTTTAGACAACATCTAACAGGTTATGGTGATAAGTGGTCATCAGCAGCTGGGACTGGCCTTACAGAATGAGCCCCATCCAAGCTCTGGACTCAGATTGGTGGGCTTCCTGGTTGATGAGGGACAGACGAGAAGGCAGTGAAGCCCTTCTCAGCAAAAGGGAGTGCTCAGCTGGGAGCCCTCCTGGTCCTGCCCTATTCTCCTCTCCATCTGTATCTGTTTTTGCTAAGATAGAGCTGCACATCAAAACACAGCCCTATCTGTGAGTTGTTCCCGGCATTGGGCATTAATAAACCCAAAGCCCGCAGGTCACAGTGAGCGGTTCTGGGTGATGATGCCCGAGCTTGTTTCTGGCATCTTGAAGGGGTAAATGGGCCAAGCCCTGATTTGCAACCAGCAGAGCAGAAGTCAAGCTTGTGGTTGTCATCTGCCTGTGAGTGTGAAGTCAGGTGTCCTGTTGGCATGTGGAGTGGCTAGCTAGGGTCCGAGAAAGAAAAATGATGCCTGGGCTGCTGATGTCAGAAGCAAGCAGAAACATGAATGTAGGGGCTTCTGTTTACTCACACTCCTCTCCACCCCCACCGGCAGGTCTGCCCCTCACATGCACCTCCCCCACCCTCCCCACCCCTTAGCTGGGAGTGCCAGGATTTTGCTGTTGTTGGGTGCAGCCAAGTTAATTTTGACCCAGAAAATCGGTGACAGAGTAAAACTGCCCCGCAGCGTTTTCCAGGGTGTCATTTTCGCAGGCTGCACAGTGTGTACCATATCAGGCTGCTCACTGAAAGCTGCAAGTTCAAATGCACCAACTGTTCCATGGGGAAACATGGGTAGTCCCCTCCCCTAAACACTGACAACCTCAAAATGTGATGGAGTGCTGCTGCAAGTCAGAATCGATGGCAATAGGGTTGTTTTTCAGTTTTGAAATCTTTACAGGAATAGATGGCCACGGTCTTTCTCTCTTGGAGCTGCTAGGTGGACTCACATCTCCAAGTTCTCGTTAGTAGAGGTCAACTGCTGCTGGACTGGGGTTCCTTTGACAGTGTTTATTAATTATTATAATTAATTAAAATGTTATTTTTCTAGAGTAGAAGAGTTACTCAGAGAGCTTGACAAAACCCTAATTCCTGAGCCCTAGGCCTGGATTCAACAAGTCTGCTGTGAGTTCTGAGGATTTGCATCTAATCTGTGCCAGGTGATGCTGCTGCTGTCAAGGTTTCTGACTGAGGCAGCCGATCTGCTTCCTGCGCAGCTGACACAGGCCACGCCACCAAGCCAGGGCTACCCTGATCTTCTCTGAGTGGCAAGGAAGAGTTCTGGGATCCTATTACCTGTGAGTTTTCAGCAGGTCCTCTAAAGTCTGACCGGAACTACGATCATGTCCCCAGGTTGAAATGAAAATGTTTTTGACAGGCAATGCTTAGTGTTTACTGTGGGTCTGGCATTTTATCTATTAGGTAGTCCCTTTTTACAGATGAAACAACTGAGGCGCTGAGAGGACAGTAATTTAGTGCCAGGGTTGGAGTCCCAAGGATACAACTCCACTGTACACACTCTCACCTGCAGCGTACTGATATGACACATTGTGTCTGTACAAGAGCTCTGGAACAGCGAGGTGTCATTCTCAGTCCCCCTTGAACTCCGCCACCCTTCGCTCCCCCACTTCTCCCAGGGCTGTACCTGTGATCATGGCCTCATAGACAGCAGAGGTGGCTGCAGCAAGGTAGGAGGGCTCCGAGGAGGGAGGCTGCATCTCGTTGAATGTGTCAGCTCCGTAGATGTGGTCTGTGCCAAACTCTTTAATCAGCTCCCTTAGGAAGAGGTTCCCAATGACAGGGAACATGGGGTCCTTCGCAGCCAAGAGGAAGGAACAGGAGTAGGAGCAGTTGAAGTGTCCCCAGCTGCCCATCTGGATGACACTGACCCGAGGGAATACCCTAGAAAAGGGTGACAGTCCAGATGTTTACTGGACGCCGATGTGATCCACATCCTTGGCCTAGGCTCTCACCGGGCCAGCTAACTGACTGAGCTGTGTGGATCCTGGGCTCTATCTTGGCCTCAGGTCTCCATGTCTTTGGACACAGTGCTGTGCCCTGTGCCTGGAGGCCTTTCCTCCTCACTCCCTGCCTATCTACCCGGTTACTACTTATAACCAGGTACTTATGTTGTACCTATTTTGCTATCTGGCCTAAATAAGCAAACCGCCTGTTTCCAGACCTGGCTCAGCCCTGCCCTGCTCTGTGCCCTTCCAACCCTCTTCCCCAGGATGAATGGTCTTGGAAGAGGGAATGCCAAGGATGGGCCTTCTTCAGTGCCTACCCTGATCACTGTACTGTAAACCCCTTCTCATTGTTCCCCAGAACCCAGGACAGTGCCGGGTCTAGCAGACCCAGACAGTGTGATGAATATTCACTGAACAAATGAGACCCCTGCAGCCCAGCAGGGAGGCAGAGCACGGCAGGGGGTGCCAGCAGTCATGCCAAGCACTGTGCAAACAGTAGGAACAAGGCCTAGAGGAAGTGGTAACCAGTGCTGGGCACTGGGAATGTTTCCTTAAAGAGGAAATCTCACCTGAGCCTCTTTGTGTGTCAAAGATTTATCACTTACAAAGTCTTCACTAGACAGTCATTAACTATTTATTTCGTGCCGAAGTAGTCACTGTATTAAGGAGAAAGGATTACGATGGGATACAAGCCCCGCCTGACTAAAGGCTTTTATAAGCTCATGGGACCTCAGTGCTACTCTCTGCTGCTCTTTCGGGATGTTCACTTCCTGTACCACAGCATCCAGGAACAACCTGGTCCGTTACTCATCAGACTGCAACACCGGCCTGCATCACCCACAGTCACCATCTAGCTGCGCCATAACTGACACTAGAAGATCCTGGCCCACTGCTCACCAGTTTCTGCAAAACCAGCCTGCATAATACCTACAATCACTTTAAGTCCTTCCCCTGATGGGTCTGAGTCTCTGGGAGACCTTCCAGTGAACACAAGGGACATAGAAGAACCAGGGACCTGAACAAAGGAGGAGCTGTTAATGCCAGAAATCATGGATTTATCCAGAAGGTCAAGCATTTGGGACAGTATTGGCTTGACACTTCTTGTAAAACTGGTTTGCTACTAATCTTAGCTGAAAGAATTATAAAAACAGTTGGTGTCAGAAGTAGGATATGAGTTGACCACAATCCAAATAGACCAATCAAACACTGGGTCTCCAATTTAGTCTTGGGAATAGGTAGTTACAGCACCTGGTTCCTGGTTGCCTGGGAATGGCACAGGTGCTGCTTGACCTGATTATTCCCAAGAATTTTACTGTTTGGGCAGGACAGTGGGTTTTTGCTAGATTTATCAACCAGCCTCTGCTGGTCATGAGGGCAACCACTGTTTTCAAATTATCCCTAGCCTATTCTTCAGTGTTTGGATATCTTGACCAAGTCCAAGTCTCTTCTAACCAGGTTATGGCAGTAGGCTGGCAAATTCAGGTAACCTTGTGGTGAGACTGGAAAGGTAATCCTCCCATGTGAAAGCAAACTACGACTGTCTTTTTTCAGAAACTGGAATGGAGGAAAAAACATTTTTGAGATCTATCACTGAGTACCCGTCTCCTTTGGTTTCCGTACTGTTGATACCAAGTCTGGGACCACTGAAGGCAGAGGTGGTACCACTTGATTTAGTCCTCGACAGTCTACAGTTAACTTCCATGAGTCATCTGCCTTTCTCACAGGCCATACAGGGCTACTAAATAGATAATTTGCGGCACCAACACTCCAGCCTTTAGCACATCTTTAATCGAGGCAGTTATCTCCTTTTGTCCACCAGGAATCCTAAATCGCTTCAAATGAACAACCTGAGTGGGCTCAGGAATATTAATGGTTCCCATTTAACATGTCCTATCAACACTGGCTTCAGGACAGACTTAGAAGCTCTCAGTTTATAATATTCGGTAGAGAGAGTATTCCCCAATTAGACATAATATACACCAATAATACATTCAGGTAAAGGAGATGCAATTACTTCATACATCTTTTTATATTTTCTAATTCTCATCCAGACTTTCACTCAAGTCCCATTAACTGCTGCATTCTCTTATCCTCCAAATTCTTCTTAAGGTCCCTGTAAGATTTTATTAATAGGATTGGGAATGAAAGTATATCGGGCTCCTGTGTCCAGAAGCCCAAAGAATGTTTCTTTTCTACTCTCGGGCCATTTTACCCACACATGTGCAGACAGCCTCAGGTCCCCTGCTAGGGGAGAACCAGAGAGCCCAGCCTTCTTGTCAGTCCATATCTTGATCAACTAGCTGACCTTCTGCTTCAAGTGATTTTTTTGTTTTTCCATAAAAATGTAACAGATGTCTTTATAATTGTTATATAGTTGAAATGCTGAAACTTGTTCACAGAAACTTTTTCTGACTTGCAATAATGTGGGGTGTTTTTTTTTTTGTGATCAGATTTTTTTCTTTAATCAATGATGTTGCATTTTTTACATGATAGGGCATTATGGTTATCACAGGAATCCAGGATTAAGGTTGCATAGTGGAGAGCATTCAGGGCAGGGGTGGGGCGATTGTATAACAATGAAGAAGCCTATCCTCTGCTTTTCAAAGAGAGGAGCGAACTGGAGGGGCCCAGAGAAAAAAGTGCAACAATGAATGAATGGAAATCCAAAATCTCTGCAAATGTTCATTAAAATCAATAAAGTTTTTTAAGAAAAATGATGCTGCATTTTATGCTGCTCTCCCTTTAAAGCTAATGAGTATTCCATATCCAAACACTGGATAAATACATGTTTTTCCAAACTTAATTTCCATTCACCTTTCTCAGTATAACTTGCAATAATGTTTTAATGTCTCCACATTTATATTAAAATTTACACATGAATGAAAATGGAAAAACTGCCAAAACCTGATTTCTGCCCCCTATTTTTCCATTCATTATTCATTATCATATACTTAGGTATCTTTTGATGCTATGGGAAAAAATCTAATGTTCAAGAACTACCAATGATAGAAAAAGAGATTTAAAAAAAAAAGAAAAAAGAATGAAATATTTCCCATTCTAGTAGGTTCTTAAACATGTTCTCCATGTATGTGGCGTGCTACTTAGATGTCTTTGGGGATAACTGTTACATGTTTGGCATGGATAGCACACAGGTTGGTGTCTTCAGAAAGGCCAACCAGATAGGCCTCACTTGCCTCCGGTAAAGTACCTATAACTGATCTCTGAAAGCACAGATCTGTTTTGAAGTCTTGAGCAATTTCTCACACCAAACGCTAGAAGGGAAGTTTTTAAATGAGAAGTTCAGTGGACTTCTGATAACATGTAATTTCACAGAGTGTCCCAGTACCAGGCATATAACGATGCACTTCACCCCTCCAGTTGAGGGTGCACTCCTGGGAGTGGCTTTTGTTGCCAGCTGCTTCCTGGGTGCTTTCCCCCTGGCTGATGTGTAAGCAGTCTGTTTTGTATAAGCCATGATGTAAAGACTTCTTCACTTAATCCCTGTTCCTTGGCTGGAGCTTGGTGATGCTGGCTTCATAGTAAAAGCCTGCTTCAAGTGATTCTGAGTGGGTTCCCGCATGATGAATTACCTCATGAGTAGGATGAATAGGAAGGACTTGTTTAGGTCTTCCTGAGGTTGGAGGAACAGAAAGAGCCATCACTGGTCCACCCAACCTCTGTAGTGCTGCTTTAGCACCTCTCTGCAACTCCATCAACGTCTGCTATATTCATCCCATTCCTATGTCACCATCTAAAAATCTCCACCCTGCTAGGTTAGATCTTTCCTCCACAGTCTCCTCCAGTTTGCCTACAAATCACCCTGATGCTCCTTGTGTCCTTCAAGCCCATAAGGGGAAGTCTTTTCAATAGAGTGGACACAGCTTCTTCACCTGTTGCCTGGTTCTACATGAGGTGCCTATGTCGGAGCTCCTCTGATTACCATCTGCCAGAGCCTCTGTAAGGAGCATATCCACGTCCTCAGTGCCAGAAAGCCATTCAACATGGCTTGTAGAACATCCACTGCTTCGTCCGGAGTGTCCCATTTGTTACTTAGACATGGAAAGAAGCAGTTGGCATTGTAAGGATAAACAAACCTAATCACTTATCTATCAAGCTAACTGTCCTCTGGGTTAATCTGTTGTGTGGACTGTATCTTGCAATATCATCTGTGGCTGTTGTACAGATGGGTCTAGCATTAACCCAAACATGCTCTTCCATTCTGCAGCATTCAGAATCACAGATGCTGCCCCTAATTTCATCATTCTTAAGATCCATTTTCGTGATGGTTCCTTAGGAAGCTGCCGGTAATGGTCTGCAAACGTATGCATTTCCTCTATGCCATATTCCCTGGTTACAATAGTTTGTTGATACCGCTCATCTGTCTCCCAGACTGTCTTCATGCCCACAGGTCAGAGAGGTATTTCCGGTTGCTCCCACATGTTTTTTTCTTTCCAGGTAAAGCCTGAGATTATGGGGCATGACTCTGTCTGGGCAGGACTTTGTTCATTCCAATTTTAGCCATTTCAGTTCCTACGTTCTTTTCCCATGCATGTGCTGCTACTACTACTGATAGCAAAAAACAAGGAAAATGCTAAGTGTCGCTCTTTTCTTATCTTCCTGTATTTCTGCATGTATCAAATGAATCAGCTTCTCAGGAGTTAGTTCCACTAGCTTCATGTCCCAAACATAAGTTTTGCCTTCAGTAACTGACTGCAACATAATAGTTGCATTAATCTATAGGTATTCCTTAACTTACCCAGAGAACAGAAGTGTCTGATTCTTTTGTTTACCCCTTTTTTCCCAAAGACACGTTACAGAGAATCTGAACCTTTGTAGCAAATCCCACTTCTGAAACCAATTGTTCTAATAACTAGTCTGCAACTAATCTTAGCCAAAAGAATTATAAAAACAGCCTCGAATAATTTTCCCAGCCAGGGGAGTAGGTGGGGTTGTCAATACAGAGAGAGGTGTGGGACAGGGAGATGGTCAATAGAGAGAGAGGTGTGGGACAGGGAGGACAGAGGATAGCAGAGTACTTTGTACTGATAATAACGACTTTTAGGAAAATATATATTGTTGTTGTCTGGTGCCATTTAGTCATCCATTTATGTGACAGAATTGAGCAGCTCCACAAGACTAGGCTTGTAAGCTTTACGGGAACAGACCACGCTTTTTCCTGAAGTGGGTGAGTTTAAATCTCCAAAACTTCTGTTAGCATCTGAGCACTTCAGGGCTGCACCCCAAGACCCCCCTAAGTGAATACATCTGTACATATAATAACAAACTCTCCCAGCAAAGCAGGTAAGGAACCTCATTTTACAAGCAAGGAAACTGAGGCCTAGAGCAATCCTGTAATCTGTCACTGTCAGACAGCTAGCTCATAGCAGTAATTAAACCCGGACCTAATCCCAGTGCTTAAGTTTGCTTTAAGTTATGCATCTCTGGGCAAAAATCATCCCTGTCTAAGCTAAATGGGAATGAGTGGGATCTCACCTGGTGATAGCCTTGGGGACGTACCCTGCAAATGCAGGCAATACTGGAATCATGCCAAACGAACGCATCCGGGCCAGAATCCGATGCTGTGGGGGAGGAGGAGGGAGCTGGTGAGCATTGGTACTGCTGCCCCCACAGCTTGGAGGCCCCTTTACCACCCAGTTCCACAGACGGTCAAGGTAAGAGCCCTGAGGCTGGCTGAAAACCACCCAACCCAGGCCCATGGCCATCCTAGCGTCTCTTCTCCCCTTTTCCTTCCCCATCCACTTACTTGCAGGTAAAGCTGCTTGATGTGCCAGGAGTGGGGCAGGGGTCCCCCCCAGCTGTGCAGGTTACCCATGCGCTCCCAGGCCAGGAAGGCGGGGCCAGCGAAGTACTCATCGATCTCTGACTGATTCAGGCCCAAGGCCAGGTACACCTGGGGAAGAGTGAGACCCACACCTAGCAATACGTTCATCCCCACTCAGCAAGTCATTCATTCGCGGAACACACATGCACTCATCTCTGCTGCATGCTAGGGCTGCAAAAACTCTCAGTGCCGTCAAGTCCGAGCTGACTCATGACTGACTATCCAGCGGGTGTTTGAGAGGCTGTAAATCACAAGAGCAGACTGCCCATCTGTTTCTTGTTGAGCTACTGGTGGATTTGAACTGCCAGGGAGGTGCCTCCTCTGGCTTAACAGTGCAACTCCCTGTGGATCAAGCCCCCAAAGCTCCCTAGAATGACAAAGATGTATAGAAACAATCCTGTCTGCAGTTCAGGAGAGAGATCCGAGAAAACCTGCGTTCATCTGTCACACAGGTGAGGTGGTGGGTCACGAAGGGGGATCTCCTTTAACGGGAACGGGGACATCAGAAGGCTTCATGGAGCAAGGCTGACTAGATTTATGGGGGACAGTGGCTCCCTGGGGAGTTTACACAGTCCCTGGCACAGCCAGAGCCCAAGGAGGACTTGAAGGCCAAGACCACAGAGGCTGCTCAGTGACCAGCCAGGGTAAAGTCCGAAAGTAAAGGGGAAGTACCATGTGAGGGTTCCCAGAAGGCCACACAGCCTGCCGCGAAAAGGCAGCCTTGTGAAAGCAGAGCTGTCAGGAGTCTGTTCAGGGTTGTTACAGGACACCGGGGAGAGAGGGGCTGAGAGCCGGAACTGAGGCAGTGAATAAGGCTGATGAGGAAGAGGTAGACCCAGAGCTGCTCAGGTGAGAGAATCTACAGGATCAGGTGACAAGGTGTGAGGTGTTGGGGGCCTCAACTTCACAAATTGTACATAGTAGGAGGCGGGGGTCTAGTGCCCAGTAAGCACTCAACACATTTTGTCTCCGGAGTAGAAGCTGTGTCCAGAGGCGCTGTTGTGTACCCTCAAGTGTTTCTGACATTGGCCCTGGACAGGTGGGACATATGCGGTAGAGCTTGTTGGCTGCAGGATGGACAAGTGCAATGGGCAGGAGAGTGGAGGGACCAGGGGGGCACGAACCCGCTGCCAGATGGCCTCTTGGCCATTCCAGGCCAGCGCCAGGTTGATGCCATTCAGCGCCATCCAGTCGATCTCTTGCTCCCAGCGGGCCCAGTCCCACCACACGAAGGAATAGCTGTGTGTGCACACATTCTGGTAATAGCGGTACCTGAGGGCAAGGGCATGAGTTGGAGTGTGTCTCCCTGAAGCCAGAAGGCTCTTCCCCCACCCCAGAAGGTCCTGGAAGAGCTCAGTAAAAGGCCTACTTCTCTCAAGAACAAACCCTGGCCCCTACCTGGCCTAGCTGGGGTGGCCCTCCATTGCGTCTCTCTGCACTCTACCCCAGGTGGACTCCTGCGTGGAACCGAGGTGCCTGCCCTCCTGCCTAGCACTCTTCCAGAGCCACGGAGCACCTTTTACTTTGACTAGACTCTGCTAGAACCCCTCTTCTGCGCCGTAACCCAAACCCACCCCAACCCATTGCTGACAGACAGGTCAATTCCAACTCCTAGTGAGAGCCACAGGACCGGGTGGAACGGCCCCTTCGGATTTCCAAGGTGGCAAATCTTTCCCAGCAGATAGTCTCATCTTGCGAGGGGGTGGTGGGTTCTAACCACTAAGCTTGGTTACCAGTCAAGTGCTTAACCACAGTGCCACTGCAGGCCCCTCACAGTGATCAACATCACCGGGCTATGGAACTGACTGGGAGTAGGAGTTCCTCTCACACTGTCTGGTGGGTAGATGGGGCGTGACCCCATCACCTCCGCACAGGATGACAAAGGCTAGAATAGTGTGGCCTGTGAGGTGATGGTGGGGTTCCCCAGCCAATATCGTCACAGGGCAGGCGGGGAAAGAAGGGAATCAAAGGCATTGATCACCAACAGTGCGCCCAAAATATAAACTCCACCGTCCTGTCCTGCAAGTCCTCACGAACAACACGGCCGTGATGGATTCCATTTCTCAGATGAGACAACTGAGGCTACGAGAGGCCAAGCGGAGGAGGCAGAGCTGGGAGCTGAAGCCCGTTGCTGGGCACTGAAATCTCACGCTTTTCTCTGGCAGTCGGTAATGACCAGCCTGGCGCCAAAGCCGGACAGAGACTTCAGCAAGAGGCTTGGCGCGGGGGACTGGAAGCAGGAGGCAGCCGGCGCCCCGAGGAGCGGGCTCGCTCGCACCCAGTACCTGTTGGGCGTGGCCTCGACCAACTCCTCGGGCACTGAGGGCAGCGGCCGGGGCAGGTGCAGCTGGGAGCCTGACCAGGCCACGTGGCAGCCGCAGAAGTCGCGCAGGTAGCGGTGCAGCCCCGCAGCGGCCGCCACGCCCGTGGAGCCCGCCACCCGCACCGGCTTCTCCGCGCCGCCGCCGCTCAGGCGGTAAGTGTCCAGGCCGGACTCGACCGCCAGGGAGCGCTGCACCGTCACCGAGAAGTCAGCCGCCGGCCCGGGTCCGAGCAGCCGGACAAGAAGGGCCCGAACGGCAGCTGCCTCCTGGGCCTCATCCCCAGCCGAGCCGTCCAACCTGACCAGGATCAAGAAGCCGAGAGCAGCGGCCACTGCGAGGGCCTCCATGTCCCTGCGGACTCGGCCTGCGGGAAGTGCAGGCAGGGACCCATTCAGGACTCGCACCGGAGGGCGGGACGGCCCGTGTCCAATCAGCGGCAGGCCTCAGACCACGTGGGGCAGAAAGGCCAGCGGCGGGGAGACCCGTTTCCGTGTCCCGCACCGCGTCCAGCCTGCCGTCTGCAAGAGCTTGGGGAGCGCGTGACCCCGGTAAGATCAAAGTAGGCTAGGTGGGACCTGCACACCTTCACAAAACGCCTACAAATATAAAGCACTTTCACCTGCAAATTACTTTCCATCCACTCAATAAATGTTTTTATCAGATACTGTTGTGGGTACTGGAAGTTGATGGGAATAGACTATCCTTCCTAGGGAGAGATTTAGAAATCAAATACATAAAATGTACTATAGGGAAATGGGGGGAGGGGAAAAATGTGCAACAATGAATTTAAAAAAGTAAAAAAATTTGCACTATAGTTGTAATGTAACCTTAATGTCAAACATCAGGGATGATTAGAAAAGTTGGAGCTAGGAGAACGAGGGGAAAAGAGGAAATGAATATATGAAACTCAGGAAAGTAAAGAGCTTGGTCAATTTGAGGAACTGAGAGATCACGAGGCTTGAGGGCTGGGCTCTGAGCCCAGCTGAGCAGGCAGGGCCTGATTGGGCCACATGAAGTGCTCTCTTCCCATCCGCAAAGACAGCAGCAAGATGGAAATCTTCATTGTATAGGCTGGGAAACTGAGGACCAGAGAAAGAAGTTAGTTGGACAGACCTGGTAGGAAAGCAGGATTGGGGCTAGAACTTGGGACTCCTAACTCTCAGATCAGATCAAGGCACCTTTCAGGCTGCCCACCTGGGCAGAGCCTCCGATGGAGCTATGTGGTGGAGGACTCTATAGAAAGACTGCTCTTCCTAAGAGAATTCTGAGACCTTCTGGAGGCAGGTATAGAGTTTTCCAGATTGTTGGATCTGAATAAAAATGCTTAGGGATAGGGAAGGGGTGAGAGGACCATGTTTAGTCCAGGGAATCCAGAGGGTAGAGAGAGAACATGGGAATCCCCTGAGCTTGCCTTACTCCTCTATCACCTGCTGACTGTTACAGACCCCAGCTGCAGCGCCCCCTACCTTGGTCCCAGCTCAGCAAGCCGTTCTTGCCAGCCTGTGACTCCTACTCCCCCTGTTCCTGGAATCCGGAGATATTTAGCCATTCCTAGGGAGCAGGTCTAAAGCCGCCCAGAAAGATAATGGGGCAATGACCTGTAGCTGTGGGTACCGCCTCCCAACCCTGGCAATTATACTCCCCCAGGTGATACTGATGTTTTATCAGCATTTCTGGATTTCAGGGAAACATAGGCACACACACACACATGCACGCTTGTGTGTGTGTCTCTTGCCTCTCCATGGGTCAGAATTCATCTGGAGAGGTGTGTGTGTGTGTGTGTGTGTGTGTCTTGCCTCTCCATGGGTCAGAATTCATCTGGAGAGGTGAGGGATTCCTGGCAGGGGCAGCCGGTTGGGGAGTGGGGAAGGAGAGCACTGGAGAAGTTAAGCTCATTTTTCATCTTCCCCATCAGGCTGGGAACTCTGTGAGGACAGTAAGGGACTGGTTGAAAGGATGAAATGTCAAACATTTTTTAAAATTATGTATTTGTATTGATTTGTATACAACAACAACAACAAAACATTTGTATTGATTTGGAATGTTGAACACAGCTTTAGTTTGCTTGGCTCCATACTCAACAGTCTTGGCACCAGCAGCCAGGAAATTAAAAGGCGCATTGCCATGGGAAAGTCTGCTGTTAGGAACCTCTCTGAAGTGCTGAAGAGCAATGGTGTCTCTCTGGAGACTAAGGTGCGTCTGATACAGGCCATGGTTTTTGCAATCACTTGTTTTGCATCAGAGAGTTGGACAATGACCAAGGAGGATAGAAGGAGAATTGATGCCTTTGAGCTGTGGTGCTGGAGAAGAGTATTGAGAGTACCATGGACTGCTAGGAAAACAGGTTCATCCTGGAAAGGGTTAAACCGGGTGGCTCCTTGGAGGCAAGGATTCTGAGGCTCCGTCTAACATACTTTGGACATGTGAGGAGAGACCGGTCCTTAGAGAGGGACATCATGCTTGGGAGGGTGGAGGGACAGCGCAGGAGAGGAAGGCCCTCTATGAGGTGGATTGATTCAGTGATTGGGATGATTGGGATGGGAGTGTTGGAGACAGTGCGATTGGCACAGGACAGGGCGGAGTTTAGGGCTGTTGTACATAGGGTCGCTATGAGTCGCAGGCGACTTGACGGCACATAACAACAACAACAAAACATTTGTATTGATTTGGAATGTTCTGCAAATTATATTGTGTTTAAAGGACAGATTAAACCAATGAGCGCACTCCCAGTTATGTGGGATTTATTTTTTCCCCTCTAGTTGGATAATGGGACTCTGGGAGTGGAAGAATCACTTGTACTGTTTTACCTTTTAGCAAGTTCAGATTATTTTCAGTTACTACGTGTGAAATAAGTTGACTGGGCTCTCCATTTCCTATCGCATCTAGTCTGTTGTTCTTGGCCAGCCTTTGTGCACACAACATACCACTAAGCTGGGCCAACCTAGGCCCTTGCTTCTCAAAGCCCAGCTGGGAAGGTCCTTTCCTGTTGTGAGGAATGGTCTTCCTGATCTTGCCAGCAGGGGGCAGCCCACACCTAGATATGACTTGAATGGGAGGCGCTGGAAGCTCTGGGACTGAGGGACTCTGGTTTGCTGTAGACTTCAGCTCAAATGGTGCCTCTAACCAGAGGGAAGGGAACTCTGGTAGCTTAGTGGTAAGGAATTACATTGCCAACCCAAAGGCAGGCGGAATCCAGCAGGAGCTCTGGGGGAGAAAGATAATAAGCAGTCTTCTGCAGTTCAATTTACAGCCTGTGAAACTGGAGTTGGTTTTCAGACAGCAAGGAGTTAAGAGTCTTGATGCAGAGGCAGAAAGATGTGCAGACAGACATACTCGGGGCCTCCAATGACAGGCAGAGGACAGAGTAAGGTTCTGAAGGGGTCAGTGAAGCTGTCCTCTCTCAGAGAATGCTGGGACTGCAGGGATTCAAGAGTCGAAACAAACCTCAAATCAAACCCATTGCCTTGGAGTTGATCCCAACTCATAGCAACCCTATAGGACTGGGCAGGAAGGCTCCACAGGGTCGCCCCGGCTGCAGTCTTTACAGCAGCAGACTGCCAGGCGCACCTCTCCAAGGGCAGCAGGTGAGTTCCAGCCACCCATCTTTTAGGTAGCAACCAAGTGCTTAACCACTGTATCACTAGGGTTCCTAGGCATAGAGATGTTGTTAGGTGCCCCTGAGTTGACACCTCAGTGACGCTACAAACAGAGCTGACCCTTCCTTATCCTCACCATCCCTGACACACTCGAGCCCATTGCTACAGTCCCTGTATCAATCCATCTTGGGGAGGGTCTTCCTCTCTTTTATTGACCTTTCCAAGCATGATGACCCTTTTCAAGGACTAAACACACCCCCAAAATATGTGAGATCAAGTTTCTTCATCCTTGCCTCCAAGAAGCACTGTGGCTGCGCTTTCTCCAAGACATGTTTGCTCTCCTGGCAATCCGTGGGGTATTCAGTCCTCTTCTCCACCACCACAGGTTAGAGGCAGTGATCCTTTCTCTGTCATCCTTATGCACTTACTTTTAGGTACAAAGATAGGCCCCTTAAAACCAGGCACCATTAGGGAGCTCTGTGGCCTAGTGGCAAGAAGCTGCACTGCAATCCCAGAGGTATGCGGTTCAAATCCACCAGATGCTCTGCTGGAGAAGGAGGGACAATAACCTCCTGTACCAGTCAGATCTGATTTGACAGTGCACACACACACACATAAAAAAAAACCCAATAAAAACAGGCGCCATGAGGGTCAGGGTTGGTTTTGTTAGGTGCCATCAAGTCAGGATTGGGCAATGTTTGCTCTGATGTACATTCATAGTCTGACTCATACTAAGAATATACATGAGAGCAAACATTGCCCAGTCCTGTGCCATCCTCAGCATCCTTGCCATCTTTGAGCTCGTTGCGGCACCACTGTGAGAAGCCATCTCATTACAGGTCTTTCTCTTTATTTGCTGATCCTCTAACTTTACCAAGAGACGTCTGTCTGTAAAGATTGATCCCTCCTAATGACACGTTCAAAGTGTGGAAGATGAAATCTTTCCAACCTCATGACTAAGGAGCATTTGGGCTGTGTTTCTTCCAAACAGATTGGTCCCTTCTTCGGGCAGTCCGTGGTATCAATATTCTCCGCCAGCACCATAATCCATCCGTTCTTCTTGTCTTCCTTATTCACAACATGAAGCCACTGAAAAGACAAAAGTCTTCGCTTTCCTTTTGAGGCAGTTTTGCCCAGTCTAATGTGTCATTTGATTTCTTAACTGCTGCTCTAATGAGCACTGAATGTGGACTCAAATGAAAAAAAAAGCCTTGACCCCTTTAATCCTTGAGCATGATATAGCTTATCCTTCCAGTTGTATGGATTTTTGTTTTCTTTATGTCAAGTTCAATTTATACAGAAGGCTGAAATCTCTACCTTCATCAGTGTGCACCACAAGTCCTCTTTGCTTTCAGCAAGCAAGGTGATCTGTGTGTTGCAGACTGTTGATAAGTCTTCCTCAGATCCTGATGCCAAGTTCTTCAGATAGTTCAGCTTCCAGACATTTAAGATTATAGCCAAAGACCCTATGGAAAACCTATTCTGGAATGCACGGGGTTGCAGTGAGTCAGATCGGCTGTGTTATGACTTTGTTTTTTGGCTACTTAACATTTGTTTTAAATAAAATTTTATTATACTGGTTTACGTACAAAGTTCATATACATTTTCACACCAAATCTTTCCCATTTCCTTTACTCACACCTTCTTCCACCCATCAAATTGTATGACCCTTTGATTAATCACCTCCCACCCCCATTCATCTTCACCCCTCTGCTCCCTCCCCTCCCCCCTTGGATCCTCATACACGTTCTACAATAAAGGTTTTATACAGTCCTTATGGACAAGTTAGCTCACTTAGCAGAATGCTCTCTAGTACTTCCCAAGTAAGGTAGTGATTTACAAAATCATTGCTCCTGCGTGGTGCATAGTATTCCATCGTGTGAACGTACCAGAATTTCTCACTTGCTTTTTACCATTTTGAGGAACTACCAGGCTGCCTTCCAAAACAGCTGCATCATTTTACATTCCCACCAGCAGTTTCTCTACATCCTCACCAATAACTGTAACTGCCTTAGATGCAGCCACATGAGTGTGACGAGGTAAGCTCACTGTAGTTTTTGATTGCTGTCTCCCTAACAACGAACGATAATAAGGACCTTTTCATGTTCTAACTGGCTTACTCATGCATTTGCCTTGGAGGAGTATCTGCTCAAATTCTTTGCCCATTTTAAAACTGAGTTGTATTTGAATTATCCAATTCAGTATTTTTTTTACTTCTACAATCCAGTGACATCTTTAAATTTTTTTTTTACTTTCTTGATGTAAAAAAGTTTTTTATGTGGATAAAGCCCAACTTATCTTTTACATTCTCTTTTATCACTTGCAGTTTTGGTGTTGTATCTAAGAAATCATTGCCTAAACCACGGCCAGGAAAATTCACTCCTGAATTCCTCAAAGAGATTTCCACAGTTTGAGTTAAATTTTCTTCCTGCATAACATGAAGTACATAGATACCCTGTTGTACCAGCATCATTTGTTTAAAAGACTGTTCTCTACTGAACTATCCTGCTCCTTTGTTGAAAATCCATTCACAATAGATGTTAGGGTTTATTCCCAGACTTGTCATTCTCCTTCAGTGATGTGTGTCAGTCACAGTTATTGTTGCTATGTGTCCTCTAGTTGGAACCCACGCATAGCTGGCCTTCTCACGGTGCCCAGGAGGAGACCGTCTGTCTCTACCCTGTGAAGAACTTCGTGGAGTTGAACTGCATGCTTTTGGGCTGAAAGTGCAGCTCTTCACCGCTAGGCCACAGAGCTCCTTAGTCAGTTACAGAGCAGAGGCTAAAGGAGCCCCCTTATGAACACTGTACAGAGACTCCGTGAGGAGCCAGGGGCGGCAGCATTACTGCACAAGCAGCACTGATAGAGGGAGGGGCTAGGATGGGGTAGGAAAGAGGAAAAGCACACGGTATTCCTGCCTCGCCCGGAGGTCCCAGGAAAGAGGAATAGGGAGGGCTTTGGAAAGAATGTGTGTGGCTCACAGAGCCCAGGGGTGGGGGAAGGTGGTGCCCTTGCTGTCCACTGGCCCTCCGCCTGTGTGCCTGCCTACCTCAGCACCTCACATTCTCCAGCTGCTTCAAGGAACCCAAGCTGAGCCTCCACTACACACCAGAGCCAAAGGCACTAGTGCTCAAAACAGCTCATCACTGAGCCCTGGAGAGAAGGAGCCCAGGGAGAGAAGGGTGGGCAGACACCCCAGTTCCACCCCCCGCCCCTGCCACCTCATGGTAGTGTGTGCAAAGCTGCCTTGGCTCATGGCGGTGGGAAGGTGCCTGTGAAACTCGAGATAAGGTGAGAATTTCACAAACTGCCTGCCTGTCCAGTGCCACTGCAGCTGCAGCCTTTGATCTGAAAGAAAAGCAGAAAAGCTGGAGGGTGTGGGACACCAGATGGAGGGGCTCTAGAAGACAGAGGTTCCCGGGACGCTGGTGTTTCTCTCCACCTCACCACTGCTCCCAGGTCACAGGAGTAGTGTCCAGGAGGGGCAGGGCAGGGCAGCACTGATGGCGCTGGGAGCATAGACACAGGCAGCCTGCCCAATGGAGTCAAACACGCTTTATTCAGTACAGGAAAGTCTGAACAGAGGGTCTTGGGCAGGGTTCCTGACATAGGGCTCTGCTTCAAATCCTGCTGTAAACAGAGGGGGAACATCAAGTAAACCACGCGATGAGGGGACTGGGTTCTGCACAAGGTCCAAGTTGGGTCACAGCACACAAACGTCACCTCACAGCACTGAGCACAAGGAAGCTGGGGCAGTGGGCTCTACCTATGGCCGGTGAAGCCTGGGACAACCAAGTGAGCAGGGAGGGAAGAGGGAATGTGGGGAGCCATCTGTCACGGAGGGTGGTGGGAAGCAATCTAGTCAGAGTGGCCAGGGCTGCTGCACCAATGACACATGATTAAAGGGTCCAAGCTTGACAACCAGGGGGTGGGGTGGGGGTCAGGGTTGCAGAGGAGGGGCCCTTTTGGGCCCTCATTACTGACTCTGGGGCCACATGGCCCTGCCAGCCTCCAATTGGCAGCCATCAAGGTAGCTGCCCTGTCTCTGACACAACTCCTGTGTTGTCCTGTCACTAGGGGTCAATTCAGAAGTGGGGAGGGGCCCTGGTGGGTGGATCAGGCTGTAGACAGGTCACCCTGATGAGGACAGCCCTGCATTTTCTGAAGACATCATGATCGGGGGTGGAGGCGTACCAGGGTCTCCCCAGGAAAAAGCATCAATCTGCACCCTCCCTCTGGACAGCACCTGGGCTAGCAGGGCCTGTGCATGGACTGAAGGAGCAGCCAACCACAGGGAGAGGGCGCGTCCTGCTCCGGAGCCAGGCAGGACCAGCTCAGGTCATTCAGGGAGATCTGGGAAGGAGGAGGAGAGGGTGGGAGTGGGAGGTAGGGTGGGAGGCGGTGCTGGGAGTCTTGGGACCAAGGGGATGATGGGGAAGCTGTCCATGACTGTCCGGCTGGGTCCAGCTAAGTTCCTGATTGACAAACTTTAGACTCAAAGGATTCATGAAAGTGTGACTGCGCAAACCAGGGCACCACTGGGAGCAGAGAAGGGGCTATCTGGCTGGGTGAAGCCAGGGGGACAGAGCTGGTATCCAGCCAAAGCCCAGCTTTTCTCTAGAAACTCACTTCACACAAAGGGAGGCCCAGGGAGGTGGATGCTAAGTGACTCACAGACACATGGCTAGGGATGGGGGTTACGGGGCAAGTCCTGACGCCCAGGGATCACAGCCAACAGGCAGCCAGGAACACAGCTAACCCCGGAGATGAAGCGGGTGGCCTGGGGCAGCCCCAGAGGGGCTCACTCTTCAAACTTCCCTTCCCGAATGTGTTCAAAGGAGAA
The DNA here is from genome assembly GCF_000299155.1 of Elephantulus edwardii. Lineage (NCBI taxonomy): Eukaryota > Metazoa > Chordata > Mammalia > Macroscelidea > Macroscelididae > Elephantulus > Elephantulus edwardii. The sequence goes on along the minus strand of NW_006400090.1, from coordinate 1,546,757 downwards.
GGGCAAGAACTTGAAGCCGTTCCCACTGTAGAACTTATTCTGGAACTCGACCCTGGGGAGGTAAGAAAGTTGTTATTCAATAGAAGCCATTGGAGACTTCACAGTGGGCCCCAAAAGATGCCTATGTCCCCTGGCCGCCCCTCAGCATCACTGCCCTAGAAGGACTTGGGGACCACAGCTCTGCCTTTCTGCTCCCGAAGCCCACACTGAGCCCACTTCCCACTCGTGTGCATTCAAAGCTCAGATGTTCCATGCATGAATATAGATCACTCTGTCCTCAGGTCCTGCTGTCTCTAATAGTAATGAATATTCATTCTGTGGTTGGATTTTTTTCTAGACTTTTCTAGGACTACACTCCTCATCTACTGCCGACCTGGGCACCTTCCTCAGGCTCCCTGTCCGGCCAGCACACACACAGCAGATCTCCAGGGAAGCCTTGTGCCAATAGGATAGATCCTGGGAAAAAGGGCCAAACACTACTGTGTTTGTGTTGTTTTCTTCTAGGGGGTGGGGAAGGAAGAGAGGGTTACAAGCAAATAGTGGCGGTTTCGATCTAGGGGAGGAAATTCCCAGGAAAGGGGGGAAGTTAGGAAGGGAAGTCTACTCAAAGCAACAGCAAAAATATTCTCCAACTACAAAAACATCTGAGAGGAAGAATTCTTCTCTAGGGAACTGAAAGGAAAAACAGAACCTTAACTCCCTTCCGAGGCAGTGAGTCCACCCCTGGTGTTGCCCTGGGGCCTTCAGACACCAGGGGATGGGAGAAGCCCTAATGTGTTAGCAGAGTGACAACGAGGCCGGGCTTCCCTGCACCCGCACCCTGGAGGGCTGCCAGTGACCAAACCACCACCAAATACGGGCAGAAAAATGCATGATTCAGAGGAGAAAGCGAAGGAGAACTGCCTGACGAATAGTTTCCACTAACGCTGTGTGACCCAGAGGCACCACATCTGCAAGAGGCAGGGCGGGGCTGTGACAGGTTCCAGGTAATGGGCCTGGGTCCCAGCCAAGCATCAGAAGCCGTCAGTTTTTCTGTCCCCTCTTCTTCCTTCAGGGAGCTCTGGTGGTTTAGTGGTAAGGGACTGTGCTGCCTACTCAAAGGTATGTGGTTCAAATCAACCAGCTACTCTGTAGGAGAAAGATGGGCACTCCCCTCCTGTACAAATTACTGCCTTTGGAAACCTGCTGGAAGGTCAGCTATGAGTCAGTTCCAGCTTGACGGTACATAACAAGATCTTTAGGGGGCTCTGGCGGCCTAGCGTAAGGAATTGCATTGAAAGATGGGTGATCTGCTCTCCAGATTTACTGCCTCTGAAAACCCGCTGGAGGGTCAGCTCTATATACATAGCATTCTCTTTCAGGCCTCAACAGGACTTCCACACTCCAAGCCCAGAGGGAGGAATTAAAGAGGGTGGGATGTGGCTTGAGGCACAGGAGGCCTGTTCATCAGCTGCACCACGTGGTCCTCACTGCCCCTTCAGTCCCAGGGTGCAGAGTGGGCAGCCTCAAGCAGGGTTTTCTGCGTGGGAGTGAGAACAGGCTGCTCTCAGCCTACATTCCACAGAGGCTGGGCCCACCTCCCACAGCCTCTCAGGCCCTGGAAGGCTTCCATCAGTGCCTGAGCCGAGCTCCCCCACAGAAAATAGGGTTGGGACAAGAGAGTGGGATAAGGCACAGATGAAGCAGCTTCCAAGAGACGCTATGCAGTGTGTAACTGTCCAGGCTGAATTCTTCATGTAAGGGTATTTCTGAACAATCAAAAAGATTTTCATGTCTTCCCTTCATTCAACAACAGAGCTCTTGACAATGGATAAGCCACATCAGGGAATTAGTCCATGACCTAGGGGCAAATCTTTGCTACAGTGAGTTATAATTCCTCTCATCCCATCCCATGAGGTGTCTAGGACCCTGTCTATCTCGCTGGCCCATTATACACCATTCTAATTCCAACCTGAGCGAATGGAGTAGCAACTTACTTTTCAGAAGCCCAACCCTCTATATGCCTCGAGCACACAGCAGGGCTCGGTGGAGGGGGGACGTGTGTTTCTGATGAGGGTGTTTTTTCTGCTTTGGGGAGAACTGTGGAAGATGACAGGCTGACCCTGGCACCCACCCGACACACCTCTCCCACGACAGCTGCTCAAGGTCAGAGACTTTGAGTGGGGTCTATCTCGAGGTCAGCTGACTTCCCACCCCTTTCCTTCCCTTCCTAGCTGCCCTCAACCTCCAATCAAAAGGCTGGAAAGCACTTGCCCTGTGTTCTCTCCACCCTCTCCTTCCCCAGCCAGGGAAGCATGTGTTTCCTGAGAGAGTTCAGACATGAACTTCTCCAGGCCTGGCTGGAGCAGGCCCCACCAACCACCCCTCTTCAGGAGTGTGCCCACTGCTCTGCTTGGGGACCTCCAGGGCCGGCCATGTACTTTCAGGAGCCAGTCACTGGCCATTGGAAGGGGCATCTTGGGAAGCCAGATGGACCTCTCTGTAACCCATCCAGCTCGAATACTTGGCAAAAGGCTTTCAGTGACCCAGAGGGACTAACTAGGGACCAGAGAGAGGCTGCTCCTTGCACGTAACAGGAAACGCCGTATCCTTGAGTGCCGGAAGAAGTTCTGGGGCCTCTTCTCTTCCCTGGTGGGTGTGATGGAGGGGAGCCATTGCTGGGGAGAGGAGTCTACGCAACTGACTCTGAGTGGTTGAGGGCTTGGACCGCATGTCTGTCCGGTAGCCCGGATGTGGAGGTGATGTCAGTCTGGGGCTACGTTTCTGGGTCCTCGATTCTCCTGAGGTAACCACTTCTTTGCTCCTCATGTTGTCCCTGTGAACTTTCTAATTCTTTACAGTCAGCCGGCCCCAGTTCTGCGCCTTTAACCAGCAATGATTTTTTGAGTGTGCACACCTGTATGTGTCTTAGCTCGACTAGGTGAGATGGGAAAATGTTCTTGGTGGAGGTAGGCCTGGGACTTAGCTCTCCCACTGTAAGTACATTTAACTCCTACCTTAAATCAGTGTGGTGCCTACAAAATTTTAACTGTGTCATTTTAACAAATTATAGCCAGGCCTTAGGTTTCTTCTAACTGTGGTAGACAAGAAGGCTAAATGCTCTTTACATGGTGGGTGGGAGGAAATACCATTTTAGCCGATTAGTACACTAACCTAGAGTTTTCAAAGGTCTCACCCGCTTTTGACTCTTGTGCAAGAATCTCATATTGTTGTTAGGCGACCCTATGCATCACAGATCTGAGTCCTATCCTATCCTGTGCCGTCCTTATCTCTGATACACTCAAGCTCACTGCTGCTGTAGTCACTGTGCCAGTCTATCTTTATGGAGGTCTTCCTTTCTTTCGCTGTCTCTCTACCCTATTGTTGTTAAGTGTTGTCAAGTCTAGCACAACTCATAGCAACTCCATGAACAAAAAACCTGAACTGAACCCTGTTCTATGACTATTGTCATTTCTGTAAATTCATAGTGTTTCCAGAAGCATGTTGTTTAGGAAGTGGATACTCCTGTTTCCAAGCCTGTCTTAATCTGGGAGCTCCACCAAACACTGTCCACCATGGGTAACCATCATGGTATTTGACACACCAGTGGCAGTGTTCAGTATCATAGCAACCTCAAGTTACCTCAGTACAGAAAAATGACAGAGTGGTGCTGGTGCCACTTAGTAGAATGTTTGTCCCAAGTCCCAAATTAACACCAGGCCCCAGGGCCCAATAGACTTTTAAATACAAAGGCCTGCCCACTAGGTCCTAACTGACTCTAAACAAGAGACTTACAGGCCACAGCTCACTGTTGGCTAAATCCAGCAAATCCAATCAGCTCACACACGTTTGTGACTAAAATAAAAAACAACCAAATTGTCCACATCCGACCCTCAACCAAAACAAGTGAACCCACCTTCCAGAATCCACTTCACACATGAGCCTCCTAATTGGCCCTCCACCCTTAGTGGTTGAATATTTCCTAGAATCAAAGGCTTCCTCTTGTCCCCACTGAAGAGACTCAGGATGTGTATTACAAGGCAGCCCTTACTTCAGAACCAGGAAACCCCTGCTCAATGCCAGTGGTAAAGTGAGAGCTAGGAAGGAGCTGTGGCTGGACACCAGGAAAAATAGCAGCAAGTCCCCGTAGCCATTTTCAGCATGCCAGCTGTTGTCACCCTTCACAAGATGGCCACAGCTTGGACAGAATTCTTGCAGTCCAGGCTGGACTGGGAAGACCCAGGAATCCTGGAAGCACACCCACATTCAGCCAGGAGGGGGCGCACGAGCACTGCTTTTCAGTGGTGGGGTGGAGTCCTCCCATCCTCCCACCGAGCCTCAAATGATCAGCTTTTAAAAGTTCCACAAAGGAGGGTTTCACACATTCACCTTTTTACTCACTACTTCTAACTAGTAAAGAAAAAGTAAAGCATCTAGCATCTAGGTCTGGCCTGTTCCCTGCAAAGCCAAGCGGCATTTAGTACAAAGAGGCATTCAGCACCATGTGCCTCCTCCTGGACTCTCCCTTCTACACGAGCTAGAGTGGCTTCTTCACAGGGACTGAAGCCAGGTACTCCCGCTCCAGGGCATCCTGTCTTAAGCAGAGCCTGAAGTATCTATCACACCTTAGGTGCCACAGCAGACACTTCGGATGTGCACTGTTCAACATTTAGTAAAAATCAGTTTGTCTCTATTAAATATTATCCTCCCTTGTACCTCAAAAGACAGAAAGGGAGGATCAGAGAGGTAAATGCTTTGCACAGCTGATTCTGACAAGAGCTGAATTCAAACCAAGGTCAGCCAAACACGGAAGGCTGTCCACTCAATATTCTCTCAGTCACATTCCTAAGGACACAAGAAGACACCTTCATGGGACAGCCACAGTGAGACCTAAGGAGAAGTAAGCCTTCTGACAAGCAAACATGACATCCCAAATGGCCTCAGCTCACTCAGGACTTGCACAATGGGGCTGAGCTCTGGAGATGAGGCTCAGACAGGCTTCCATGTATCCTGAAAGCTGTCTGATAGCTCCTGAGAAGGCAACTTTATGGCTGGAATAAAAATGGGGCATACTGTTCCCTCAAGCCAGGGGCTTGGGGCAGAGAATTGAGTAGGAAAGGCAGGCAGCCAAGAGGGCAAGAAAAAGTGAGTCACCACAGGCTGGTTACTCAGACATTCCCTCACCCTGAGTGGCTGAGGAAGTGTGCTGGGGAGAGAGGCCGCTGATAAGCTGAGAACAGTGGAGCTCGCCAGCACTCTGAAACACGCACCACTCCTAAGCTGGCCAAGAGGGAGGCATGGAGGGTGGAAACCAGGCCAGAGAAGGCGGCCTCAATTAAGGCAGCAGGATGGATTCTCCTTAAAGCTAATTAAGAAAGAATAAGTCTCTCGTCTTTCAGTGTCATGTAACTTAGAATAATAAACAGCTGAGGTTTTATGTTTGATTTTTTTTAAGCCAAACAAGTGAAAAGGGTTTATTACAGCAGTAAGACAGAGGCATAGCTAATGAAAGGCGAACAATGCAAAAGAGTTAAAGTGAAAACGGAAGGGAAAAGAGGTAAAGGATCCCTGGAAAAGACAGGAGTGAACCCAAACCTTATAAGCATGCTGTCAGCAGAAAAGGAGGAAAAAAAGAGCAATGGCTGAGTTTTTGAAATGGTTTAGCTGTAACTAAATCAAGGAAGAAAAATCAAAGATAAGGGGAAGATAACCTCTACCCAGTGCTCAGGTTGAGATTTTTTATTTTCTTGTAGGTTTGGGGAACTAATGGAAGGGGTCTGGCCCTGAGGTCACTAAGCCTACAAAGATCCAGTCTAGATCTTTTTTTTTTTAATTTTTATTTTATAATTTTTGTATGTGTACCGTCAAATCGGATCTGACTGGTACAGGAGGAGATTGACCCTCCTCCAGCTGAACATCTGGTGGATTTGCACTGCACACCTCTGGGATTGCAGTGCAGCTTCCTGCCACTAGGCCACCAGAGCTCCCCCAGTCTAGGTCTTCTAAAGGTAGGTCAGGAAGGACTGTGTGTATCTCTGGGAAGGGGTCCAGAGCTTCTAGTTTGAATTCCCCCCAAAGAAAATATAATACAAGGGAAAACTGGAGACTCAAAGAGTCTGTTTTGAGCTCAGGATGGGAAATAAAATCATGTTACCAAGCTACTTTGAAGGAAATAGCAAAAAATAAGGCCCCAGGAATAGATGGTATACCAATTGACATATTTCAGCTAACAGATGCTGCCCTGGATGTGCTCACCAAGTT
>NW_006400090.1:1519697-1539247 GCF_000299155.1 Elephantulus edwardii | reverse complement strand
GGGTGTGTCAGAGGCAATGCAATTGGCACAGGATAGAGCAGGGTTTAGGGCTGTTGTACATAGGGTCGCTATGAGTCGCAAACGACTCAACGGCAAATAACAACAACAACAGCAACCCAATTTTCAGTATAAGTATGTCCCATGCCACATTTGGGACATACATTAAAAGCATGTGTTGTGCATCTGAAATGTAAATTTAGTTGGATGCCCTGTATTTTTATTTGTAAATGTGGCAACCCTAGTTGAGGTCACAGTCTACTCCCTGAGGGTTGGCTGTCTCCACAGATTTGTGGGTACAACAAAGAATTTTTCTTCTTTGGTCATTGTGACCAAATTTCTAATACACACGAAGCAACTGAAAATGCCTGCCTTTTTAATTGTGCTTTTGGCAGGGAGTACTGAATAGTCCATCACCAAAAAGGATAAACTTGTCCGTTTTGTAAGAATTGAAACCAGGGACGTCCTTAGAGGCAAGGATGGTGAGACCTTGCCTCATATACGTGTTGTTGAGAGGGGCTAATTCTTGGAAAATAACATCATGCTGGCAAAGGTGAGGAAAAGAGAAAGAGGGGAGGACCCTCAAATGAGGTGGACTGACACAGTGACTGTGACATTGCCTATCAGCATATCAGAGATAGGCCAAGGTTCAGAGTTAATACTCATAATGTTACTGTGAGTCGTAGTCAACTTGATGGCCAATAGCAAAACATGAAATGTTTCCCACAAATTAGCATCAAATCAATTTGGATTTAGCAATTCTGTACAACAGAGTAGAATTGATCCACAGGGTTTCCAAGGTCATAAATATTTTTTAGAAGTAGAAGTATTTCCTTTGTAGAGCAACAGGTGAATTTTAATTACTAACCATTTAGTTAGCAGTTATGTGTTAAATCACTGCACCACTAGGGATCCTTTTAAGCTATATTCTATGTTAAACACACTCTCTCTCTCCTACAAATCCAGGAATTCCCTCACCACACAACAGATGTGTCAGGGGTCCTTGCCCAAGGACTACAGGCACATGGCAGAACAAAGGTATTAACCCAGCTACCAAGAGCTCTAGCATCTTCCTGGACTTACAGTCTATCTTCAGAGCTACTTTCTTACTCTGGAGACAAGAGAAAAAGTATATGCCAGAGCTAACGGGAAAAGCCAGAATCAAATCCCAAAGGAACAAAAGCCCTAAACCACAGCTGCTCTTTCAACCATAGTTAAGGGCACTGAGAATACTCAAGGCAGGGAGATGTGGTCCCACAACATCCAGCAGTGATTTCTGCTGCAGGTCACGGAGAGGTGGCTCCCTGAGTGCAATGATGAGAAAGTGGGCACTTCCTGCTTGCTGGACACCATACCCCAGTGAAGACTAGGATCGTGTTTAAGACAGAAGCCCAAGATGCCCACCCCTCCTCTCGTCAGTGCACTTGTCCTAGCCCCTGCTCACCAGTGTAACCGAAGGGCGTGGAGGAAGGCTGAGAGGCCCTCCATGATCAAGAGGATGGCCACAGTCAAGGTGGCAAAGGCCGCAAAGATGAAGAACAGCGCCAAGCCTCCTCCCAAGCTCTTCACGCTCAGCCCCATGTGGATCACCATGGTCCAAAGCACCTCAGACAGCTCTGGTGGAGGGGAGAGACACAACATCAGTTGACAGTGGCAAGTGGCAGCTGATGCTCTTGTGTGTGGCTCTGCCACGCCCATGCCTCACCTGCAGGCCTTCCGGTGGCCCTTATGAAACCACTGTGTGCTGTGAACCTGGGAAAAGTGCTGACTCTGTCTAAACCATTACTGTGCTCCCTGCATTTAGGATCCTCAAGAATTGTAGAACCTTTAAGCAATTCCACTCTACTCAAAGTCCCACCCAGACACGGAAAGACCATCATTCTCAGTCTGGGAAAGCTATACTCACGTGCGTGAGCAAGGCTGAGGGCCCAGAGCCGCAGGTAGGAGGCAGTGTTGGATATGCAGCCCAGGCAGTACTCGATGGTGTGAATGGCCTGGTGGACCATGGTGTCCCCAAAGTCAAACTGTTGTGGGAAGAAACCAGAGAGAAGATAAGAGGCAGGGTGGAGAATGTGCTAGAAGCCTTGTCCGTGGAGCCTGGGTCTGAGCACTGTCACTAACTCTCCTGAGTGACGGCAGGGGGTTACACTCTCACGCCCAGCACCTCGCTCACCCTGGAGGGGCCTGCACGACCCAGCTTTGAACTGATTACTTGTAGCTGCACTCTTCAGCTCTGCCTCCCTCAGAGATCCTGCCTGAGTTAGCCCCCAGCTTGGACACCCACTCTCCCCTCACACAGTGGACTGTAATGAACCACGTCTTGATTACATTTTCTCAGCACATTTGTTTTTTCTCCTGTTAGGCCCTGAGCTTGAAGGGAGTGTTTGCCCAGTTAGAGCACTTGGTAAATAAAAGAACCTCCTGGATGTGGCACCACAAGGACCTGGGGGGGAACCCTGCAGTAGTTGATCCCCACCTTCCAGGCGCTGGCAAGGAAGCACCCCTGTTCTGTGTAACCCACCCAGAGCAGGAAGGGTCACACCCAGGGGGCAGACACCAGGGGAGGAGTTCCTGGAGAAGATATTGAACCTCTGCAGTCACTTAACGACTTTTACAGCATTCTGGGGGCAAGATACCCTCTTTATCCTTTGTGATATCTAGAAGACTAAATAGGGGAAACTTTTGCAGAAGCGTCACAAATTCCACCACGGCCATTTCATTAAGGTCGAACAGTATCTCTTGTTTGCATTTTCCTCACCCTTCCTTTATTCCTGGTTTTCTTTTCAACACCATGAACTATTTCCAGAGTAAAGGGGTGGGGCAGAAGCAAGCTGCTGGGAGTTCACTTTTAAGACTGTTCCACGCAGCTGGGGTGAATACCAGTGTAAAGCAACTTGGCATCAAGACACACCAGGTGCTCTTCACGGGCCTTCATGGTCCCAGGTAGAGCAAACAGCTGTCCAGTCCCGCTGTCTCCTCCCACGGAGCCCAGAGCAGAACCTCAGCAGCATGTGCACGCAGGGTGGGAAGCAGCTCCTCTTGAGGCCTCGGTTAGGGCCAAGGGCAGAGTCTATTTTCTATCACAGATTCTTTCAAGACTCACGTGACTCCCAAAGGATACCCGAAATGTCTTGGGAAATTGATGCTGGCAGGGCATGAGAAAGGGGCTGGGCCTCGAGGGCCATCACAGCCCAGGCTGCAGCTCCAACCCACCACTGCTGGCCCAGCGCTTCCTTTTCTCCCACCTCTATCCATACTCAGTGTTATTTCTGGTTTTTCTCTTTGAACAGACTCTTCAAATCTCATAGCTGATGAAAATCCCCAATTCTAAGTGAATGGCATTCCCACCACTACTGGCTGTCACTCAGAGAAAAGAAGTCTGCTATACGCTCGGCAAAGGGAGTGGCCACTTGGCTGAGTCTACCAGGGCCTCTCAGCATTTTAACTCCACCTTGAGTTTCTCCTATTAAAAAAGGAGAGGAGAGGAGGATAGACTGTCACTTCGGCCCCTTCATTCCCAGCTTCGCCTCTGCAACCCTGGGCAAGTTGACTCATCTATACAATAGGGGAAATACAGTTACCTACCTCAGAAGATGTGAGCATTTTATGAGCGATCCATTCAGGCATGGAGCAGGGGTCTGCCACTCAGCGTGGGCCCTAACTATGGCGGCAAGGAAGCCGACTTTGAATTTCTGCCACCTTCCTGCATATGTTCCCCACCCTGGCTTCCTTTCCACCCATCCACTCCTTCCTCACCCTCCTGCACCCTGGCTTCTGCCTTCTCCACAAGCCAGTCCCAGGAAGGTCACACTTCCCTCCCAGTGGTTAACGCTAACGTTCTGGAGTCCCAGCTGCGCAGGGGCCACTATCACCTCTTCGCTTCCTCGCGAGCCCCTTGCCTCCCCCTGGTTTTCCTCCTTCCACTCTGGATTTTCTCTCTCAGTGTCTGTCATTTGCTTCCTTATAAGCCGAGGGTTACCTGGAGCTCCGGCCTCAGCCCTTACATCTTCCTGTGAGATCACCACTCAATGACCACCACCAGTAGTGACTTTCAAATGGACACAAGGCCACTGTGCACTGCCTATTTACATCCAGCTGTGTACATTTCCTCCTGGGACGCCACGGGCACTTCCAACTCAACACTATCCAAGATAACTGATTGACTACACTACTCTGACCTCACAGGACCCATTTCTTCTACACATCCATGTCTAATGAGGAGGAATTTTATTAGGGGAACTGCCCTGGCACCCAAGTCTGGGCATCACTCTTGAATGCTTACATACTCTGACTCTCTAGAGCCGTCAAGGTGCTAACCTTTTACCTACTTACTACCTCACATCACTCCCTTCCTTTATAACACTCCTTGCATATCCTTACTTCACTCCCGGCTCTTGAATTCTTTCCCCACTCTTATGAGACTGATTGATTTCCACACAGTGAAACTGCCCTTTCTCTAATCCAATACACCTACATACGCATCATTACTACAGGTATTTTTGGCAATGCCTGTGTCACTTCCAGTTTCACGAGGCTTTCTAATGGCTCCCTGTGGCCCAAATGTCCTGCTATTTCTGATCTCTGCCAATCTCCAGTCTCATTTCTCACTGTTCCCCAACTCACTGTGTGTTAGGCAAGCTGAATACAAGCTTACCCCACACACATGATGGCCTCTGACAGTAAGTATACATACTGGTGAGTCTGTCTCCTCCCAGCCTGCAGAGACTCCTGCTTGACCAGACTAAGCTTTGGGAGTCCTTTCCTGGTCCTGCTACGTCTGCCCACCCCAGGATTTATTTAACGCCCTCTTCTGTGCTCCTGCAGCATACTGGACACACCTCTAGCACAGTACTTGCCACTAGACTGTCTTCTCAATTTGTCTGGGAGCTCCTTGAAGGCAAAGATTGTGGGGTTCCCCCCTCATTTTCTCTGCAGCACCACACACAGTGCACAGCAGGAGGAGGATGGATGAATGAGTAGACGGTGGGATGGATGGATGAATGACTATGGGTGGGATGAATGCACTTGGACAGAAATAATGGGAGGAGAGGTGCTGCTGACCCTTGCTAAGAGGTTACAGCCTTTAAAGACTTCCCAGACAATCAGCTGGCCTGGTCTGCAGTTGGCCTAGGTGTGCCCCCACAGACAGGGAGTGCTGCTTCCACGGGGCTGGAGCAATGCCCTACACGGGCACAAAGGTTTTCACAGTCAGGGGAAAATGGGCAAGTTCTAGAAGAAGTAGGCTAGACAGTTTTGTTTTGCTCTTTTTAAACTCTGTTTTGTTTGAAATCTTTAGATAGTTGCTGCGGTTATCTAAACGTGGCGTTAGGGAACTAGACTGTGTGTGCCTGATAAAGATAAAATGTTATGACTATTCAGCAAGCTAAAGGGAGCTGCATGCCACATGAGCTGGGTGGCCAGATGGAATGAAAATCTGCTGTATTTACATGTCCAACCTTCTGGGGCAAGGCTACAAATGTAGATGCCAATACAAAATACCACTCTAAACATGATAATGGTACAGGGTGTTTAACATAAAGGTATTTTGAAAGCAACATGGTAGAGAGTGTGTTACCAGGAGGCTCCTGACTGACATACGGGCACTCCCACCAGCCCTTACTGGTAGCTCAGCCAGCGACTGGACAGGCGCGTGACCTGGAAGAACACTGAGCTTCCCTAATGCTAGTGAGGGTGCCTTGCTAGGCCTCGGGAGGTCAAAGCCCTGTTTTTACACAGCGGTTTTTCCATTCCCATCATTCCCATCCTACTGCTCCCTTAGCCCAGGAGAGCTAGGCAGGCAAGAAGTGCACAGTTCACAAGTCTATGTATTTTACAGAGAAGTTTTGGGGGAAGATATAAACAGTGCAGCAAGGCCTTAAAAACCCAAATCCAAATTCACTTAGATGGAGTTTTTTCCTGGGGTGCATCTGAGAGGCAAAGCCACCTTCTGAAAGCCACGTGGGCCACATGGAGGAGGACAGCTGACCCTGAGCAAAGGTGCAAGCTTCAAGCTGATGAGGGCAGCAGGAAGAGACGGGCTGCATCTCAGAGAGAGGAGGGGGAGCTGTGCACACACGCACTCGGAGGAGCAGGAGGAAACACAGCTGCTCCCAGTGGCAGAGAAACCACAACGTCACAGGAGAGGATGGCCGAGGTGAGTGGGGCTTAAGCCCCAAAGGGAGTCACTTCCAGAATGCCAATGCAGACATTACTTGTAGCTCCTTTAAAAGCCATTCTCAGAGGTGTGAGCTCAGCAGAGTCGATGAGACAAGGACAGAGGTGACTGACACGAGATGCAGTTAATGGAGATGAGCTTTGTCAGAGCACAGGTTGACACACTGGTTACAAGTGCCAGTGAGATGCAGGATGCACAGTGTCATGTGGGGCCCCGGGTGCAACAGGGTCAGCAGAGTGATCACAAGGATGGGAAGAGAAGCCCCAGATAAACAACACAAAGGCAGAGGCAGCTTTTTCTTACCACTTCGTCCTCGGAAGGCTTGAAAACATAAATGTACACTTAGTAGGGAGCCACATCACACACAGAATCACAAGTCATGAGCACAAGGCACGTTGGAGGAAGAACTCAGCACATACAGAAAGCGAAAGCAGGGTGGAAAGCACTGAGATACGTATTGGTAAAAGCCCCTCCTGACCGTGGCGATTTCCTTGTTAAAAAGTGGCCAGACTGAAACATGCAGCCACTCGGGTGTCAACCCCTATTTGCTTTAGAAAGAACGTAACAATGGATGAGATCCAAAAGTTCAGTTTTGACGTTTTAATGCAAGGAGACTGAATTAAAAAAAAAATACCCCAAACAACTGAGCTTTGAGGTGTTTTAAAGAAATGTTTAGAGAGGCTTTCCTATTTTTTATTCTCCCTATAAAAAGTAGGCAAGTAACTTAATTTTTCAGAAAAAGGGTAAAACAAACTATCTACAAGAACAAATCAGTGGGCTAGGACTTTGAAGGGATGAGGGATTAATTACCTCCATTTCAGTTAGGATGCTTCCTGAAGGGGTGAGGAATGAAGGAGCTCTGGTCAATGGCCTGTTGGTGGTCGTAAGAGCTGGGATATTGGGCCTATGCTGCCTGGGGGCCTGGGGTTAGTCACTTAGATCTGGAGGCAGCATGCTGCGTGCAACATGGATTTCGGAAGCAACAACAGAACAAAACTGCTCTGAAGGTTAGGTCAATGGCCCGCTGAAAAAAAATTTTGCCACCCTAAGAGCGCCACAAGGCAGGCTGATTATTAGGATTCTAAGTTTTCTTTTTTAAGAAGACTGGAGCGTGGTCTCTGAGGAACACAAGACGAGGACTGGCCAAGGTGGAAGGAGAGGAGGCCCACACCACTGGATCTTACCTCTTCCGCGTCCTCTGAGTGGGTGGAGAGCTGGTCATGCTGAATAATCTCAGCATCCTCCTCTGTCGGTCCGTTGCCCACCCTGATCCCACCAAAGTTGAGAGTTCCCTACACAGATGAACAGAAAGAGTAGAATTTGCCTGGGCTTTAGTGTGATATTCTGTGAGGTGGGGAAGGGCAATGATTAGTACAACAAACCTCAGAAAAAAAGCATACATACTAACAACAGAAAAAAAAAATATATATCCACTGGTCAAAATAGCTGAATAAAAACCAATCCCCACCTGAGCTCTGGCCCCGTCCCAGCCTACATGCACCACCTCGTCCTGCTGCCGAAGAACGTGCAGCTCTGCCAGTGGCACAGACACCAGCTGCACCTTGGTCAACACTCAGAGTGCTGTCTGAACAAAATGCTCAAATGAACAGACTCTCTGAAGTACATACGTCTCTGCACCACACCTCTCTAGAACTATCGAACTTTCTATGATGGGAGAGAGCTGAATGATCTACCCAGGTCCGATAAACTCTCAACAGGAGCCCAAGAGTTCCAGCAACCTCTCCAGGAGTGTGATGTGTCCTGCCCAGGAACAAAGGACTTCCTAGGTCAAGGAAAGGGAACAAACCTCCACGTATGTTAGCCTGTGGCTAGAGGAACATTAAAGGGTTAAAAAAAGAAAAAGAAAGAAGAGATGCTCTTTTCTTGAAAACATTTGTTCCTTTTCACAGCACAGGTAGTTTTCAGCAGGGTTTTCATATGCAGAATTGAGGCAAAAAGACTCATTTCATGGAGCTCAAAAAACAGGTTAAATTGGGATAAAGTGTGACAGGTACCAATTGGAGCCAACCTGCCACCAAGGGAAGAGCCCAAGATGCAGCCCTCAGGACCACATTACACAGTTCCATCGAGGGAGTGAGTGGAACAAGGTGAGAGCTAGAGGACTGCTCCTGCGAAACAGTGTCCTGATGGCAGCATGGATAATACACAGGCACGCCTGGTCCTCGGACAGAGGTGGCATCCTCAGCTCAGACTTCAGTGCCAGGCAAATTCTCCCTCTTCTACCATGGCTCTCAGGAGCATCAGAATCACCCTGAAAGTGGTACTTCAGAGAGTCTCATATTAACAAACTTTTTCCATAGAAACTATAAAATTATTAGGTCTGGAATGAGGTCCAGACATCTGTAATGAAAATAAATATCATCCTAAAGAGAAAGTATATAATCACTGGGGAAGGTCTATCAGAATTTAAATTCCAGTGCCAGCAACATTACACTTGCAAAAACTTTATAGAGATATATGAACAAGGATGTTTCCAGCATTAATCACTGTTATAGATCTCAAACAATTGGAAACAACCAACACGTTCATCCACAGTGATTATATAATTTTGGTTCATTCACCAGAATCGTTTATGGACTATTAGGCAGCCATAAAAAAGAGTGATGCATCTTTATATGAATCAGAATGAAAACATCTCCAAGATAAATTTTAAAATTTAATAAATTAAGGGGCAAAAACCTTGACAGTTTAAAACATTATTTATTTTTATCAATATAAATGGAACTCTGGTGGCCTAGTGGCAAGAAGTTATGCTGCAATCCTGAAGGCATATCCTTCGAGACCACCAGCTGCTCCATGGGAGAAGAATGAACAGTCTCCTACCATGTGATTAACTGCCTCTGAAAACCCACCAGATGGTCAGTTTGGGGTTATTTCCAACTCTATGTACACAACAAAACAGGTATACACTGGTAGGTTTTGAGGTTTTGAAGGAAAAGTTCTAATAACACTGTGAAGGAGGAGATGCCCTGGGGAGGCAGTCAGGCTGTGCTTTTTAGTCAGTACTATTTATTCTATAACCAAAGACACTTTTGATTTAGCTTTCTTTTATCACATAAGGAAGGGCCATTAGACTATGTGCAATTTTTATTTCTTTCCACTTAATCTGTTTTAATATGCTATGGGGGGGGAATTTAAAGTTCACAAGGTGATTCTGATGTGTGGCTGGGTCTGAGACCCACTGCAGCTCTGGGCATCTCCATATCATGTGTGTATTAAACCTGATGACCCTGAAGAGATGCAGAGCCTGTAAGCCTAGCTGCAGGGCACCCCAGAGGAGCCTAGGTTGGGCAACGGGGTACAGAAGGTGGGCTCAGGCTTGAAGTCTCCTGAAGCAGAAAATCATTTCTGGAGTTCTCCTTACCCAGCAGATAACATGAGGAGCAGACAGGTGAAATCTCCCCAGCCTGACACTACTAGATGTCTATTCTAAACACAGGAAACGAGAGGTACAGGAAGGGGAATCAGAGACATACAAACAACAAATTTAAAAGAGAGAGAGGGGAATTAAAAAAAAAGGAACTATTATACATTGCTTATCAGCAAGAGGACACAGAACAGAACAAAATCAGATCAGTATTCAAATCCTCAACACTTTGGTAGGGGCTCTGTTGAAGAATGATCACCCTAATGCTTTCAGGCTGTTCTCCAGACAGAGATGTGCACAGGCCAAGGAGGCTCTGGGAAGGTACAGCCTCCCGGCCTGGAGACTTTGACCTGGGAGAGCAACACAGAAGAGGGGTGAGGTATAAAAGCTCCCACATGTTCTCAGCAGCACATCTTCTATGTATTTAAGGTAGCAGAAAGAATAGTACATGGAAAGAACATCAATGAATGGGCTACCAAATCACTAAAGGGCTTTTCTTTTTATCCTCATAACAAAGGAGAGAGTAAAGTCCCAACCTGAAAGTAATTTTAAGCAGCAACATTAAAATATCTTCTAACTCAAAATATCAGCCCTTTAAGACTAGTTCTGGAAGGATGATTTCAAATAGCATAAAATGACTGGAAGCACCTATAGAAGATATTTAGTTATTTAAATATTTTATTTTCTGTGAAAGAACATGGTCTGACTAGAACACAGATGTACTTTTCCACTGGGATTTTAAGACTCTTACCTAGAATACACTGGGCTAATTTAGATATTAGCACAAGATAGTGTCAGTTAAAGAGATTTTTTAAAAAGACAAATATTCAAAAGCCCAACATACAAAGCATTGTTCCTTGAGTCACGAAGTAGTTGTGAAAGTGGAAGAACAAGACAGAAGACGCTTTTGGTTGTGATGCCAGACGTGTAGTACACACAATGAGACACAAAGGTGAGCGGAGGTCTCACTGGAGCCATGGGGACACAAGGGCTTCTGAGTCCCTCACAAAACAGCGGACCCCACTATGCTTCTGAAGGAAAGAGGGTAAGTCATTGCTAAAGAGGACTATCTTACGTCCAAGCATCATGCTGAAGTAGAATTTTAAAGTGCAGGAAAACCAATCTAAAATCACAGAGATGCTTTCATTTCCAGGCTGAAAAAATCATCTAACACATTGGCCCAAATACAGACATGAAAGTGGATGAGTCCAAGAGCTGCTGCCTTGGAGTAAGATAATGGGACTCAGAAAAGTACAACAGCAACTTTGGTTTCATGGACATGACTGTACTTACATATTTGACTAGAAACTTAGTAGACCAAGGGTAAAGATGGTATCTGAATCTATTCCTAAGAGGTGGAAATCTCTTCTGCCATCATTTCAAGGAGGAACAAGGGCATACTTCCCAAGAGCATGCGGGCTCCATGCTCTCCGTACAGTTTAAAGAATCCTGCTGAACTGATTGTCACCTCTTTAACACAATGTGATGGTCTGCTGGTTGGAATTGCACTCACTGTTGCAGCCGCTGCTGCCTCTAGTCCCTGCTGGCTCGGGGTTGGGCTGACTGGGGCCTCCACAGGTTGCCCTTCCTGATAGTGAATGGAAGAAAAGAGGAAAGGAGAAGAAAACAGAAGAGGGAGGGAGTGAAGGGGGAGACGAATGGAGGGTACATGGGAGGATGAAGATGGTCAGAAAAGGGAGAAGGAGGGTCTTGTAACTCAGCTGTTCCAACAGGGGTAATACTCAAACAGCTGTACAAGAGTCATGCAACAAGATCGTTGGGATTTTCCCAGAGTGTAGTAAGGAAGCACTCTTGGATAGCCAGAAACCACGCACAACACTCAACATTTGGCAACTTAACTTTGTATGTGTGGAGAGAACTCACACACATGCACTGAGTGAACACATGTATGTATGCTGCTTTTGAAAAAGAAAAAAAACCACCACTAACAAAACCGTAAGTAAAACAATGTGCTTTAAAGCAAACCTTTCCCTAGGTGTTTTTGTTGGTAAGAGTAGCATGGTCTTATTTTAAAAGAAAATGTTTCCTTGTCAGCTCTGTGGTTGCCCAGACAAACCACAGGTGTGGGTTTGTGTGTCTGCAGCATCTACAGCCTTGCTCTGGCTGATGCTGCATGCTGACAGGCCCGGGCCTGGGTTTTGATGAGCACAGAGTAACACCCAGGGCAGTTCAAAATGTAGGACTTGTTCTGTCTATTCTAGCTCCTCAAAGCTGAAGCCAGATGTCTGCACGGCAAACACAGTCTGTGACTCCAACAGGACCCGTGCTTTGGGTATGCAATGCAAATGTATTTGAAGAGTATATAGACTTGTGAACACTTAAGAGTCTCCAATGGGGAGGCTAATTTAATTGACTTTATCTAAAAAAAAAAAAAAAACAAACCCCAATCAGGTCTAGTAGCTTTTAGCAACAAAAAATACACCCACCAAATGCTTTCTCCTCAAATATTGATGGCGAAGGACCAGTGGTTTAAACAGTAGCATCCAAGGAACACACAGTAGTGCAACTACTACCAGGAAACACTGGATTCCTTTCTGTAATGAAGGAGAAGACATACACATCAAAGTCCATTAATTAAACATATAAGTTTCCAACTACAGCACAAATTTCCATCTAAACAGAGTTTTTTCCTCTCTAACTAACCTAAAAATATCAATATCCAGTTTCTCAAAATAATAGCAGATGTTATGGCAAAACTCAGGAACAAACTGACCTATAGAATGGGAATTCTAAGTCTTACCATTTTAGGATACAGAAATCATAGAGAACATTTCCAATGTATGGAGGATGGGCTGAGTTTAGATCTGGGAGGCATAGAGTGAAAAATCAAATACTACAGAAAGATGATTTTCCTGAGCTTTGTCTGGGTCAGAGAAATATGTGGCTTATAGTAACCATCTAATTAAGACAGCCCACCTCTGGATTGACGCACCTGTCCAGAGTACAGCATTGTATTACCAGAGTCTGGGTAAGAAAAGATGAACATATTTATAAAATGGATCAAGAGGCTTGGTGCTTTTTCAGAAGTATGAGCATCATAGGCTGTCCACTTGTAAAAAATGAGGATGACCAAGTAGCCAAACAAGGAGGTTATGAAGATTATTTCAGGTATAAAGCCAAAGTAGATATTCAGGGGTTTCTTGAAATAGCTAAAAAGAGAGAGAGAGAATGTTAAGAGTGTGCAGCTGTGGGCCCATCCCTACATGGGACGGAGTCCTCAATCTGTCTACTTCATGTCTTCCTTCATTTATGCAGCTGCAGCCAAACATACTAGAAGCAAAAAGACTTCAGAACGAACTCTCACTGCCAAACTCTGTGACCATGAGCTGTCTGTGTCATCGTCAACTAAAAAAAAATGACTTAAAAATCCACATATTCTTACAAACAGTTCTCTAACTTCATGTGAATTATGTGGTGAAGAAGGAACTCGTTTTGATGAAAATTGTTAAAATTTTTTTTCTTTTTATGACTTTTATTAAATCCTTACAAAACTCTGGCGTTCATAGTTGGTGTAAAGGGAAAACTTTTGAGCTGGATCAGTTCACCTGGTGCAATAAAGGTAAAGTGCTTGGATGTTTCCCCCCACTTTTAAAAACATCTGAAAAAAAATTTGTCTTTCCACATCTGGACATTGGAAGACTGTGTCCCTGGACCGCTTTCACAGTACGAGCTCAGCTGGCCCTTCTGGCGTGTCACCATGAGCTGCTCGCCAACCCCCTCAGGCGGAGGGGACCATGTTTCATTCTGGTTACAAAAATGCAGGGAACCCACAGTTGCAAAAGTGGAATCACTGGGGGTGGAGAAATGGTGGGGCTTGGAGGGTAGGCGGCCAGTACCCCAAGCCCGCTTGGAAGAGCAACAGCGCATCTTTGGAAAAACCAGTCCACAGCTCCAGGTCAGCGGAGAGCCAGGGAGAGGGCACTAGACCAACACCCCCCGCCACCGAGATGGTACTGATCATTCCAGACTTGGGAACAGGAGGGGACCCCGGGAAAGGGGGCCTGGGCACGAAATTCTCGCCTTCAGCTCCAATATTCAAGTACCTTCAAGACCAGGGAAGGGGGAGAGGGGCCCACTGATGTTTTTAAAAAAACCTAACTAAACACTAGGGGCAAGCCCGACTAGGCTGGGCTGTCCACCTGTGTTCTACCCCCACCTCCCGCCCTGGCTGACTGGGGGGGTGGGGCCTAGGCCGTCCTGGTGGGGGGCGGGCACTTGGCCAGGTGTTCAAATTTTTTAAAAGAGATATTTACTGTAATGAAATTTGTGTTGTTGTGTACTGTTGAGTCACAATCGACCCATAGCTGACCCTCTGGTGGGTTTTCAGAGGCAGCTGATTGCTTGGAATGAGATTGCAATGAATTAGCAATGAAATTAGTACCAATATTAATATTAAGGCTCAGTGAAGATGAGTTTTTATAAAAGCACATTTACAATGTGAAATGGGATTCTGAATTAGAAATCACTCCCCAGTAGTGCTATGATGTCTTTAGGCAAAAGTATAATCTACATAAATCATTCTTATGACAGAAATAGCAATTTACGCATGGTTGAAGAGGCTCAGGGTGACTCCAAACATCATATGGAAAATACCAAGGATAACAGACATCTTCATCTTGAAAGAGTTGAGGAAGGTCAGTTTATTGGTGGCAATATTCCAAATCTGTCACAACACAAGAAAATAAAAAGGTTTATAAAGAAGCCCAGAGTGAAAATATCACATAGCCACTTAAAAAGTGGTTGATTTTTTTTAATTATGGAAAATACCAAAGAGAACAGTTTAATAAATTTTCATGTACTTGTCATCTAACTTCAACAATTTACTATTACCTAGCTCAATACCAATTTTGCTTCATCATACCCCTATCCACTTCCCATCTCTATATTATTTTTTTCTACTACTTTATTTATAAAATTTGAATATAAATTTAAACAAATTCTTTCAATTTCCCTCACTCCCCCCACCCATCAAATTGTACAACCCAATGATTAATCCCTCCTTCCTCTAGACATCCACATGACTCTGCTTCCATCCCCTCACCTTGATCCTTATATTCATTCGACAGTTATGGTTTTATACAATATTTATTCTTATGGGACTGAGTTAATTCACTCAGTATAATGCTCTCCAGTCCCTCCCAAGTTAGGTAATAATTTACAAAGTTATTGCTCCTGCATGCTGCATAGTATTCTGTTGTGTGAATGTACCATAATTTCTCAATCCATTCATTTGTGGTTGGACATTTGGGCTGTTTCCATGTTCTTGAGATGGTGAGTAATGCTGCTATGAACATTGGTGTGAAAATCTCAGTTCTTATATTCTCAGGGTATATTCCAAGTAGTGGAATAGCTGGGTCATATGGAATTTCTATGTTCAGCTTTTTGAGGAAGTGCCAAACTGCCTTCCAGAATGGTTGCCCCATTTTACAATCCCACCAACAATGTATGAGTTCCTTTCTCGCTACATCCTCTCCAACATCTATTACTTGCTGCCCTGTTAAAGTTTGCCACTCTTACTGGAGTGAGATGGTACCTCATTGTGGTTTTGATTTGCATCTCTCTTATTGCCAGTGATTTGGAGCATTTCTTCATGTGTCTGTTTGCCATTCAAATATCATTCTCTGTGAAAATTCTTTCCATGTCTTTTGCGCATTTTACCTAATTGGGTTATCAGTCTTTTTCTTGTAGAGGCCCAGGAGTATTCTGTAAACTTTTGTTATAAAAGACTCTTATCTGAGATGGTATTACCAAATGTTTGTTCTCAGTCTGTAGGTTTTCTTTTCACCCTGTTGGAAAAAGTTTTTGATCTGCATAGAGATTTAATCTTTAGAAGGTCCATGCATCAATTTTATCCTCTTTAGATTGTGCATTTCTGGTTGTATCTGGCAGTCTCTTTATACCTTGGACTGTGCTTCAAAGCTTGATCCCAGTTTGTCTCTTAAGAACGTTATGGTTTTGGGCTTTACTCCCAGGTTTCTGATCCACCTTGAGTTGATTTTTTGTGTATGGTATGAGATGTGGATCCTGTTTCAGCTTTCTGCAGGTGGCCCACATACCATTTAATTGTTTTTCAGTATAGATCTCTAAAAGGTAAAAGTAACTTTTTAAATTCAAACTGTGTTTATTAAGATAGTTTCCCATTCCTCTTGATTCAGCGTGTTTTTCTGAGTGCGGCTTCCGTCTGCAGGAGCAGCCTTCTGTAAGCCTTGCTTCTCCTCCTGCAGGCTGACAGAGAACAGCGGAGTAGCCAGCACAAAAGCTACAGTTTGTGCACGGCTGAAGACTGTGATGGTTTTAGAGCACCCTGGGCTTTTCACGTCCATGAAATACGAACTCGGACTCTGCACCAGACACTTCTTCCTCTGTTCCCTCTTCTCCTCTGGAGCGGGATGAAGGAGACCCTTTGTGAGAGGCCTGTTGGCATGTGGAGGGCACCGCCGGAAAGATAAAAGTCTTTTTAAAAACAGGACCTTAACACTGTTATCACGCTCAAAAGTATCAACAATGATTCTTTTACTAAGAGAATACGCCGTCCCCTTTTCCTTATGAATCAGGGTGAAGTCTCTCTCAGGGAGGAGAGATAGGGAATGGCAAAGGACACAGTGACAAAGGAGATTAATCAGAACTGGTTTTGACAAGCACTGTGGCAATGGGATAATTAAAACAGACTTTCAAGGGGGAAAAAAAAGAGGAATGAACTGGAGGGGTAGAGAAAACAGTGCAACAATGAATGAATGGAAATCCAAAATCTCTGTAAATGTTCATTAAAATTAATAAAATTTAATTTAAAAACTCAACTATTAAAAAAAAATAAAAACCAACAATGATTCTTTTAAATCATGAGCAGTCAGTATTTAAATTTCTCTGATTGTCTCCAAACATTTCTTTAAATATTTATTTATGAATAAAAATTCTCTTATTGCCATCTAATTGGAAGCAACTCATAGCTGACTCACCAATGGGACTTAGGGAGGCTGAAGACTGCATGGGAGGAGACTGCCCATCTTTCTCCTGAGGAGCTGCTGGTGAATGTGAACTGCCAGAGAGACACTGCCTTTGGGTTACTGGAGGTGTAGAACTCGATGAACTCCACTACCGGAGCTCCTCATGTACGAATGAGGTTCCACATAAAGTTTGTACTGGGCGAATGCTAATACCGCTCTTAGTCTCTAATTGATAAATTTCTCCTCCATCTTTCCTTTTGGTTCCTTAGAAAATATTTGTTGAATAAATAGAGTTGTAGATATCCCCAATAGTCCGTGCTTTACTGAGTGCATTCTGGTGGTGCCATGTTCATTTATCAACTGCCTGAAGCTCTTGTCACCTAAGACTTGCATGCCTGTGATAACTTTCTGACAGTTCTCTCTTCCTCCATTTGGCAACCAGATTAATGTTCCCAAATTACAACTCTGACACAGACATTTCCCAATGTCAATACCTCCCTCGAGGTCTCAATATCACCTCTATGTTAAAGTGCAAACACTGGAGTCTGATAAACCAGACTCCTCCACACCTAGTTCTCCATAAAGAACTCATCCTAGATGACCTGGCAACTTGTAATTGATTCTCTCCAGCTTCATCTTGCCTGACAATTCAGGTTTGCATTCCAATTGCTCCATGGACATTTATTTCTATACATGTTCTATAGAAACCTCAATCTTAACGTTTACCCAGAGGCATCAAATGAGAGGTGCTTAAAAAGTAAACATACAAAAACAATTGTGTAACTAGAGGGCCCTATATAAATGTAACGTAATAGTATAATTATCAAACTCCAAGGCAGAATCTGGAGAAAGACATGGTACCTCTATCTGGTAAAACAAAGGGTTGCTGGAAAAGAGGAAGACCCTCAAGGAGGTGGAGCGAGACACACCTCACACGAGCTCAGTCACAGGGCTAGACATGCTTCCTTCTGCTGTGCACACACCTGCTATGCCAACTTGCAGGCAATTCAGCGACAACAACAAAGCCATTTGAGGGTAAGAGTCATATCTTAAAATTATTGTCCAGGTAGGCTGGGCAATGTTGTTGTTGTTTATTCTGTTTCTCTGAGAGAAATCATTACTTGGAAGAAATGACAAATAAGAACACAACACAGAACACATACAGACAAGCCAGGTCTGCAGCTACACAGCACAAAAGACAATGACTGTGACCCTCACACTGTAATAACCCTCTTTCCACTCTCGCTGTGGTTCTTGCTCCTAGTCATCCTTTTATCTTCTCCCTACAAGCCTTCTGAGCTCTAGCACCGCTGTATCTTCTAGCACTATAAATACTTCCCTTTTGATCTTGTATAAGTTATAATCCTAAGGACTGAGTACCTTCCTGGTGTTATTTTTCACCTTCTAGATCTGTCAAGTGTATGAATGAAAGTTGTGCCACAGGGAAGAGTTCCAGACTTAAAGAGCAGCTAAAGGTATTGTGTCAGGTGGTCCCCTAGTCTCTATCAGACCAGTAAGGCTGGCTATGTTTAGATTTTGAGTTCCGTTCAACACTTAGCTCCCACTCTATCCAGGATCTTTGACTGTGAACCCTTTCAGAGTGGCCAGCAGTGGTAGAAGGGCACCACCTAGTTCTTCTGGTCACCAGGGAGCTGAGCTGCTAACCCAAAGGCGGCACCTCTCTTGCACTCTGGATCTACCGGCTGGGACTCAGCAGAAAGAGGGCAAGCTCCGCCTTTGTGACTTATAGCCTCAGAAAAGCCACTGGAGGGTCAGCTATGAGCCAGTTCCACTCAACCACAATGAGCTGTTTGTTAACTAATGCTTACTGTAAAAAAAAACACAACCCTTTGATTCTTTTAAGCATATAATACAAAAGGTTTGATCATACCTTATTTGTCTAAGTGGTTTTTAAAAAATTACATTCCAAGGTAAGTATTTATAAATATGCAAAGATAAGAAAGGAAATATGATATTCAAAGGGAAAAGCTATTTCTGTTTTGTTAAACATCTAGCTAAAAATAAAATCCAAACTATGTAAAAATAAAATCCAAACTGTGTAAAAATAAATTATAAACTTGGAAGAAGTCAAGAAAAGAAATCTTTCCAGAGTCAATATTATTTTATTTTTTTTTAAATTTTATTATTTTTGTGTGCGTGTACCGTCAAATCAGATCTGACTGGTACAGGAGAAGATTGCCCCTCCTTCTCCGGCAGAGCATCTGGTGGATTCGAACCGTGCACCTCTGGGATTGTAGTTGCAGCTCCTTGCCACTAGGCCACCAGAGCTCCCCCAGAGTCAATATTATTGACTCTCCCTGAAATAAGCTGTGCAGGAAGAAATGTTTAGTTCCCCAAGGCACTTGAGTCTCTCAGGGCTTTGATGCATTCTGGACAAATCTACCAACGTTTCCCAAAAACATGGCAACCTAAAATCAAATAGCTATTTCTCTTTAAATCTCTCACTTCGGGGTTATAGTTAACACTCTGGTGTTAGACATGTAAGAAAGAAGTGCTCTTACCGGATCAATGCCAAAAGGGTATGGTCCTCCAAAAACTCCAGGGACGGCTGGGTTTAGCTGGAGAACAGGATTCCCCCGAAGGGTCTCCTCCCTAGCACATTAGGAACAAAGTCAGATTTCTTTTTTATTAAAGAAAAGGAAACTACTGGCCCCAGAAACTGGGCCTAATATAAACTACTACAGTTCTCGTATCTCTTCAATGGAAGAGAGACTAGCAACTTAGAATGAGAAATCAGAAATAACAAAAAGAAACACACACACACACACACACACACACACACTCTGTAGGTGAGACCATGATTTAGATCATGGTCTATCACATCACTTGCTAGACATATGAAAGCTGGATAATGATTAAGGATTACAGAAGAAACACTGATGCATTCGAGTCGTGGAGTTGGAGAAGGGTTGTTGTTGTTGTTATGTGCCATCGAGTCGTTTCCGACTCATAGCGACCCTATGCACAACAGCTCTAAACCCTGCTCTATCCTGCGCCAACCACA